>NC_090338.1:43224027-43527057 GCF_035084215.1 Heptranchias perlo
TTAACCTCGCACAGCTGAACGGGTTGTAAACAGCATGAAGGACCCCCCCACCACCAGCGCTATTTAAAGGGACCATGCAGGATTTACAGGTTAATTGCTGGATTATTGCTTCTGGCTGCTGATGCATTTGTACCTGTTTTTGGAGGTCTCCTCCACTTGAATGCTAGGACTAGGGAACATAACCTGCAAATTAGAGCCAGGACTTGCAAGAGAGAAGTTAGGAAACTTTTACTACACACAAAGGGCGCTGGAAGTTTGGAACTCTCTTCTGCAAATGGCAGTTGATGCTAGCTCAACTGTTAATTTTAAATCTGAGATTGATTGAATTTTGTTAACCAAATGTATTAAGGGATATGGGGCTAAGGCTGGTATATGGAGTTAGGCCACAGAACAGCCATGGTTTCATTGAATGGCAGAACAGGTTCGAGGGGCTAAATGGCCTACTCCTGTTCCTATCTTCCTTTGTTCCTATAATAAAGGTTCAATACTCTACAGGGTGTGGGCTGATTAGCTGACAGGCAACAGCAAGGGCACTGGCAGAGTGACAGGGGTGGGACAGGAATGCTGTCATCATGAGAGAGGACAGCAGGTTTATGTTCCATGGAGTCACCATCACTTATAGAAGGGGATATAGACAGGCTAAGTGAGTGGGCAAGAACATGGCAAATGGAATATAATGTGGAAAAATGTGAAGTTATCCACTTTGGTAAGAAAAACAGAAATGCAGAGTATTTTTTAAATGGTGAGAGATTGGGAAATGTTGATGTTCAAAGGGACCTGGGTGTCCTTGTACATGAGTCACTGAAAGCTAACATGCAAGTGCAGCAAGCAGTTAGGAAGGCAAATGGTATGTTGGCCTTTATTACAAGAGGCTTTGAGTACAGGAGTAAAGATGTCTTACTGCAATTATATAGGGCCTTGGTGAGACCGCACCTGGAGTATTGTGTACAATTTTGGTCTCCTTACCTAAGAAAGGATATACTTGTCAAAGAGGGAGTGCAACTAAGGTTCACCAGACTGATTCGTGGGATGACAGGATTGTCATATGAGGAGAGATTGAGTAGACTAGGCCCAAATTCTCTAGAATTTAAAAGAATGAAAGGTGAACTCATTGAAATATATAAAATTCTTACAGGGCTCGACATGGTAGATGCAGGGAGGATGTTTTCCCTGGCTGGGGAGTCTAGAACTAGGGGTCACAGTCTCAGAATAAGGGGTAGGCCACTTAAGACTGAGATGAGGAGAAATTTCTTCACTCAGAGGGTGGTGAATCTTTGGAATTCTCTACCCCAGAGGGCTGTGGAGGCTCAGTCATTGAGTACATTCAAAACAGAGATCGATAGATTTCTAGATATTAAAGGCATCAAGAGATATGGGGATAGTGCAGGAAAATGGCGTTGAGATAGAAGATCAGCCGTGATCTTATTGAATGGCAGAGCAGGCTCGAGGGCCCGGATAGCCTACTCCTGCTCCTATTTCTTATGTCATTTGCAGCCTCCTGTTATGCGCCACCTTCTTCCGCAAGAAAGCGGGGCATGTGTTGGTGAGTGTCCTGCAAGATGTTAAGGTGATGTGCCTGTTGTGGTTAAATAGCTGCCAGCGTGTGTGACCTGTGAGTTATGGGTTTGCAGCTTGTAATAGTGGTAGTGTGTGAGGGTGAGAAGAAGCATCTGATTGGAAGAGTTGATACTAATTGAAAGAGTTTGTTGGTATGTGGGTGATGGGGCATGTAGTGCGTGGAGCAGTGGATGCCGCTAGTGGTGTAGTTGGTAGGCCACTTGACAGTTGACCTCACTCACCTTGACACACTTGTGTCAAAGCATTGAGCTTCTTCCTGCACTGCATCCAAGTTCGTGGTGCTATGCGCCTGACATTGATTTCATCCCCTACCGCCTCTTGAGCAGATGTCTGGAGGGCCTTTTGCCCCCCCTGTGGATATAGGATGCCCCTCCTTCTGTCCACCTCTTGCACCAAGGTCTCTAGTGCATCAGCAGAGACTCTTGGTGCACGCTCTCTCGCAGGCCTGGTACAAACTCAGATCGGCAGATTGGTGAGGTCTGGCGTGCAGATGGGAGGATGTGGGATTTAGTAGTGCACAAACTTTATTCAATGTTTTAACATAACTCAGTTTGTAAACATAGGGACGGGACTTGCATCTGTGTTTTACATGTGCGATGTCTGATCCCCGTTTTGCAAATAAGAGGTGCAAGCTGCTTTTAAGTAGTGTTAGCCACTCGCGATATCGGGGGGCCCCCCTGCTGGTCAGCAGCCACTCAACAGCACAGCTAGTCCTGGCTGCTCACAGGAATCAGGTAAATCACTAGGCAGCAAGAATGTTACGTGCTGCCCGCATCTCAATGACCAGGCCGAGTTAATTGTGCACTGCGACCCCTGCACCCGGTTTCGGGGGTTATCCAATTTAACCCCCATCATGTTTTACCTGGTCAGCTCTGTGATGAAGCATCGCAAGAACATTTAGAAGGGGAGGCACGCATAGGAATACATGAGAGATGTTGAACTCTGCATTTCCACTAGACGTGACAAGAAATGGGAAACAAGCTACATGATTTATGGAGCACAAAGCAAGGCCTGAATATTATTACAGAGTAGCAGCACAGAACATATATGCACATAATGAAAATCTGTAGTTAAAAAGATACAGTGCAAGCCACTTATGGTGGAATAATTTTCACATGGAAATTCTTTCCATTATAAGCAGTTGTCCATTATATTTGAGGAGTGGTACATGCTGAATTATTCCCCAACACTTGTATTCCTTAGCATTTGGTACTGAATCTGCTTCATGTTTTTTGTGAGTGGAAGGTGAGACTAGGAGAGGGACCCGTTTTCTTCCTTCATTAAATGATGGCATTGTTGGATTGTTTTTCCTACCCATGCAAAAAAAGTTGCTTTCTTTATAAAAGGAAAATAAGGGAAGATATTAAAGTTTAAGCATAAAGTATTTTCTTAAGATTAAACGTGAAAGATATTTAAGGGTATGTACAATGGTAACACCTGTTGCATAAAGTATATTGGAGCCAGAAATCGCTTTTAAAATAACAGTGAACCTAACAGCGCATAGTGGTGAAATCGAGGAGCAAGTTCCAGCGACCGCACATCCGCAGTCAAACACAAAATTCCGGAATTTCCTCCCTCTTCCTGGTTCACTGGTGATCTGTCAGCTTCGCATTAAAGGGACCTCGCTGGCTGCAATCAATGGACCAGCGCCAACTTGCTGCCCTTCCCAACTGAAAAGGAACTAATCTTCCAACAAAACAGTTACGCTGAGTTTTTTAGGACTGATCTAAGTTTTAAGTGTGGTATATATTAATGACTGTCAAACAACACCTCTGGCATTAAAATTAAGTTTTTTTTATATGTATTACTCCTGATTTTAATAATTTTTGGACTTTTAAAAAAAAGTTTTAATTAAATAATTTTTAAAAAACTTTTACTTTCTGTCTCTTTTATCTGAGTCTTTTTAATTTTACCATCTCTTTATTTCACTTTCTTTGTCATTTTATAATATCTTATCAGGCACATCGAGGTTTTTAGTTTGTGCAGTTTGTCTATGAACTGCATTTCCTGGTTCACACAGTGTGTCTTGCTTCAAGCTGATTGGTTGAGGGGAGAGATCACTCCTTTCGCCTCTCCCACAGGTCCTAGGTTCCCGGGAGTTAACACCGGACTGTTTTCGACTCACCATTCAAGGAAGTTGCTGCGCAAAAGCCCGCAGTAAGTTTGTGCGTGAGTATAAATCTATGGCAGGGCGAGCGCCACTCGTTGGCCACTCGGAACAATTTATGGACCATTAAGTGTGCATATTAGAGCAGAGTGAATATGTTTGCATTCATTGTCAAGGAGTTGCTACACTCAAGCTGTGGATCGCTGAATATGAAAACAGATAAATTTTGCAGTGTACTGGTCGGTAAGAACTTTTGGACCAGAAATTCCATGGTGTGGCAACACCTCGACAAGAAAATAATGAAGGGAAAAGCTGAGAGAAGGTCACTTAACCAATTTCCTATCCATGCACCACAACAGAGCTGGGCCAAAGTCCTCTTGTGCTGTGAGGGAGGGTTTAAACTAATTTGACAGGGGGATGGGCACCAGGATGTAGCATTTGAAAGAAGAAAGAAGGTGCACAAAGGATTGAGAGAGATAGATGGCACTAGAGAAATAGCACAGTATCAGGTGGGATCAGACTAAGAGAATACGAGAAGGTCTAAGATAGGTTTAGAGTGCATGTGTGTACACCCATGAAGCGTGGTAAATAAGGTTGGTGAGCTTCAGGCGCAAACGAGGAGAGACAACATAAACTAAATGGTACAATTCTAAAGGGGGTGCAGGAACAGAGAGACCTGAGCGTATATGTGCACAAATCTTTGAGGATGGCAGGACAGGTTGAGAAAATGGTTAAAAAAGCATAAGGGATCCTGGGCTTTATAAATAGAAGCATAGAGTACAAAAGCAAGGAAGTTATGTTGAACCTTTATAAAACACTGGTTCGGCCACAACTGGAGTATTGTGTCCAATTCTGGGCACCACACTTAAGGGAGGATGTGAAGGCTTTAGAGAGGGTGCGGAAAAGATTTATTAGAATGGTTCCAGGGATGAGGGACTTCAGTTTCGTGGATAGACCAGAGAAGTTGGGTTTTTCTCCTTAGAGCAGAGAAGGTTGAGAGGAGATATGACAGAGGTGTTCAAAATCATGAAGGGTTCAGATAAAGTAAATAAAGAGAAACCGTTCCTGTTGGCAGAAGGGTCGAGAACCAGAGGACATAGATTTTAAGGTGATCGACAAAAGAACAAAAGGTGACTTGAGGAAAAACTTTTTTACGGAGCAAGTCTTTATGATCTGGAATGCGCTGCCTGAAAGGGCCATGGAAGCAAATTCAATCATGGCTTTCAAAAAGGAATTGCATAAATACTTGAAGAGAAAAAATTCACAGGACTATAGGGAAAGAGCAGGGAATTGGGACAAACTGGAGTGCTCTGACAAAGAGCTGGCATAGGCTCAATGGCCTCTTTCTGTGCTGTAACCATTCTATGATTCCATGAAAGATGCAAGAAAGGGATCAAATAAATCTACCTAGGAGTCAAGCAGTCAAAGTGGGATCCCATCACGTCTGAAACTAAATGCCTCCTTCTTTGATCTGGAATGTGAAAATTTGTTTAAGGATTAGCCTGGAGACATGGATAAAACGAAGCAGTAGAGTATAAGTCAGAGGAAGTGATCTAACTATACAGTGAAGACCCACCTTAACTATTACATCCTATTCTGGGTCACGAGAAACAAGGGAGATGTTCAAGCACAGGACAGGATGATCCTCAGTGTGAAAGGTCTGGATTATGAAGAAATGTTGGAGAAACTTAGGCTTTTCAACCTGGAAAGGAGGGATTTCAAAAGTGTTATAGAGAGAAATAAGATAGTTGAGGGAATGGAAAAGATAAATCCGGAATATTACTTTAAATTGCAAATGTAGGACTAGAGTACACAGTCAAACTAGCAAAAGGTATATTTAGGACTGATATATCAAGAAGTTATTTTACACACAAAGAATGATCAACATTTGGAATGGGCTTCCAGATAGAGCAATAAAGGAAAACACCCTGGAATCATTTAAGAAACTATTAGCCACTGCAATGTGGAGAACTGTAGGGTTTTTCTGGAAGAATGAACTAAGATGGGCTGAATTGCCTTCCTCTTCCACAATGAGTGATCTTGTGAAAATATGTGATGTAGATTTACTGAAGGTGATTCTGCAGATGAAGGTTATGATAAGACTTGAAAAACTAGGACTGTACTCACATGAGGAAATAAGGTTAAGGAGGGATTTAATAGAAAGGTACAAAGTTTTGAAAGGTTTTGAGATGATAAATAGTGAACGATTTTTCCATTGTTTGGTGAATCGATAACAAGAGGCCATAAATTTAGAATTTACACTAAAAGCATAAAATAGGAGGTTAGAAGATTTTTTCTTGCAAAAGGATATTAGAATATGGAATGCATTACTGTAAATGACAACTGAATCCAAGCCAATCATGGCAGTTATGGCCAAATTTAATGAAGAAAAATGTAGGAAAATGGGATTCTTCAGTGGCCCATCATCTTCTCTTTACAATGGATGCACAGTCACTCTACATCTCCATCCTCACCAGAACATATACTGGGACTTCCACTTCTTTTTTGAACAGTGGTTCAACTAGTACCCATCCTCCTCCACTTGGCTGAAATTGTTCTCCCCTTTCAACACTTCTCTTTTAACTCTAATCACTTTCTCCATATCAAATGTGTTGCTATGGAAACTAGCATGGGTCCTAGCTATAACTGTCTTTTTGTTAAGATGTGTATGGAATGCTCTTTGTTCCAGCCCTACACAGGCTCCCACTCTGACCTCTTCTTCCATTTCTTCGATGATTGTTGGTGCTACTTACTGACCTTCAGAATTTAATTAACTATGCTTCAAATTTCCACACGTTACTTACCTTCACATGGTTCATCTCTGATGTTTCCCTTCATGGACCTGTACTTCTGGCAATGGACTTCTATAGATATCTATTGCAAGCCCACTGACTCCCACAGATACCTGGAGTATGCTTCCTCTCACCCTATTTCCATTCCTTTCTCTCAGTTTCTTTATCATCTGCTATGAAAACTTCCTCCTCTTTCCTCAGTCAAGGTTTAACCTTGACAATAGCCAATGGGTCTTTTATCATGTCCATCCCATTTCCCATGCCTTCTCTCTCCCACTATTCTGCTGCCTACAATATAATCCCACTACTAAGCACAATGCCCCCTCTTCGTCCCCACTTTTCAGAGCGACTGTTCCCTCTGACATGCCCTTGTACACACTTCCACCACTTCAGCTTTTTGCTGCCCTTCTCCTGATCCTTGCTTCTGCAACTACAGCAGGTGAGACTCCTGTCTATTTATCTCCTTGCACACCTTTTTCCAGAGTTCCAAACACTTCTTCCAATTTGATTTACTGTATTCACTGCTCACAGTATGACCCCTCTACTTTGGGAGACCAAACACAAGTCAGGGGACCTCTTTTGCAAAAACTTCCATTCTATCTGCAAATGCAACGTGAAGCTCTCACTGAAAACAGGTAAGAGTTTCATTACAATATTAAAATCAGTCTTAATGAAAAGCACATGCATAATTTTGTGTGAATGAGCCTAGCCTGGAGGGCAGTTTGGCTTTGACAGAAAGTCAGCATTTAAAAGGGACACCTGTGATTTCTGAGTGGACAATTTGAAAATATAATTTGAACACAAATTGTGGCACTCGTGCATCGTTGCAGTGTCAGGCAGAGAGGCCCGAGGACCATCCTAAGTTCATCCTCGAGCCTTATCATTGTCATAATTCTGATGAGCTGCGCCCGATGCAGCTTTCCTGTCAGGGCCTAACTAATTTTGCCCATCGCCGAGGCCCACAGGTAAGTCTAGTGGGGGATGGGTGATTGGGAGGGCTGGGAGAACAGGCCGACAGCAGCCAGGAGGAGCAAGCTCTTATGAGTCTAAATAAATTGAAGTACCCGGGTTGAAAATGAACGCAGTATTTCCTTCAGTATTGAAATAAGGCCTGCATTCATTTCAGGCGGCCGCCAGGGTCACCTGAAAAAAATGCCCATCCAATTTAGTAGCCATCCGTGCAAATCCAATGTGGGCCTTTGCCCTGCTAAATTGGTTATTGCTGCACCCGTTTCACACCTGCAAAATGGGGACATCGATTTTGAATTTAGACCCCATCAACATTAGGTCTAACATGGAATTTAAAAAATTGTTGAAGCTGCTCAAAGTGATCAATAATGAGCTTAACAGCACCTTAACAAGTGAAAATCAGCCTAACCTTTCTTTTTTTGCTGATATTAGTTATTTCATTTTCGGAGGGGTAGAAATCCATACAACAATATTGGTCCTGAATGAATAGTCCGTTGGTGCTATCTGTCACTTTCAACAATAAATCAATCAATAAAACCTTAAAACTGAAGCCTTGGTAACAAGAATTATTCTATAGTCTTAATTACTTTCTGAAATGGTTTATTTCTCTAATAGATATTTGTCTTTTGGACAAGCAAAATATTTTCTATATTATTAAGTATTACACCTTTCTAACATAATATTCATCTTTGCTGTTTCTTATTAACTCTCATAATTTTGTAGGCACAATGCCAAGTAAATCACCTGAAATGTTATATTTAAATGGAGTTACATGTTATATTTTAAATGGAGTTACAGCTTAAAATGTCAAACAAAATGGCGTCCGGAGCCAGATGGAATGATGAGATATACTAAATGGCTAAGAGCTGTGAATGGCAGTTAGAACAAAGCATTTTCACAGAACAGCGAGAAGCATAACATCAAGGCCACAGATCATTTCTTTTAGAGGCAAAGAAGTCAAGTAAGGGAATTACCACCTGACATGTTTGGGTCCTGAGGTTGCCAGGAACCATGGTGACCGGGAGGACACTGACATGGCTGATTGAGATGATTGACACCAAAAGAGGTGAGCAGTTCTGACACATGCGTCACCCAGATTGATGTTCATCCAGGGCACGTCACAAGAGACAGTTGATGAGAAAGTCAAAGAGCAGGAGATGTCAATATGCATCGTTCCTGTACTGCAATGTCTACGTAAAACTAATTTGACTCTGATCTTCCTGATCCGATAAAGTTTACACACTCAACAAATGTGATATTTATCGCCTTTTGGTGGCAACCCATACAACTTCGTAAGTGTTGTCTAGGAATAGCATTAATTATTACCTAATATATATTACAAACTATATTTCCTGGTAAAGTGTTGTCAAAATGTTGAATTACTAAAGGAATAGTCAAATGACCAACAAGTACTGTGAAATTATTACTTTTATTACCCATTTACCTATGTTATACCAAGTTTACCACATTCAGTAATCCTTTTTGGAAAATGTTTTAAAAAAGCTAAAATTGCTTTTGTTAGATAGTATAAAGAATATCAAATATCTAACAGTGAATTTAAGACAATTTGTTCAGTCTCACAGTTGAATTGCCATGGTTTTATGACTACTTTGGGATTGCTCAATTGAATTGTTGCCTTGTAACTCACTATTAGGCATCATTTATTCCTATACACTCAGTAAAGTATTATTATTATTGCCGGTATCTGACACGCCAGGCACTTGTCATCAGCCGCTCAAGCAACACATCTGATCTGTGCATGTTTTCTTTGATTGAAAGCCCACTGGTTCTCTCTCAGTGATACCCAGTGCATCTTTGATGTTTGAACTGCAGGGCAAACACCTCCCTTCTTTTATTTTACCATGTCTCCTTCCTATCTTGGAGTGAAACAGATGTTTTGAAATGGTGGTGGGTTGGCAACAGTGGGGGTGAAGTTGCTGATTGACTGGCTGGCTGCCGTCAGGAGCAGCAACACGAGCGGAGGTGGGGGGGTGAGTGAGAAAGAGAGAGCGAAACGTCATCCAGCACTGGAACGGAAGATCCGGGGGGGGGTGGGGGGGGGGCGGAGAGGGGAGGATCGGGGGACGGAGAGGGCAGGATCGGGGGGGATCGGGGGTGTGAAGAGGAGGAGATTGGAAAGGGAGATATCGGACACATCGGAGCAGGGTATAAAGGTAGGTTGATTTTGTGTTTTAACTTTGTGCAATGGTTTTTTATTCAATTTATTTTGTTTCTTTTTGCCTGATCTGGCCCTTCACGTTTGGTTTCATCAGGCGTGAAACAGAAGCCATGGGAAAGCTGCCCAGGTAAGTTTAAAAAATCGTTCCAAATACCTAATGGGCAGCATTTTAGCACCCGCCAGCGGGTGCGTTCCTGGCGGGGGGGCCCCGAAAATCGGGAAATCCCGGAGCGGGACCGGAGCCCTCCTCGAACCCGCGCACTTCCGGGTTCCCCGCTGACGCGCCGGCGTGCGCGCGCAGCCCCCGCTGGTGGGAATCCCGCAGGCAATTAAAGCCAGCAGGATGCCACTTGAAAGTATTTATTAGGTATTTCAGGTCATTAACTGACCTGATTAAGGGATTATGTGAGGAGGGGTGGGATTTTAGAGCAAACTGGGACTGTTTCCCACACTGGGGGAAACACTCCCAGTTCAAATGGACCTGTTGCAGCTGTCAGCCTGTGGCAGCTGCAAAGGTCCATTTGACAGGTGTTGGGGGGGTGGGGAGACCCTCACCCATTGCAGGAGGCCACTCTGTCACTTGGGACAAAGTTTGGCCTCCACCACCCTCCTCCTGACAGTCAAAGTCACCAACCTGCACACTTACCCCGGGGTCCGGAGACATGTACCTACCTTGCGGACCCCCTCAGATGTACATCTTGCGGATGGGGGCTGCCGTAGCTGCAATCATGACCTCCTCGGAGGGTGAACAGCATCACCAGCCTCACCAGCCTTGCCATCCACACCGTCCACCTCTGACACTTGGAGCTCCACAACAGAGTGCTGTGACACATCCACCTGTACAGCAGGAGGGAGGGCTACCGCAGAGAGAGATGCGTTGCAGAGGGCACTACCCTCGCCACAGGGTCCACAGACCGAGGCTCAGCCTCCTGGACCTCTCTGAGCAGCAGTGCACACGGAGGCTCAGAGTCACTCGACATGTAGTCGTGGACATCTGCAGCCTCCTTCATGCCGAGCTGCTCCCGGCTGGCACGTGCACCATCTTCTTACCTGTCGCTGTCAAAGTCACCACTGCCCTCCCGAACTTCTCCTCCGCAGCCTTCCAGGGTGCAACCGGGGACATCGCCGATGTCTCTCAGTCGTCTGCGCAAAAGAGCCCTGCAAATACACCTACACCCACTCTGCAGTGACACAATGGGTGGCATCAGTTGTGGGTCCTCATAGTGATCCTCAGGAAAGAGCATTATTGCACAAACCAGACAAGATTCTCGAAGACATGGCAGTAGTGGTGCCAATATAATATGTAATGTGATATAGAGCCATGAGATTGTATGAGGATTGGGTTGAGTGGTAGTGACGGGATGAGTACTGGCGAGGTGAGTAGGTGCAGGTAAGATGAGGATGAGGTTTGAGTGGGTATGAGGGGTGATGTGACAGAGTAGTGTTGGCAGTGCAGAAGGAGATGTGGGGTGGGGGCAGCGATGTGGCAGATGGAGTGTAGGGGAAAGAGTACGTGTACTCACTTTGGCTGACCTACTGAGGTCATTGGAGCGCCTCCTGCACTGTTGCGCTGGTGACCTCCTCTGCCACCTTGAGCCAGGCCTTCCTGGTGGCAGAGGCAGGCCGCTTCCTCCCGACTGCCGGGAGGAAGATCTCTGTCCTCCCCCTCCTCCTCACCCCATGTATTGATACCTGGAGTGAGGCATCATTAAACTGGGAGCAGCCTTCCCCCTGGGCTGCTCCATGCTGTGATTTTTTTTCTGTTTGTTGCAGCATCTGTCAGTGGAGGACTGCCCCTTTAAATAGAGCTCCTCCAGCTGACAGATCGTACTGCGCATGCGCAGTCCGCCCGACGCGCAGATCAGCAGTGGGGAACCCGGAGGAGCAGGTAAGTGGATCCAATTAGTGGATTGGACGCTACAATCGCGCGGGAAGCTGACGAATTTCACCAGGCGCGTTACCCACGCGCCCGATAGCACCCCCCGCCAAGAACCCGCAGCCCTGCTAACATCGGGCCCCAATATGTCACAAGTAAAGTACCTTAAGTACCTCAATGAGGTACATTTGGCTCTTTAACTATCATCCCACTGGTTTTAATTGCCCGCAGGACTTCCGGAATCGGGACGCTCGCGCACACACAAGTGCGTCCATGGGAAACTCGGAAGTTGGCGGGTTGGCTTCCAAACCCGAATGGGATTTCCCCCCTGCCCCCACTGCACCTGCAATTTTCCGGGAAAAGAGAATGTGTTCACTAGACAGAAACTTCTTAACCATCCCATTTCTAAATTGAGATTTTACCCAATTCTAGTTTTTTTTTAGAGCTGGTCATTCTTTAGATTTAAGTAAGCATGGTGATAAGCTGGTTAGTTTTGCCTTACTTCTCATACAAGCTGTTCGGTAGAGTCAGTTAATTCTCTGTTCAAGAGATCTCAGAGGTGCTTCACCCATCACTTTCCCGCTGACTTCCCCCTTGACTATCTTGTTGCTATTGACAACTACTAAGGGGAATATTTCCACCTTGCACTCGGTGTAAACCTACTGTTTATAGACTGGTTTATAATTTTGCAAAGCCAATGAACTGAGGGAACCATCCCCCAGGAATGATTGCTTTATCTTTTATCCTGTAAAGATACTTTTCTTGTCTTCAAAAAGCAATTCTGGCCATCTTTTGTATTTCACTCAGCAATTTGTTTCAAGTTTATTATTTTTCACAATTTGCTTCTGCTTGGCTTCTCGTCACTGTCCTTGAACATGTTGCCGCCTCCTAAATCCGTGCCCATCTTTCCCACAACTCCATGTTTGAATTCCTCCAATCGGGTTTCCACCCCTGCCACAGTACTGAAAAGGCCCTTATCAAAGTCACAAATGACATCTTATGTGACTGTGAACATGGTAAACTATCCCTCCTCATCCTTCTCGACCTGTCTGCAACCTTTGACACGATTAGCTAAAATATCCTCCTCCAATGCCTCTCCTCCGTCGTCCAGCTGGGTGGGATTGCCTTCGCCTGGTTCCATTCTTATCTATCCAGTCGTAGCCAGAGAATCACCTCCAATAGCTTCTCTTCCTGCTCCTGCACGGTTACCTCTGGAGTCCTCCAAGGATCTATCATTAGCCCCCTCCTATTTATCATCTACATGCTGTCCCTCGGAGACATCATCTGAAAACACAATGTCAGGTTCCATATGCACGTTGTCGACACCCATCTTTACCTCACCACCACCTCTCTCAACCCCTCCACTGTCCTTGATTTGTCACGCTGCTTGTCCGATATCCAGTACTGGATGAGCAGAAATTTTCCCAAACTAAATATTGGGAAGACCAAAGCCATTGGGCTCTATATTAGGAGGGGGGTGGGTTGGCAGCGGGGGGGTCGACTGGGCGCGTGGGTAACGCACCCATTCAATTCGGGGTGCTCCACATGCGATCGCAGTCTAATTGAAGGCACTTACCTTGGCTTCCGGGTTTCCCGTTCTAGACCTGCGCAGTGGGCGCACTGCGCACCCGCATCACAGGCTGTCAGCAGGAGGACCCCTATTTAAAGGGGTAGTCCTCTAATGCTCCTCCTGCAGCAAAGAACCAATTTAGGACCATGGAGCAGGCCAGAGACAAGGCTGCTCCAAGGTTCTCAGACTCCTCACTCCAGGTGCTGCTCGATGGGGTGAAGAGGAGGAGGGAAATTTTTTTCCCATCGGATGGGAGGAAGTGTCCTCCCTCCACCACCAAGAAGGCCTGGCTGGAGGTGGCCGAGGAGATCACCAGCAGTGGCAATGTGTCCAGAACCTGGGTGTAGCGCAGGAAGAGATTTAATGACCTAATCAGGTCAGCCAAAGTGAGTATACTTACACATTCTCGCATACTCCGTCTTCCACATCACCTCCACCACCACACAACCCCTTCTGCACTGCCACCACAACGCTCTCGCATCACTCCTCACATCCACTCAACTATCATCCTCACCTTGCCTGCACTGCTCACCGCCCCAGTTCCCATTCGAACACTACCACGCAACCCAATCCTCATACAATCTCATGGCTATGTCTCACACGCACCCTCCCATGCATCTCCCTCACGGTCACCCCCACCCATACCAACGCATGCAGCGTGTCACTATGCAACCATCACTCAATCACACCTCTGTGTTTTGCCTTGATAGGAGAAGAGATGCCAGAATGCCCGGGAGAGGGCAAGGACCAGAGGGGGCCCGCCACACCAGGTGGCCTTAATAGATGTGGAGCAGCAGGTACTCAAAATAAGCCGGACGCTGGAGTGCCTGCCCGTGGCGGACGCCGAGACTGGGAGCGCACAAGCGGCTGGTGATAGAAATCTAACACACAGCACTCATGATAGCGAATGCTCTTAGCATCACTTGGCATCTGCAGCACCTCAACATCTGTCCACATGCTTAATATTGCTTTCTGTTCTCTTGCAGGGCCATCAGCGACCGCCGGGACCGTGGAGGGCGATTCCTCAGAGGACCTGCCGGTCTCTGAGGGTCCATCGTCACATCTGTGCCAGCCATCCACCAGCGCAGATACACACACCTCGGTGGGTCCCCATCCTCAATTAATTGGGATTGCACGTGGTGAGTCACCACGCACATGTGAGCACGAGCAGATCCTGGTGGCAGGGGCAGCCATGGAGAGTCCACGTCAGTGGGAGCACTCTTATCCGGGCTCTGCTCAGCTGGACCCAGATGCTGAACCCTGGGGGCCAGCCGTGAAAAGGTGAGTCATCGAGGGGCAGCAGCACATTCCCGAGGTACTGGAACAGTTGCCATGCGCACTCTCCACAATCGCGCAGAGGATGGAGGAGTCCAACTCCTGCATGAGTGGAATACTGTCACAGGGACATGAAGGATCTCTGAGATAGTGTCGCGGGTAGGTGCGGGAATGTCTGCGATGGCGGAAAGGCTAGCCTCCATTGAGCATCAAGCACGGCTCAACAATGAGTCCATTCAGGCCCTGACAACGGCCGTTTGGATTCAGGGTGAGCAACATTCTGCCGCCTTAAACAGGCTGACAGATACCTTACAACTGGCCTTCCAAGGTTTCACACAAGTCTTCCAAACTATCGTCCAGCAGGGTGGAAGGAATGATGTGGGCCTGGGCCCGGAGAGGGATGATGGTGAAAGGGGACATGGACGTGGGGATGCCACTCAAAGCACTCCCACGTCTCACCCGTTGCCCCCCTCTCAACCAGTATCCGCAATGCTGCCCCCTCTCTAGGTGGCCGACTCTGCCCGTGCACAGGTGCCGGTGGTGCAGTCTTTGGAGGGGCCCTCACGGGCACCGAAACCCAGAGGGCGTCCGCGCAAAGTATCTCATCGGTCAGAGCATGGACAAGAGCAACCTGCCACGACCTCTGCTGAAGCCAGAGAGGTATCACTACATAGGGGTTCCCGTAAATGTAAGGCAAAGGTTTTGTGTGAACAAAGGGGATGCACAAGGGTGTAAGACGAAATGTCATGTTTTTGATTTATTTTCCTTTTGTTTTGCAAAAAATCATTAAAAATTATCACCACTACTGCCATGTCTTTGCAAATCTTGTGTGGTTTGTGCAATAATGCCCTTTCCTGAGGATCACAATGAAGACCCACATCTGATGCCACCCATTGTGTCACTGCAGAGTGGGTGTAGGTGTATTTGCAGGGCTCTTTTGTGCAGACGACTGAGAGACGCTGGCCATGTCCCCAGTGGCATACTGAAAGGATGCGGAGGAGAAGTTGTTGAGGGCAGTGGTGACTTTGACAGCAACAGGTAAGAAGATGGTGCTTGGGCCAGCTGGGAGCAGCTCGGCATGAAGGAGGCTGCAGATGTCCACGACTACATGCCGAGTGACCCTGAGCCTCCATGTGCACTGCTGCTCAGAGAGGTCCAGGAAGCTGAGCCTCGGTCTGTAGACCTTGTGGCGAAGGTAGTGCCTTCTGTGACGCATCTCTCTCTGTGGTTGCCCTCCCTCCTGCTGTGCAGGTGAATGTGTCACAGCACTGTGTTGTGGAGCTCCACGTGTCAGAGGTGGACGGCGTGGCCGGCGAGGCTGGTGATGCTGTTCGTCCTCCGAGGAGGTCTTGACTGCAGCTATGGCGGCCCCCATCCGGAAGATGTATGTTTGAGGGGGTCCGCAAGGTAGGTAAATGTGTCTGCACACCGGGGTTGAGGTTGCAAGTTTGTGAATTTTATTGTTAGGAGGAGGGTGGTGGAGGCCAAACTTTGTCCAAAGTGACAGAGTGGCCTCCTGCAATGAGTGAGGGTCTCCCCCCGACACCTATCAAATGGACCTTTGCAGCTGCCACAGGCTGGTGGCTGCAACACATCCATTTCAACTGGGAGTGTTTCCCTCCCCCAGTAGGGGAAACACTCTGAGTTTAGTTGAAAATCCTACCCCTCCTAAAATATCCTACAAATCAGGTCTGCTAATGACCTGAACTATCACATTAATTGCCTTAAGTGGGATCCCGCCGGCTTTAATTGCCGGTGGGAGTCGCGCATGCGGGGGCTGCGCACGCATCTAAGCGCGTCACTGGGGAACCCGGAAGTGGGCGGGTTGAAGCCGGGCTCTGGACCTGCCCCATGATTCCCCAATTTTTGGAGCCCATCCCCCGCCACGATCCCACCTGCTCGGACATCCAAAAATTGAGCCCATTGTCTTCGGTCCCCACCACAAACTCCATCCCTCTCCCTGGCCACTGTCTGAGGCTGAACCAGACCGTTCACAACCTTGGTGTCCTATTTAACCCTGAGATGAGCTTCCGACCATATATCCGCTCCATCAACATGACCGCCTACCTCCACCTCCGTAACATTGCCCCTCTCTGCCCCTGCCTCAGCTCAACATTTGCTGAAACACTCATCCATTCCTTTGTTACCTCCAGGCTTGACTATTCCAATGCTTACCTGGCCAGCCTCCCATCTTCCATCCTCCATAAACTTGAGCTCATTTCAAACTCTGCTGCCTGTAGCTTAACGTGCACCAAGTCCCGTTCATCAATCAACCTTGCGCTCGCTGACCTACATTGGCTCCCGTTCGAGCAATGCCTCGATTTTAAAATTCTCACCCTTGTTTTTAAATCCCTCCATGGCCTCGCTCCTCCCTATCTCTGTAACCTCCTCCAGCTCAAACCCCCTGCCCCCCCCTCCCATCCCAAGATCTCTGTGCTCCTCCAATTCTTGCCTCTTGCACATCCCAGATTTTAATTGCTCCACCATTGGTGGCCGTGCCTTCACCTGCCTAGGCCATAAGCTCTGGAATTCCCTCCCGAAACCTCTCCACCTTTAAGACGCTCCTTAAACCCACCTCTTTGACCAAGCTTTTGGTCACCTGTCCTAATATCTCCTTATGTGGCTCGGTGTCAAATTTTGTTTGATAACGCTCCTATGAAGCACCTTTGGACGTTTTACTACATTAAAGGCACTATATAAATGTGAGTTGTTGTTGTTGTTGTTGTTGCTGCTGCTGCTGCTGCCTTATTGGTTAGTTGATACCTAAGATTTGATTACTATATTATAAAGGCTGACATAACCACAGAAATACTTGGACTCTTTGAGATGTTATGATGTCAGCTTGGCATGAATCTCCTTGGCACAAATCCCAGCCAGAAAAAAAATAATAAGATATGTGTTAATTGTTGCAAACAACAGTTAAGTATAGACCAATAAAGCTAATCCTAAAGAAGTTTGGAATAATGAACTGAAAATAATGTGTTGCATCCAGCTCTAGACAGCTAACAATGATAAAGATTAAAATACGAACAATGGATTATGAAAGGCTGATTTTAACTCAAAGCAGGAATTGCAAGGGCTGAAATGGGCGGCAAAACTTCTGGCTTGAGAGCTTTTAACTTCTGAGCCTCATTTACATGCCCTGAATCTGGCTCCCGCCTGAAGCCAGCAGGATTTATGTCACCACCAGCAGGAGGGAGACAAAGTTGATGGGAGGTTTCAGGCTGCCTCTGGGGACCCACAGCAAAGATCATGGGTGAGGCAAGTACAGATTGGAGGGGTTCAGCAAGTCTGTGATCGGGGTAGGGGGAGGAGCCGGGGCAGGTGAGGCTGAAGCTATCCTTGTCACTCCTGGCCCACCAAGTTCCTTTAAAAATTTTAATGAAAGAACTTACCTGTGTCTGGATTCTTGCTGCCACCAGCTTTTGCTGGAGGACTGGAGACCATGCGAACCGTAGTCAGGGCCACCATAGGGATGTGACATGCCCTTTTAAATTAGGCCCCAACTCTGTCTGAGGACTGTTAAGTAAAAATGCTGGAGGGTGGGAATGCTCAGTATCATGGCGCAGCAAAATTCAACCCACGCCCCCCCCCCCAACCCAGTGCCACCTTACATCCCGTTCCCATCGGGTACAGGGTTAAAATCGGCCTTTGTTGGAGGCCAATCATCTCAGCCCCAGGGCATTGCTGCAAGAGTTCCTCAGGGCAGTGTCCTAGGCCCAACCATCTTCAGCTGCTTCATCAATGACCTTCCCTCCATCATAAGGTCAGAAATGGGGATGTTCGCTGATGACTGCACAGTGTTCAGTTCCATTCGCAACCCCTCAGATAATGAAGCAGTCCGAGCCTGCATGCAGCAAGACCTGGACAACATCCAGGCTTGGGCTCATAAGTGGCAAGTAACATTCGCGCCAGATAAGTGCCAGGCAATGACCATCTCCAACAAGAGAGAGTCTAACCACCTCCCCTTGACATTCAACGGCATTACCATCGCCAAATCCCCCACCATCAACATCCTGGGGGTCACCATTGACCAGAAACTTAACTGGACCAGCCATATAAATACTGTGGCTGCGAGAGCAGGTCAGAGGCTGGGTATTCTGCGGCGAGTGACTCACCTCCTGACTCCCCAAAGCCTTTCCACCATCTACAAGGCACAAGTCAGGAGTGTGATGGAATACTCTCCACTTGCCTGGATGAGTACAGCTCCAACAACACTCAAGAAGCTCGACACCATCCAAGATAAAGCAGCCCGCTTGATTGGCACCCCATCCACCACCCTAAACATTCACTCCCTTCACCACCGGCGCACTGTGGCTGCAGTGTGCACCATCCACAGGATGCACTGCAGCAACTCGCTAAGGCTTCTTCGACAGCACCTCCCAAACCCGCGACCTCTACCACCTAGAAGGACAAGAGCAGCAGGCGCATGGGAACAACACCACCTGCACGTTCCCCTCCAAGTCACACACCATCCCGACTTGGAAATATATCGCCGTTCCTTCATTGTCGCTGGGTCAAAATCCTGGAACTCCCTTCCTAACAGCACTGTGGGAGAACCGTCACCACACGGACTGCAGCGGTTCAAGAAGGCGGCTCACCACCACCTTCTCGAGGGCAATTAGGGATGGGCAATAAATGCCGGCCTTGCCAGCGACGCCCACATCCCGTGAACGAATTTAAAAAAAAATTTTTTTTAAATAACTTTTGTGAAATCTGTGATACTTCTGTTATACATTTCGGTGGGAAGAACGAGGAGAGGCAATATAAACTAGAGGGCACAACTCTAAAAGTGGTCCAGGAAAAGAGAGATCTGGGGGTATATGTGCACAAATCGTTGAAGGTGGCAGGGCAGGTTGAGAAAGCGGTTAAAAAAGCATACAGGATCCTGGGCTTTATTAATAGAAGCATAGAGTACAAAAGTATGGAAATCATGATGAACCTTTTATAAAGCACTGGTTCAGCCACAACTGGAGTATTGTGTCCAGTTCTGGGCACCGTACTTTAGGAAAGATATGAAGGCCTCAGAGAGAGTGCAGAAGAGATTTAATAGAATGATTCCAGGGATGAGGGACTTTGGTTACGTGGATAGATCGGAGAAACTGGGTTTGTTCTCCTTGGAACAGGGAAGGTTGAGAGGAGATTTGATAAAGGTATTTAAAATCATGAAGGGTCTAGAGAGTAGATAGAGAGAAACTGTTCCCATTGGCGAAAGGGTCAAGAACCAGAGGACATAGATTTAAGGTGATTGGCAAAAGAACCAAAGGTGACATGAGGAAAAACTTTTTCACACAGCATGTGATTAGGATCTGGAATGCACTGCCCAAGGGGGTGGTGGAGGCAGATTCAATCATGGCCTTCAAAAGGGAACTGGATAAGTACTTGAAAGGAAAAAATGTTCAGGGCTACGAGGATAGGGCGGGGGAGTGGGACAAGCTGGATTGCTCTTGAATAGAGCCGGTGCGAACTTGATGGGCCTCATTCCGTGCTGTAACCTATGATTCTATTTTAATTAATTTATTATTGACTTCATTGGTTTGGTGGCAACTGTGGCATTCAAGACCAGTGCAGGAGACACCAGTGACAGCTGGCGGCAAGCAGGATCGTGGCCAAGAGAGGACCAGATAAGCTTACATTTTTTGTACGGTTTTCTTGTGGGACAGGAGGAGCAGGAGTGTTCCTCCATGTCCCATGAGGAAATGTTGGGCCTCCCCTGTGCTGTGCTGGCTTCCCCTCTCCCGACCATGATCACCTCTGGACCCCTCACCACTTACCTTGGTGCCAGTGACCAGTCCCTCGTGTCCACGGCAGCCGGTTTCTGCCCTGCAAAATCCCGCTCCTGCACTCTGGTAACCTCGTCATTCCCATCAGGAGTCTATCCTGAAAGATGGTAATGAAGCCTGGGAGTTAAAATGAGCCAGGCCTCACACTGGTCCCTGCACGCTGTACTCATGCCCAGGGTTCAAATCAGGGCATAATGGTTTGAAAATCTATAAAGGGAATCTTCACTGTATCTTCTTATGAGTACTGAATGTATTGGCCTTAGTACAGTGATAAATTCGGTTGAATTCAGTCCAATTTATCAAGACTCTCCTGTATCGCAAAATCTCTATTGCTGTCTTCATGGGCCATTCCAATTCTGAAGTTTTGATGATTTAGATATGAAACACTAATGACAATTAGTGATTGACTGGGGTCTGATTTGTGCATAACCGCTCCAATCGGGGATCTGAGGAATTCAGATATACTTGAATTTATCTGAATCTGTTGGATCAAAATCAATTTGCATTTTTTAAATTCACTGCTGTGCTCCTCCTGATTAAATCTTAAGCTTCCTATTGCTAACTGTAAACCAACATTTTAAAGCATCCACAGCAGTCTAAATGACAGGTCCTAATACTTCATCCTCATTTATGTTAATATAAGCCTGAAGACCATCTGGAACATGTCTTAGGTCCAAGTACTCTTAGGTCCTTGGTCCATCACTATCCATTATCAGTAGCAAGCTGCTACAATATTGTGCTCCACACCCAGTCCAAAGACTACACCTGCAGTGCCACTGCAAATCCATTCTCATTCCTAATACAATGGTCACTATTACTTTCTATCAGAACTGTAGAACTGGCATATAGCACTGTTACCATTAATTTATGACTAGGAGCTGAATTCCATCAAGAATTGCTTTTAAAGGTCAAGACACAAATCTTTCATATGTCTGTTCTACATACATATGCGTACTTGAAAGCTGTAAGTCAATTTTCACTTTTACATTTTTTAATATAAGTATAATACATTCATAAGACTGTAACAGGATTATCGCTTTAACGCTTAGACTGCTGGCAGCTTCATTGAATTCCCTAGACTGGCCAGATTTCTAACAATTTCAGCTCATACACTGTGTTACTAAGTAAACTTTAAAATTGAAGTAATAAAAGTGCTGAAATGTTCCTCTTCTATTAACCTTATTCAAATAAGCATTAAAATACAACAGTGGATAAAGGTAACTGTCAATCACAGTACTTCTGTTCCTTTGTTTTCCTTCTTATTCTCTTTCCTATGTACCTCTTCTATTTTTAGGACATTAACTTCACTTTTATATAATTTCTAGTGGGGAACCAAGGGTCTAACGAGAGTAAGGAACTGAAAATAATTAATATTAGTAAAGATAAAGTACTGGAGAAATTAATGGGCCTAAAAGTTGACAAATCTCCTGGACCTGATGGCCTACATCCTAGGGTTCTAAAATAGATGGCTGCAGAGATAGTGGATGCATTGGTTGTGATCTTCCAAAATTCCCTAGATTCTGGAAAGGTTCTGGTGGATTGGAAGGTAGCAAATGTAACACCGCTATCCAAGAAAGGAGAGAGAGAGAAAACAGGGAACTACAGGCCAGTTAGCCTGACATCAGTTGTTAGGAAAATACTGGAATCTATTATTAAGGACATGGTAACAGGGCACTTCAAAATCATAATACGATTAGGCAGAGTCAACATGGTTTGATGAAAGGTTTGTCAAACTCGTTTTCCCTTTTAGAGTTTTTTTGAGCAGATAACTAGCAGGGTAGATAAAGAGGAACCAGTGGATGTAGTATATTTGGATTTTCAAAAGGCATTTGATAAGGTGACACACAAAAGTTGTTACACAAGATAAGGCCTCGTGGGGTTGGGGGTAATATATTAGCATGGATAGAGGATTGGTTAACGCACAGAAAACAGAGAGTAGGGATAAATGGGTCATTCTCAGGTTGGCAGGCTGTAGCTAGTGGGGTGTCACAAGGATCAGTGCTTGGGCCTCAGCAATTTACAATCTATATTAATAACTTAGCTGAAGGGACTGAGTGTAATTTATCCAAGTTTGCTGATGATACAAAGCTAGGTGGGAAAGTAAGCAGTGAGGAGGACACAAAGGGCGTCATTTTAGCACCCGCTATCGGGTGCGTTCATGGCGGGGGGGCTCCGAAAATCGGAGAATCCCGGCGCGGGACCGGAGCCCGCCTCGAACCCGCGCACTTCCGGATTCCCCGCTGACGCGCCGGCGTGCGCGCGCAGCCCCCGCTGGTGGGAATCCCGCAGGCAATTAAAGCCAGCGGGATGCCACTTGAAAGTATTTATTAGGTATTTCAGGTCATTAACTGACCTGATGAAGGGATTATGTGAGGAGGGGTGGGATTTTAGAGCAAACTGGGACTGTTTCCCACACAGGGGGAAACACGCCCAGGTCAAATGGACGTGTTGCAGCTGTCAGCCTGTGGCAGCAGCAAAGGTCCATTTGACAGGTGGAGGGGGGGGGGGGGGGGGAGACCCTCACCCATTGCAGGAGGCCACTCTGTCACTTGGGACAAAGTTTGGCCTCCACCACCCTCCTCCTGACAGTCAAAGTCACCAACCTGCACACTTACCCCGGGGTCCGGAGACATGTACCTACCTTGCGGACCCCCTCAGATGTACATCTTACGGATGGGGGCTGCCGTAACTGCAGTCATGACCTCCTCGGGGGGCGAACAGCATCACCAGCCTCACCATCCACGCCGTCCACCTCTGACACGTAGAGCTCCACAACAGAATGCTGTGACACATCCACCTGTACAGCAGGAGGGAGGGCTACCACAGAGAGAGATGCGTCACAGAGGGCACTACCCTCGCCACAGGTTCCACAGACCGAGGCTCAGCCTCCTGGACCTCTCTGAGTAGCAGTGCACACGGAGGCTCAGAGTCACTCGACATGTAGTCATGGACATCTGCAGCCTCTTTCATGCCGAGCTGCTCCGGGCTGGCCCGAGCACCATCTTCTTACCTGTCGCTGTCAAAGTCACCACTGCCCTCAACAACTTCTCCTCCGCATCCTTCCAGGGTGCAACCGGGGACATCGCCGATGTCTCTCAGTCGTCTGCGCAAAAGAGCCCTGCAAATACACCTACACCCACTTTGCAGTGACACAATGGGTGGCATCAGTTGTGGGTCTTCATTGTGATCCTCAGGAAAGGGCATTATTGCACAAATCAGACAGGATTCGCGAAGACATGGCAGTAGTGGTGCCAATATAATATGTAATGTGAGTTGGTCAGAAATTCAATATAAGTAACACCCATGACAAACCCTCAAACACCCTTGTGCATCCCCTTCATGCTCACGACACGTTTGCCTTACGCGGCCTACTGCACATATGTGATGCATGCCCTGTGGCTGCAGCACAGGTAGTGGCAGGTTGAGTGAGGCTGGCCGTGAAAGAGATGCACGAGAGGGTGAGTATGAGATAGAGCCATGAGATTGTATGAGGATTGTGTTGAGTGGTAGTGGCGGGATGAGTACTGGCGAGGTGAGTCGGTGCAGGTAAGTTGAGGATGAGGTTTGAGTGGGTGTGAGGGGTGATGTGACAGAGTAGTGTTGGCAGTGCTGAAGGAGATGTGAGGTGGGGGCAGTGATGTGGCAGACGGAGTGTAGGGGAAAGACTACGTGTACTCACTTTGGCTGACCTACTGAGGTCATTGGAGCGCCTCCTGCACTGTATGCAGGTGGGCGATATGTTAGTTGCGCTGGTGACCTCCTCTGCCACCTCGAGCCAGGCCTTCCTGGTGGCAGAGGCAGGCCGCTTCCTCCTGCACGCCGGGAGGAAGATCTCTGTCCTCCCCCTCCTCCTCACCCCATGTATTGATACCTGGAGTGAGGCATCATTAAACTGGGAGCAGCCTTCCCCCTGAGTGCTCCATGCTGTAATTTTTGCTATTTGTTGCAGCATCTGTCAGTGGAGGACTGCCCCTTTAAATAGAGCTCCTCCAGCTGACGGATCTTACTGCGCATGCGCAGCCCGCCCGACGCGCAGATCAGCAGTGGGGAACCCAAAGGAACAGGTAAGTGAATCCAATTAGTGGGTTGGATGCTACGATCGCGCGGGAAGCTGACTAATTTCACTGGGCGCGTTACCCACGCGCCCAATAGCCCCCCCCCCCGCCAAGAACCCGCAGCCCTGCTAACATCGGGCCCAAAGAGTCTGCAAAGGGATATAGACAGGTTAAGTGAATGGGCAATAAGTGAAAGGTGGCAGATGGAGTATATGTGGGGAAATGTGAGGTTATTCACTTTGGTAGAAAGAATAGAAATACAGAATTTTTTTAAATGGTGAGAAAATATTAAATGTTGGTGTTCAGAGGGATTTGGGTGTCCTTGTACATGGAACACAAAGTTAACATGCAGACACAGCAAGCAATTAGGCAAATGGTATGTTGGCCTTTATTGCAAGGGGGTTGGAGTACAAGAGTAAGGATGCTTAGTCATTGAGTATATTCAAGGCTGAGATTGATAGATTTTTGGACCCCACGGGAATCAAGGGATATGGGGATAGGGCGGGAAAGTGGAGTTGAGATCAAAGATCAACCATTGAATGACGGATTAAGCATGAGGGGCCATATGGCCTGCTCCTATTTCTTATGTTGTTATGTCCTTATCTATAAGAATAAGCTGTAAATATTTTACTTAACCAATTTTATGAGTCTCCCGGTTCCCACTGACCATTTTGCTTTTCTCGTATCAAACTGAGTAGAGCTTTTGCTGGAGAAATTATCGTGTCAACTCTACCAGCAACTCAATTGTACTCAAAGGAGAGGACTTTGTTCACAAAATGCCAAGGGTTAAAATAAAACAATTTTAAAATTTCACTGTTATATTTTGTTAAAAGAATATTGCTCATGAAAATGCTCTTGAATGGAGCTGAAATGTAGAACCAATCCATTAAATTCAAATGCTCCGGCTGTCTGAATGATTCCCCAAATAAAGAAAGCTGCTTTTTGTTGATCTCTACATTTGGAGACTTCCAATCTTAATTTCATTCTTCTGTCTGTCCATTGCCAGTAGAATTCAGAGCTATCGAGATTCAGGTTAAACCCTGGCAATGGATAAGAAATTGGCTGAAAAGTACAAAACAACAAGTACTCATTACAAGAGTTATGTTGGTGTAGGGGAAGGGGAAAGAGTACTGAATGGGGTTTGTCAGTGTTCAGTGTTGGCACCACTATTGCTTCTAATTTACATAAATGAATTGGATTCAGAAATTCAATGCAAAATGGCCAGATTTGCTGATGATCCCTAACTGGGTGGGGCATTGGAATTACAGGAAACAGCTAAGGAGGAAGCTGAAAGAGATGTAAGAGACTTAGTAAATTCAACATTAAACCTATCCAAGCAATGCAAAGCATTAATCATCAATGCCAATAGAAAGTTGAATTAATTAGCAAAAATGGTAAAATATAATCCAGAGGAAGGAGTGATGAAACTGTACTCTTGTCAGTTACTGAACTCTTGTCAGGCCGAACCTTAAATACTGCATCCTGAGAAACATTCAAGTGCTGGAGGCAGTACAAAAAGAGCCATGAAGCTGGCCCCTTGTGTTAATGATCTGAATTATGAAGAAATACCAGAGAAACTTAGGCTCTTCAGCCTGGAAAGGATTCATTTGAGTGGTGATCTCAAACGTATGTAGGATAGTTAATGGAACAGAAAAGGTAAATCCAGAATGCTACTTTAAATTAAATTGCAAGAGTCGGACAAGAGGCCACAGGTTCAAAACTTCAGACAAATATCAAGAAATACTTCCTCTCTACAGAGAGTGATCAATATATGGAATCGAATTCCTGACAGAGTAGTGGAGGCAAAAACCCAACAGGGATATAAGATCTTGCTGGATTGATCAATTTTCATAGGCCGAATTATCCGTAATTATCTTGTGATCTTTTAAGCTGTGAACTAAAGCCATTGGCATATGATGTGTGGAATGCTGAATTCCATCCTTCTTTGGTCTGGAATTAGTATATAATTTCCTCCAAGAATTATTTCTTTGTACTAATCCCTTCAGTGCTAAATTATCAGATTGAAAATTTGGTCCTTGAATTGCTCATTTTGACATTAACATATGTCAAAATAATGTATTCTTATAGTAAATAAGCAACTTACAAAATAAAATTAGAGAGTCCCCATTTGAGCTACTCAGTGGTGGGAACCTGAAATGAGCTTTTTTTTATTCCTTATTCATTTTCTCCAGCAATTTTCTCTCCTCCCATTCTCTCCAGAAAGCGTTGCCTATTTGTTGCGGTACAATTCCATAGGTATTGGTTACCCTGCAATACCTTGCTCAAGTGGCTATTTTTCTTGTGTGAGTGCTGAGAGCAGGTATTGGTAGAGAATTCAAATCTCCGCCCATCCGGCATCAATTTTGGCACCTGGAATGAAAATTGACCCCTATTTGTTTGCTCACAGTTGTGGTATATTTACCTGCAGCGATTCACTGCAACGAGTCTATACGATGGAAATATCCACTCTCCAGGACAGAGACATCAATAAGGTGAATTTTTGCTGACATTCACCAGATTTTGATAAAAGAGCAGAAATTGAGCAGAGCAACCTCAGTGAAGGTCCTTTGATAAGAAGATGAATGTCTGTTTACAATGAAAGAAATTTATGCAGTTAGAACCACCAGATTCTCAATGAGGCTGGGATGTCATGCCCTATCAAAGGCTCTGGAAACATTGAGAGTTACTGGGTAATGGGAAAATCATTCCATTTCTGGTTCCATGAGACTCAGACTGTTACAGATTGACTAGTTTGCCCTGAAAACAGATCAGATAGCAAGTCTACTGAAATGTTGTAACAACTTTTCATTCATTGACTTTGTCGACTATTTTAACTTAATACTTATGCACTAATTGGTTTTAAAAAAGGCATAGTGGGGTAAAAATTCATCTTGGGTGGTAACGCAGAACAGGCGATAGTGAATCTGGCGGTGTACAAAACAGATGGTAGTGAATCTGGCAGTGTACAAAACAGGCGGTAGTGAATCTGGCAGTGTACAAAACAGGCAGTAGTGAATCTGGCTGAGTACAAGACAGGCAGTAGCAAATCTGGCTGAGTACAAGACAGGCAGTAGCAAATCTGGCTGAGTACAAGACAGGCGGTAGCGAATCTGGCGGTGTACAAAACAAGCGGTAGTGAATCTCGTGGTGTACAAAACAAGCGGTAGTGAATCTGGTGGTGTACAAGACAGGCGGTAGTGAATCTGGCTGAGTACAAGACAGGCAGTAGCAAATCTGGCTGAGTACAAGACAGGCGGTAGCGAATCTGACGGTGTACAGGACAGGCGGTGGCGAATCTGGCTGAGTACAAGACAGGCGGTAGCGAATCTGACGGTGTACAGGACAGGCGGTAGTGAATCTGGCAGTGTACAAGACAGTCAGTAGCGAATCTGGCTGAGTACAAGACAGGCGGTAGCGAATCTGACGGTGTACAGGACAGGCGGTAGTGAATCTGGCAGTGTACAAAACAGGCAGTAGTGAATCTGGCGGTGTACAAAACAGGCGGTGGCGAATCTGGCTGAGTACAAAACAGGCAGTAGCGAATCTGGCTGAGTACAAAACAGGCGGTAGTGAATCTGGCTGAGTACAAAACAGGCGGTAGTGAATCTAGCAGTGTACAAAACAGGCGGTAGTGAATCTGGCGGTGTACAAAACAGGCGGTAGTGAATCTGGCGGTGTACAAAACAGGCGGTAGTGAATCTGGCGGTGTACAAAACAGGCGGTAGTGAATCTGGCGGTGTACAAAACAGGTGGCCGATTCGTTATCTCTTATTTTGCCCTCCCACCCAAGACAAATTTATACCCCAATGTGTTTTATCAAGATAATCAGACATTATTTTCTAAACATAACAAGAAATCAGTACTAGTCCCCAGTCTGCGCTGTGGTAGCTGATCTTGTATGGATATCAAGGAAAGAAAGAATTGAGCACAGTTTCTTCAAAGGCCAAGTGGTCAACCAGTTGGGGTATACTATCATACTTGCCCCTCAAGCTCACCAACACAACTTCTCTCTAAGATCCAGCTCAACTAAATGGCTAGTTTATCACCTTCCCGCTGACCGCTTGCGTTACAAGGTGTTACTGGTCTGCAGGCTTCCCTCCTTCTTCCACCTCCTACTGGCCAGATTACTGCAAGACTGCCTACTGCTCCATATCCACGAACTGTCCACGTTCAACTGCGAAATACTGCAGGATGGAGCATGCCACCACTATGCATAACACTCTTGGCAGCTCATATTTCAGCATTCCCCTGACTGGTTGCTTCAGTATTCCGAAGACCTGCTTGATGATGGCACGGATACGCTAATGGATATTATTGTAGAGGTGTCCTGCAGGAGACGTTGAAGTGGCATCAAGAGCCATGTAGATAGAGCATAGCACATGTTGCCATGGAGGCATCCACACACTTGTTGGACTTAGTTGTAAAGTGCAGACATTGTGGACTATCACAGTACAGCAGCATCATGGCACCTCCCTGGAAAGTGCGCGCACACTATGCATAATTTTTAGGGCATAGTCTACGGCTACATGCACATTTAGTGAATGGAAGCATTTCCTGTTCAGGAAGGCCAAAGGCTCATGAGGAGGTGCCCTAATGGCAATGTGCATGAAGTTAATGACTCCCTGTACATGGGGGAAGCTTGTAATGGCTGCGAAGCCAACAGCAAGCTCATGCTGGCTCTTGCATTCCATGGCGAAGTTGATAAGACAGCCAGCCCTTCGGAATATGGCGTCCGTAACCTGCTTGATGCAGGAGTGCATGGGTGACCGGCTAATATGTCAACCACTGGAGCCTGGAAGGACCCAGTGGCGAAAAAATGTAGCAGTGTCGTGACCTTCACAGTCAAAGGCAATGCATGGCCAGCGCTCAGTGTAGGCTCCAGGTCTGGCTGGAGCAGGTTGTACAGTGCAGTGTCAGCCTCCTAACACATTGTTCTTCGGTGAAACTAAGGTATGTTATCTAGATTCTGTAGACTCTGTTGTGTGGATATCGGCACCTTCATTGAGCCCTCTGGCATTGTTGCAGCAGCCACCCGCGCAGCTTCCTCCTCTCTCCTATTACTCCTGCTGTGCCTGCACCTCTTCCTTCTCCACCATCCAGATAGGAGTTGCCAGAATGACATACATGCTGCAGTTTGAAAAGACTAAAAAATGCAAGCGAAAACCTCCCTCCTTCAAAATATACAACTCTGCAATAACCAGTGCTTACTTACATTAGTATTGAATATTGCAGCAAAATTCAGAGTGCCCCTTTAAATATCCTCAGTTTAATGCCCACTTTCTTGAACAGCTGTCCTGACCTTTCCTGTGAAAATTACAGCGGGGTCCTTTCTGCATGATTGGAACCCTATTGAATCAGGTGGATGCCTGGACTGCTAGGGGCCTTACAGCACTGAAAATGGTGGTGTTGAGCCAATTGAGAGGCCATCAGGGCAGGAAGCACTGCACTGCTATTTCCAATCTCCTATCACCCCATGATGTGTTCATTTCAGAGCTAAAAATATTAAAGCAAATAACTCGTCAAGAACTCTGACCATGATGCAGACTTGAAGGTTGAAAAAGCTGGTAGAGAGTGCTGCACAGATCAAAGGCCTTAATGAACCAATTCGATCAGAGGAAGTGGACTCTGTACTCCATGGATTACTTAATGCAAGAGCGGCCAGTGTAGACAGTATTTGTGCAGAATTCCTTGAAGCTGTTCTACTTGAAGAATAAATCTACTATGATTTATACTTTAATACATTTTGTCAGGTATAAAAATGACACGCACTTATAGGTTAAGTCTAGTGTTGTTAATAAAACCTGATCCAACTGGCTTATAGGGCTCAATTTGAAAATCAAATTGCAGGAGCGGGGGCGGGGGGGGGGCTGCGGAAATGGCGAAAATCCCGAGCGGGTTCGGAAGCCGGCCCCAACCTGCCAACTTCCGGGGTTGCCACAGATGCGCCTGTATGTGCGGGCGCGCTTCACGAATCTGGAAGTCCCGCTAGTTAAAGAACCAAATGTACCTCATTGAGGTACTTAAGGTACTTTATTTCTGACATAGTAGAAAGTTAAAACGATTTTAAACTTACCTGGGCGGCTTTCCCACGGCTTCCGATTACATGAAGGGCTGGATCAGGCAAAAATAAACAAAATAAATTAAATAAATACCATCGCACAAAGTTAAAAAACAAAATAAACCTACCTTTCCACCCTGTTCCGATGTCTCCTTCTCCGATGTCCCTCTCCGCCCCCGATGTCTCCCTCTCTGATCTCCCTCTCCCCCCCAGTGTCCCTGTCCAATCTCCCCTCTCCCCCTGATCTTCCAATCTTCCCCCTCTGCCGATCTTCCACTCTTCCCCACCCCCCCCACCCCCGCCACCGCCAATCTTCCACTCTCTTCCCACCCCCCCCCTCCAACCGATCTTCAGCATCCTCCATTCTCTGTACCAGCGCTGGAATACGCCTCACTCTCTCTTTCTCTCCCTACCATCCCCCCAACCCCATCGGTGTTGCAGCTCCTGTCAGAAGCCAGCCTGTCAATCAGGCTGGCTGCCGGGCACGAAACCCAGAAAGAACTTTAATCACCATCAATTACATTGCGATCGTGTCAGAAAAGGTAAGTTTTTTTTAAATTCGGGTTTGCCACATGCTCCTTCACAATCCTGCTGCCAACCCGCCACCATTTCAAAATTGAACCCATAGTGTTGGTTATGCTAAAGGTTTTGAGATGTTGGAATATATAACTGCTTTAATGACTTTGATCTGCCCCAATAATTGGCTAAACTAGGGTTAGTTCAGTAGCTGTTACAATTATTTCTGTTTTAAACCTTTTTCAGAATGTGTAGTGCAAGATTAACACAGCTCAAAATACTTCTAATACCAACTTTGCAATATTCCACTTGGTAATAAGTAAGTGGTACAATTAATAATACTCGGAAAAACTACCAACCTAGTCTCTTTCTCTTGGATTCAGCACGATGCACTACCAAAACCATAACCAGATCAGTGATCTGGATCAATATGTGTTGCTCTATGTAAGAATCTACAGCAACAGACAGACGTGACAAGGCTGTCAATGTTCTCCACTAGATTGTGACCAGAGCAACACAACAAGAATTGATAAAGCTGGTGCCAGACCTCCATCTTTATGTCAGAAATCTAAGAACTGCTGAAGCTGGACTAAACATTCTGCAAGTGATTTTCCACAATGTGCACAGAATACATTTTTCAGTGAAATTCAGCATAAACCCTATCAGTCCCTGTAATTTCTAAAATAACAATTTAGCCTCTTATACAGACTCGGCTTTAGTTTTAGGAATTCGTGTCACTGAACTGACTAACTGTAAACTTAGCAAAATACAACTTTTCCTCTCTGTCACTGTTAACAGTCCAAGTTTCTGCAGATTGTCCTTTGTGTCCCAGCTAAACAGAAAGCCAGTGATTTGATCTCTGATCCTAGGTGCTATGCCTATCTTCCAGAAGGTGGATTGATTAATACTCCAATGGTAAACCAACAAATTAGTTTAGTTTTCACAAATCACATGAATGAATATAGTTAACAATGAATTTCATTCTATTTCATAATGCTCCTGGTAACATAGAAAATAACAAAGTAAGTAATGTTCTCCCTGTTAGAAGACTAAATTCACTATGAGCCAGCAAAATTCCTGTAACGAGTCGGCTCAAATCTTAAGAAGAGTGTTCTCTCCCTCTTTTCCCTCCAACTTTCTGCAGACTGAGCTTGTGTCTCAACTAGAGCGGAAGCCAATGATTTGGCCTCTGATCCTCCCCTAGCTTTTGGTGTCTGGAGATTGGCTTGAGGAGTTGCTAATCAAACCTATTGCTGCCCTCCTAGATGTATTGTAAACAATTTTACAACACCAAGTTATAGTCCAACAATTTCATTTGAAATTCACAAGCTTTCTGAGGCTTCCTCCTTCCTCAGGTGAATGTTGTGGAAATGAAATCCTCGAACCCTTCGCAGTTATAAATCACAGAACAATACCTGGTGATTACAGATAGTCTTTCCAACTGCCCGTTGCCATAGCAATCACAGTGTGCAGACAGAGAGGTGTTACCTACAAGGCCACCGAATATACAAACAACCAAAAAAAAAACAGAGAGAGAGAGGCAGAAACATAGAAACATCCGGAAGGAAGAGAAAGACAGCAAATGACCCGTTATACTAAAAACAGATAACATTTGTTCGCTGGTGGGGTAACGTGTAGCGTGACATGAACCCAAGATCCCGGTTGAGGCCGTCCTCATGGGTGCGGAACTTGGCTATCAATTTCTGCTCGACGATTTTGCGTTGTCGTGTGTCTCGAAGGCCGCCTTGGAGTATGCTTACCCGAAGGTCGGTGGCTGAATGTCCTTGACTGCTGAAGTGTTCCCCAACTGGGAGGGAACCCTCCTGTCCGGCGATTGTTGCGCGGTGTCCGTTCATCCGTTGTCGCAGCGTCTGCATGGTCTCGCCAATGTACCATGCTCTGGGGCATCCTTTCCTGCAACGTATGAGGTAGACAATGTTGGCCGAGTCACAGGAGTATGAATCATGTACCTGGTGGGTGGTGTCCTCTTGTGTGATGGCGGTATCTGTGTCGATGATCTGGCATGTCTTGCAGAGGTTACCGTGGCAGGGTTGTGTGGTGTCGTGGACGCTGTTCTCCTGAAAACTGGGTAAATTGCTGCGAACGATGGTCTGTTTGAGGTTGGGTGGCTGTTTAAAGGCGAGTAGTGGAGGTGTGGGGATGGCCATAGCGAGGTGTTCGTCGTCATTGATGACATGTTGAAGGCTGCGGAGAACATGGCGTAGTTTCTCCGCTCTGGGGAAGTACTGGACGACGAAGGGTACTCTGTTGGTTGCGTCCCATGTTAGTCTTCTGAGGAGGTCAATGCAATTTTTCGCTGTGGCCCGTCGGAACTGTCGATCAATGAGTCGAGCGTCATATCCCGTTCTTACGAGGGCGTCTTTCAGCGTCTGTAGGTGTCCATCGCGTTCCTCCTCGTCTGAGCAGACCCTGTGTATTCGCAGGGGATGGCCTCTTTGACGTGGTTAAGGTGGAAGCTGGAAAAGTGGAGCATCGTGAGGTCATCCGTGGGCTTGCGGTAGAGTGAGGTGCTGAGGTGCCCGTCTTTGATGGAGATTCGTGTGTCCAAGAAAGAAACTGATTCTGAGGAGTAGTCCATGGTGAGCTTGATGGTGGGTTGGAACTTGTTGATGTTATCGTGTAGTCTCTTTAGTGATTCCTCGCCGTGGGTCCATAGAAAGAAAATGTCGTCGATGAATCTGGTGCAGAGTGTTGGTTGGAGGTCCTGTGCAGTGAAGAAGTCCTGCTCGAACTTGTGCATGAAAATGTTGGCGTATTGGGGTGCGAATTTGGTCCCCATGGCTGTTCCGTGTGTTTGGGTAAAGAACTGGTTATCGAAGGTGAAGACATTGTGATCCAAGATGAAGCAGATGAGTTGTAGGATGGCGTCTGGAGATTGGCTGTTGTTGGTGTTGAGTATTGATGCTGTCGCAGCGATGCCGTCATCGTGGGGGATACTGGTGTAGAGTGCCGAGACGTCCATCGTGGTGAGAAGTGTTCCTGGTTCAACTGGTCCGTGGGTACTGAGTTTTTGTAGGAAGTCTGTAGTGTCACGACAGAAGCTGGGGGTTCCCTCTACGATGGGTTTCAGGATGCCCTCGATGTATCCAGAGAGGTTCTCACACAGGGTTCCGTTGCCTGATACGATAGGACGTCCGGGTGTGTTGGTTTTGTGTATCTTTGGGAGGCAGTAGAAGTCTCCCACGTGGGGAGTACGTGGGATGAGAGCGCGTAGGATGCTTTGAAGGTCTGGATCGAAGGTCTTGATCAGTTTGTTGAGCTGGTGGGTGTGTTCTTTGGTCGGATCTGCGGGTAACCGTTTGTAGTGTTCCTGGTTGTCCAGTTGTCGGTATGCTTCTTTGCAATAGTCCGTTCTGTTCTGTATGACGATGGCTCCTCCTTTGTCCGCTGGTTTGATGATGATGTTGCAGTTGGTCTTAAGAGCGTTGATGGTGTTGCGTTGTGCTCGGGTGACATTCTGGACTGTCTTCTGAGTGCGGCTGATGAATCTGGCATTGACGCATCTCCTGACAGCTTAAGCATACATGACAAGCTGAGGGCAGCGACCCTCTGGAGGAGTCCAGTTTGACTCTTTCCTCTTCGGTTGCTGTACCGCGAATCCCTCTGTCTGCTGTTCCGGATCGTTGATTGTCTCATTGGGTTCGCTGCTGAAATCTTGGGGTTTGTGGAAGAATTCCCGGAGCCTCATTCTCCTGATGAATTCCTCTGTGTCCGCCGCGAGGCTAATGGGGTCCATTTTGGTAGTGGGGCAGAAATTGAGCCCTCGGCTGAGAACTTCGATTTCGTCTGGTTGGACAAATTGACGATAGACTTCCCTGTGGTTGCAACCGTGGTACCATGGCGAGACCATGCAGACGCTGCGACAACAGATGAATGGACACCGCGCAACAATTGCCAGACAGGAGGGTTCCCTCCCAGTCGGGGAACACTTCAGCAGTCAAGGACATTCAGCCACCGACCTTCGGGTAAGCATACTCCAAGGCAGCCTTCGAGACACACGACAACGCAAAATCGTCGAGCAGAAATTGATAGCCAAGTTCCGCACCCATGAGGACGGCCTCAACCGGGATCTTTGGTTCATGTCACGCTACACGTAACCCCACCAGCGAACAAATGTTATCTGTTTTTAGTATAACGGGTCATTTGCTGTCTTTCTCTTCCTTCCGGATGTTTCTATGTTTCTGCCTCTCTCTGTTTTTTTTTGGTTGTTTGTATATTCGGTGGCCTTGTAGGTAACACCTCTCTGTCTGCACACTGTGATTGCCTTGGCAACGGGCAGTTGGAAAGACTATCTGTAATCACCAGGTATTGTTCTGTGATTTATAAATGCGAAGGGTTTGAGGATTTCATTTCCACAACATTCACCTGAGGAAGGAGGAAGCCTCCGAAAGCTTGTGAATTTCAAATAAAATTGTTGGACTATAACTTGGTGTTGTAAAATTGTTTACAATTGTCAACCCCAGTCCATCACCGGCATCTCCACATCACTCCTAGGTGTAGGCTCTTGGCAATTATACTTGTCCACTCCTGTTGAGCTCAAATAAATAACATTATTTCAACATATTATATGTGAATGCTACTTGAACATATTAATGACCTAATCTGCATTTCCAGATGCTTGTGTGTTCTATGGATTTAATCCCTTGTGAGTTGAATTTAACTTTAGTAGCAAGACCCTCATATAAATTAATCCAAAATTTCTCCTGGGCCAAATGGTCAAAAATCTTGAAATGTGACACTCACCCTCAGGTGTTTTACAAATGCTGGGAGATCACCTTCATTGTGCAAATGACAAGAACTTCAGAAATGTGTGTGACAACAGCGCACTATGGGTTGTGTGGGTGCTCTTCTCATACTGCCCATCTCTGGTCTGTCTTACACCCAATCGGAAAATCTAGTCTACAGTTCTTAAAACGTATGAAACAGAAACTCCGATTTTAATTCGTCAGGAATCAGACAAGCGGGGATGGGGTAGGGTGGGCGGCAAATGCCCATGATATTTCCGGCATGAGGCCTGGACAACTTTAACTCCTGGGCCTCATTTGAATAAGAATAACAGCCTGCCCGCCTGACATGCGCAATTTCCAGCATGACTCCAAGGGCCTCCATAAACCGGGGAAGCAACTCTTACATTGAGTCTACAGCACAGAAACAGGCCATTTGGTCCAACTGGTCTATGCTGGCATTTATGCTCCACATAAGCCTCCTCCCTCCCTACTTCATGTACCCCTATCAGCATACCCTTCAATTCCTTTCTCCTTCATGTATTTATCCAGCTTCCCCTTAAATGCATCGATGCTATTTGCCTCAACTATTCCTTGTGATAGTGCGTTCCACATTTTTACCACTCTTTGGGTAAAGACGTTTTTCCTGAATTTCCTAATGGATTCATTAGTGACTATCTTATATTGATGACATTTGGTTTTGGACTCCCCCACAAGCAAAGTCACACCCCCTGCTTGCATTTATTGGCGCACAGCTCTGGAACACTTGTTGTCTACTTCAATGAGTCGAAGGGCCCCCCACTCCCCGCCCTCTAAACCGAGGCCTCCAAGGAGGTCCTAGTGAAGGAAGTGAGGGCCGGAGAAAGGTGCTGCTCACCAAAAGCCACAAGGCCATCCTCATCATGAAGCAGGCTTCGAAAGAGGTGCCTGACAGGGTCATTATCACCAGCATCACCCCTAGTGCCATAATTCAATGCCGGAAGAGGTTCAATGACCTGACAAAAGCAGCAAGAACGCGTACAGTTCTTCACCTCACCCCTACCTCTTGCAGCAGCACCTGACAACAATGCTCTCACCCACTCACACGCCACTCTCAACAGTTCCCTCCCCTCCATCACATCCTTCACCATACAATCACAAAGACACACTGCAACATCTCTCTTTCTCATTCCAAACACACATCCCATCCTTTCTTCTCTTCACACTGCATTAACACCATTACCTTCTTACATTCAACCACAATCACAATCATTAACTACTCCCATCACTCCTTCCACACTTACCTTTACATTCATCACCTCCCCATCCTCATTACACCTTGCTTCTTCACCAGCTCTCAACACATGGAGTGTATATACAAGCCTTACACATCTCCATTTACTTTATCAACAACTCACCAACTCTCTTTCTGCAGGACATAATGGCAGGGAGACTACCTAAACAGGTGGAAAATTCCCCAACATCAATTGCCATCACCTAGGCAGAAGTCCTGGAAATCATTGAACAGGCAGAGTCATGAGCATTGGGGAAGGGGAGGCTGGCAGGATACCTAATCAAACTGTTTACATGTTACTTGTATCTGTTTATTCAACTCGGCAAATATGCAGCAAGCTTAACAACTTCAACCCACATTCTCAAGATGCCAACTGCCAATGTCGATTTGCGACCCTTTTCTCTTTCTTCGAGATCCTTCTCTGCCACAAGAGACTCCCGCACAAGACAACCCCTCGGAGGAGGCCAATCCACCTGAGAATGCAAAGTCACATGCTCCATCCCTCCCAAGTACCAGCACAGATATTGGTACTCCACACGGGGTAGATAGTGAGCTAGAGGGATCGGCACATGGTGAAATACATGGAAGGAGTGGGCAGCAGCATGCATTGGTGGCAGGGACAGCCCAGAAGAGATCTCACTAGAGGGCCCTCTTCTAGCTCGATTGAGGAGTGTAAACAATTTTACAACACCAAGTTATAGTCCAGCAATTTTATTTTAAATTCACAAGCTTTCGGAGATTTTCTCCTTCCTCAGGCAAATGAGGAAGGAGAAAATCTCTGAAAGCTTGTGAATTTAAAATAAAATTGCTGGACTATAACTTGGTGTTGTAAAATTGTTTACAATTGTCAACCCCAGTCCATCACCGGCATCTCCACATCATGACTACCATCGATTGAGGAGGACAGAGATGAGGACTTCATGGGTCCAGATAAGCTAGAAGTTGATTCCTGAGATCTCTGGCTGTAAGGTATTGAGGTGGCTTTCCTTTATCTGGTGCTACTTCTTCCTTCAGTCTTCCTAATCTGATGACAAATGCTGCTGCTGATGCTCTGCCTCCTCCAAATGCAGGCCTCTCTGTAGTACGATGTTATGCAATAAGCAGCACACCACAACAATGTGCGAGACTATATCTGGGGCGTATTGGAGGGAACCCCTCCCCTTCTTCCGAGTAGTCAAAACACCTGAAAAACTGCTTGAGCAGAAAACAAAAATATAACAAAGAATAGTTAGCATGGATTTCAAAAGGGAAGGTCATGCTTAACCAACTTTATTGAAATCTTTGAAGAAGTAACAGAAAGTGTAGACAAGGGCAATGTAGTAGATGTAATATATTTGGATTTTCAAATGGCCTCTGATCAGGTACCACATAGTAGACTCCTGACTAAGGTCAGAGCATTTGGAGTCAAGGGACAAGTAGCAGAATAGATAGCTGGCTACAAAACAGAAAACAGAATTGGGGTTAAAAGGTAGTTACTCAGACTGGCAAAAAGAAGGAAGTGGTGTTCCACAAGGATCGGTGCTGGGACCACTGTTGTTCACAGTTTACATCAATAATTTGGACTCGGGAATTGGTAGTACAATTTCAAAATTTGCTGATGACTCCAAATTGGGAGGGTGGATATAGTTAATATACTGATGAGGACTGTAACAAAATACAGGAAGACATTAATAAACTTGCAGAATGGTCGTTTAATTGGCAAATGAATTTCACTATAGGTAAGTGTGAGGTGGTTCATTTTGGTAGGAAGAATAAGGAGGCCACACAGTCCTTGAAAATAAGAGGCTAAATGGAGTAGAGGAGCAGAAGGATCTGGGGGTACAGATAAATCACTAAAAGTAGCAATGCAGGTTAATAAGGCCAGAAAAAAAGCAAACAAAGCACTGGGGTTCATTTCGAGAGGGACAGAATTGAAAAGCAGGGAAGTTATGTTAAACTTGTATGAAACCTTGGTTGGACCACACATGGAAACCAGAACTGTTCACAGTACTCCAAATTATAAAAAGGATATAGAGGAACTAGAAAAAGTGCAAAAAAGATTTACTAGGATGATACCAGAACTGAAAGGTTATACCTATCAGGAAAGATAGAGCAGGCTGGGTTTCTTTCCTTTCAAAAAGAGAAGTTAAGGGGTGACCAGATAGAGGTCTTCAAGATTATGAAATCTTTGAAAGGGTGGACATAGAGAAGATGTTTCCACTTGTGGGGGAGACCAGAACTATGGGCCATAAATATAAGATAATAAATCCAATAGGCAATTCAGGACAAACTTCTTTACCCAGAGAGTGGTTTGAATGTGAAACTCGTTACCACACGGAGTAGTTGAGGTGTCTAGCATAAATGCATTTAAGGAGAAGCTAAATAAGCATTTGAGGGAGAAGTGAATAGAAGGAAATGCTGATAGGGTTAGATGAAGTAGGGAGGGAGGAGGCTCGTGTGGAACATAAACACCGGCACGGACCTGTTGGGCTAAATATGTAATTCTGTGTAATTCCTATGGTGTATTCTATAATAATCCTGGTTGTCTCCAGCCTTCATTACATTTGTGCTGCATGGGTGTTGTTGGAAGTCATGGGAGTGCCATTAGCCAGATCTGTGCGGAGTATCCCTTCCCCCCTAGCGTTCCTCTTAGGGCCGAATACTGGTGAGATGGTAGACTGTCTCAGGATAAAAGCATCATGGCAGCTCCCTGGGTACCTTGCACAGATCTGCAGGATGGTGTTCCTATGATCAGCCACTAGCAGCACATTAATGGTGTGTTACCACAAATATTGTCGGCTCATGTTCCGGTGCCCTGATGGCAACATGTGTTTGCTTAATGATGCCCTGCACGTGAGGGAAGCCAGCCACTGCTGCGAAGCCACAAGCTCTGTCCTGTTGACTGCAGAGGTTAATGGTGAAGGTGATGTACTGCTTCACCCAAGTGAAGAGGGCATCAGTCACATGCTTAATGCAGTTGTGTACTGTAGGCTGTTATATGCGGCTGATGTCCCCTGTAGCAGCCTGAAAGGATCCAGTGGCAGAGAAATTCAGGGCTGTGGTGACTTTGACAGCCACTGGCAGAGCATCACCCCCTAGTTCAGCAGGCAGCAGGTCCTGTGGTAGGGGACTGCGACAACCTGCCTGGAGAAGTGCAGCCTCATGCTGCACTGATTCTCAGATCGGTCCAAGAAGGTGACCCTTGGTCTGTACTGGGTGTGCTGGGTGGGTATGGGCTCCTGCAAGCAACCCCGCCTCACCTGCTGTCTTCTGAGAGGTCCGACTGTTGCTGGTGGTGGCTGCTGCTGCTTCTCCTTCAAGTCTTGCTCCATCCAGAATAAAGTAGCAAGTAGCAAACTGGAAGTTAGAAACTCTCCAGCAACCCATATAACAAAAGATCCTGTGATCCAGTGAGCTGCAGCTGAGAGCGCCCTTTTATGCAGCTTCAGGATCTGTCAGACACCAGTCCCACCAGATTTTACTGGCGGTTCTGGGACTGGACGAGGCTTCCGTGATTTTTGCATGGGGATGCGTATGACATGATCAGAGTGTGATTATGAGATGTTATTGAGGATTCCGCTCACCTGGGGTGGGCGCCTCTTACGAATGTAAAAAAGTGAGTTAAAAAAGCAGCTGGCAGAAACGGTTTTGGAATGGTGCGGGGAGTACCTGGACATGCATGTGAAGATCAGGTGAGGCCACGATTGGGCTTAGCTATGGTGCCTCTCACAGGCCAGATAGTCTGCAATAGTCTACATTAGCCTACAACAGTCTGCCAGCATACATCATGTATGCTCACACATTAAAACTGTGAGGTAGCAGGAAACTGTTGGCATCTGTGGATCTATGCTGCAGCAAAGTGAAAAACTGGGTGTTGGAAACTCATGAAAAATCATGGGGTTCAAAAATGTAGCCCCAAGCGTGTAGAAAATATTGACAATAGATTTGTATGTTCAGTGAATATTACTTGGTAAAAATGTACTTTGATGAAATGATTGTTTGCTATAACCTGTATAGGAAGTAGTTGACTCATTTTATTTTTTAAAATAGCAAACACAGAATTTCAACCAAATGCATTAACTGATTTATTAAAAAGAACACACAAAGTAATTTCTACTTCCATGTATATTCACTGAACATATAGATCTATTGTCAATATTTCACACATGTTCTGGGCAACATTTTTCATTCGTAAAATTATATTGCATGATGCCCTACCAATGAGGTGTCATTATCAGCAGGAAAAGAAAAAAAAAGAGCAAAGCAAGCAGTTTAAACTGGGATAATTTTTGAACACTTGTTCAATACAACTGAAGCATGACTTGCATTAATCAAACTACAAGCCATAACAGAACCCGCATATTTAGGTACAGTGGAAATTGAATGAGGTGGGAAACAAAACCAGTTGAACAATTATTAAAATCCATAAATTAAGAAAAGGCCCATGGGTGCCCAATAAATTAACTAACACAATTGTATGAAGCTAAATTCCCCAAGCAAGACAAGCTGCTGACAAGCAGTTACAAAAGACAAAAATTATCCATCGACACCAACAAGGAATCCAATACAAGGGTCCATAATGCTGTTCTGAATGAAATCAGATCAACCATAGCACCTTTTATGTTTTATATGCTAAATCAGGAATTATAGTATCAAAAAGAATAGCTATCCAAAATTGATTCTATTGTGCAATACATCATAAATTATTTAAGTGCATAAACACATATAGCTGTGATAATTTATTGTTCTAAGAAATGCATCATAATCTGTTTGTAACATTCCCATCTGTGTCGTTTGTTCCATTTTCACTTTAGAAGATCTTTAGTTCTAAGACATAACATGTTAAAATCAAATGAAGTCAGTCAGTTTTTGTCCAGCTGAAAACTTTAAACTTCATCGTAAATTCCATTATATACTTACAGATTATTTCTTTTTTCTCAGAAGTATTCCTTTTACCATTTGCATCTAAATAACTAATTCTATTAAATTGGTCCTCTTTATGCGCAAAGGTGCAATATGGTAAGTCTGCATGCTGGGGCTGACAGTAAGGCTCCACCTATCAGCACTCCATGGTTGGCAGATGAGGCTTTAAGGGGTGTTTTGAAAGAGGAACCTATTTTTAATTTAAATTCAAATAACAATTTAAGCTTGTAAGCTTATGTTTTGATTCAATATGAGCGCAGAGAATGAGGTTGATTTGCAAAAGAAGTGACTGCTTCTGAAATTGAAGTGGAAAAGACCTCTGCGTATATTGTGAAACAGGTCTATGGTAACAATTCGTGCTATTGTATTTACAGATTCATGTCACTAACAAAGGTCATTTGCCTTCTACCTTGTTTTCAAAACTGCTCATTAAGATGTTGGTTCTAAATGGACGATTTTCCACGTTTAGTTAATTAGTTTAATCATGGATAACAAATAAACGGTCTAGCTTTTTCATCTGCCCCTGCCGATTTTTCAGTGACCTGGGACGGGCGCCAGCAGAAACATGTTCCACTGGCCTGCCCCCCTCCCCCGTTGTTTTTGGTGGGTAGACCTTGCGACCTAAAATGCACAGCCACATACAAATGAAATTAAAAAGAGGAAAATACAGCCTCTATTGCATTCCCCGCTGTTTGCAGCAACCGAACACTGGCTGCTGGGGTTGACAGTAAGGCTTTAGCTTTCAGTGCTCCATGGTTGGCAGATGAGGCTTTAAGGGGGGGTTTTTGAAAGAGGGATCTGTGCAATATACCCGGACTTGGACCTATAAAATCTTGGTTAGACCACATTTAGAGTACTGTCCACAGTTCTGGTCCCCATATTACAAAAATGATGTAGGCCTCAATATTAACCCCTCCCAACAGGCGGGAGAGGGTCAGGGGATGGATTCAAAATTTTAAAATGGGGAACGCGTCCCCAACCCACCGTATATGCAGCCGTAGCCGTTTTTTTTACTGCGGCGGGTTTCGTGTCCTGTCTTGGAGAGGCGGGACACTTCATTAACATATTTAAATCAGGCTCCCACCGTGCAATTGTGTACGTGATTTAAATTTAATAGTTGCCGCACGGGTTTCCCAGGGCTCGGTAAGCCCACCAGTAAAAGGGAGGAGGGAGCTGCCGGATCAAGAAGGTAAGTGCCTTTTACAGCTCTCCTCGTGGGCCAGGAGGAGCAGGAGTGTTCCCTCCGACTGCTCAAGGAAGCCTTCAGCCTTCCCTCAGCTGATTGCGGCCTCTCTCTCTCTCCCCCCTGCTGCAACCGTGTCTGACCTTCCCCCCCACACCTCCCACCCATCAGCCCAAGCCACGATCTCTCATTCCCTCCTCCTCCCAATTGCCTGGGACCATCCCCAAGGGTTTCTGGCTGTAGCCTCCTGCCACTGGTTTTCCTGTCCGGCAGCCAGTTGGCCTGTCAATTTGGCCAGCTGCCGGCAGATAGTGGAAGAAAAACATTATGAGGTCCTGCAGTTAAATTTGGCAGGACCTCCATATCCCCGGTCTTGTCTGGTTTTCCCCAGGCTATCGTGCTCCCCCACAAATATCAGGGCCATAGAAGCACAGGAGAAAGTGGAAAAAAGATTTACAAGGCTGATACCAGAACTATCAGGAAAGATTGAACAAGCTGGGTCTCTTTTCTCTAGAAAAGAGAAGACAGAGAGGTGACTTGATAGAGGTCTTCAAAATTATGAAGGTGTGGGGTTCAAAACATCTTTAACAAAAGACATTTGAAGGAAAGGGTTAACTGCACCCCTTTTAAACAAAGACATTTGAAAACCTGCAAACACAGTAATGTGGTAAACTGTGTTCTCGCTAATCCTGTTTTTCCCTCACTGACGCTGATGGCATTGGAGAAGTGAGTTTCAGGATTGAAGACATAGTACTGTGGATAGATATCTAGATTATTAAATAAATAAGCTGGGTAGATCATATTGAGCTTAAAGGGTTGTTCGGCTTTTAAAATACATAAGCCTTTGGAAACACAAGCTTTTCAACACAGCAGGGGGTAATGTATGAAAAGGCAACAAGGGCATAAATCTAAGGCTTCGGCTCAGGAAGTAATGATTGGTGTGAAAAGGCATGGGCCTCTCATTCCTATCGGGTAGTCTGTTCAAAGAACTGGGAAATGGAAGAGGCTACACGAAACAGGATGTGCAAAGTCATAAACAGTTAAGAATCAGAGGCCAAATTATCTGAGGCAACTAGAATAAAGGGCCGATCTCTGCATGGAAGGTAATAAAGAGAGATAGTAAAGGGGTCTTTTACATTCCATGGTTCGAGCCCATGATCTTTTCCACATCAAAGGGTCTCCAGTCACATGATCAACACCTAAACGGCCAATTATTGAGGTATGTTAATGATTGAGGCAGGGAGCGATTGGACAAAAAGAATGACCCTCCCCAATCCTATGTCCTATTGGTAAAAACAATATAAAAAGACCTCAAGAGAAAGACAGTCTCTTCACCACCTGGAAGTCAAAAGGAATACACACTGCAGTCGAACATTGCACAAGAAGAGGACCTCGTGGACTGAAGAGCTGATCACCTTCAGGCCTCGATGAGCAAAATCCTTGGTTTAAGGTTATATGTATTTAATGATTTGCCTGATGTGTATATGAATTGTTTAGTCTTTAATAACGTTGTGAATTATCAAGTATATAGTGGGATTTTAGAGGAAAGTTTGATTTGATTTTGCTTCATGAATGCTCATATGAATATTAAATAACTACTTTTGATTAACAAAAGTGAGGGTGACTTGCTTTGCTTGACTATTTGTCCAGCTCCAAGAATCACAGAAAATAAGGATTCCCCTATAAAGGGGTTCGATAGGGTAGATGTTTCCACTTGTGGGGGAGTCCAAAACTAGGGGCCAGAAATATAAGATAGTCACTAATAAATCCAATAAAGAATTCAGGAGAAATTTCTTTACTCAAGAGAGTGGCAAGAATGTGGAACTCATTACCCCAAGGAGCAGTTGAGGCGACCAGCATAGATGCATTTGAGGCGAAGCTAGATTAAACACATGAGGGAGAAAGGAATAGAAGGATATGTCGACAGGGTGAGATGAAGCAGGGTGGGAGGAGGCTCATGTGCAGCATAAACTCCAGCATAGGCCTGTTGGGCCGAATGGCCTGTTTCTGTGCTGTAAATCCTATATAATTCCATGCAAGTGATTTCAGATCACGGCTGTCCACAGGTCCCATCAGCAGCAGTACAAGAAAAATATTTGTTTCAGGCAGCTCAACGGCTCCCTTATTCCTCCCAATGTGACAAGCCCCCGAGGTCTGCCACAGCAAGACTCCATCCCCCAGTCTGGTGCGACTGTCTGGCAGAGGCCGAGGATTTGACCTCCCACATTCAAATTATCCAGGGGCCACAAGTACCACTGGGGTAAGGGTGCATCTCTATATTGTGAAAAATAATTGATAAACTAGAACATTTTACTAACCTTTACAGAGAGTTTTGTTTTCAGACATTTATCCTGATATACATCAGTTTTGCTCATCAGTTACGTTTATAGACTCAACAGGGAGAAATATATAGTGACATTATGCCCGAAAATATGGTTTTTTTTATTCATTCACGGGATGTGGGCGTCGCTGGCAAGGCCGGCATTTATTGCCCATCCCTAGCGAGATTTTTACAACTGAGTGGCTTGCTAGGCCATTTCAGAGGGCAATTAAGAATCAACCACATTGCTGTGGGTCTGGAGTCACATATAGGCCAGACCGGGTAAGGACGGCAGGTTTCCTTCCCTAAAGGACATTACGACAATCCGGTAGTTTCATGGCTATCATTACTGATACTAGTATTTTAATTCCAGATTTTTAAAAATTTAATTAATTGAATTTAAATTCACCAGCCGCCGTGGCGGGATTTGAACTCGTGACTCTGGATTTTAGTCCAGGCCTCTGGATTACTAGCCCAGTAACATAACCACTACGCTACCGTACCCTTATGAATTAAGAATTGATTGTTCTGTACACTATAGTATATAACTATTTATGCTAACATGTTTGAAGTGAATGTATCACATCTGGTCATGGACATTTACTGTTTTAATCTAGTCCAGTGACAGTAGCTACAATCTGACTTTCTTCTCCAGTCATTTGATCTTGGGCTTGCCATTTATTTTTATTTCCAATCTTTCAGTTAAATTCTCCACTCTCTTCTCCATCATCCCTTTGCAACAGATCCTTCTGGACCTAAATTATTTAGCTTATCCATACTTCTGCTGCAGTCATTCAACATGTGGTCAATTTTTCCCAAATCATAAATTGCATTTTGTCGCACAGTAACGTGTAATTGCATTATGGTGGAAGCACCGTTCATCATCCCAGTCAGACTCCTGGTCAAATCGAAAATAAATTTGGTTGTTTGGGTATTTTTTTTTGCCTTTTGAAGCATATAAAGGGAGATGTTAACTCTCTCCGCCCAGTGGAAATGGGGCGGTAGCGGAGTTAAAATGGAGGTGGTGGACTCGCCATTCTGTTCCCATTCAGTCACCATTTTTCCCAGGGCTTTCTGCTGGGCAGCAGAGGGGTTCACCTGAATCAGGCAGGAGCCTCAATAACCTATGCAAATCCAGATCCTATTATGTGCAGAGAACCCTGATGCAAATTTAACGGACTACTGGGTGTGTCGCGGACACTGCTTAGTAAAACCTCGCGATCTTGAAAATTATTTTTGTGGGGCCAGGAGGAGTAGGAATGTTCCAAAAAGTGCCACTAAAAATGATAACGAAAAATGGGTCAGGTGCAAAAATGTGCAGAGATCCGGCTTAACAGATCTCGGCTCCATTTCTCATCCAGTGTTATCTGATTTGCACTCATAAATCAGGCGAGCCCAATGAGAAAAATTTGGCTACAATATATATTTATTACAAAAACCCTTTGTGTCAATTGCATGTTCACACAGGTTTTTATGAAGTGTGAACTTGGGGATGTGACTTGTAAATTCATTTTTGCAGATCTATTTCAACAATTTTACATACATCTTGACTGGTGGAAAGACAAAACTCAAATATTGAATGTTATGGCTCTACCAAATAAAACCGAGGTTTGGGGGCGTTGGGATCTCAATAGAACTTGTCGTTTAAGAGGACGAGGTTGAATATGTACAGGTTAAAGGCTATTAATTTTTGTTATCCATGCCTGATTGCAGATAAAGTCAGAGACAAATGGTGTGAGCAATCCTGACACAAAGGCAGATGGAGTAGGGGGTTTTCAGTACAGTTTGCGGAACAGTGACTGTACTAAAGGACTGATTAACTGTCACTTTCTGCATCAGTGGGAGTCTGGTGCTGCAACTGTGATGAATTAATGCTGCCTTTAAAAAAAATATTAGGAGGGGGACAGATATCCCAGGGGTGTTACCCCATGGATGCATACAAAGAATAAATCATATTGTGTTTAATGCATGACTTTATTCTGTAACAATAAATTATTGGAACATTTTTCGAACTGTTTTCTTATCTTGATGTTTTTGATTTCTAAAAATAGTACAGCGACATCAATATATGTTTCATCATCAAAAATGATACATGCTTTGTTAGTCTTTATTTGAAACTGTACCATTTAAGAGTGATGGAGTTGTTTTCCAAGTAGTGAATCTGTTGATTACACAGACTCTTAGGAACAAAGGTGGAATGATGTCTATAATGGCCTTAGAAATTTTTAGCTTCACAAATAACTTGTCAAATAAATGTGATATTGGCATGCAAATGAATATTGAAGCTTTTTTAATTAAAGTCAAGTAACTCCAGGGCAAGTTTTTTTAAATGTTAACTACTCATGCCTACACAAGACTCGTGAAACTATTTATTGTCCTAAAAATTGAACATCAGAAAAAACTTTAAATGAATATTGTAAATAGCCTGTTGGTAGTTCATTAGGTGTTAAAAAGACAAGTGGGGCCAGGTACATTTTCTGTTTCCAGACAAATTGCAGCCTATATTTTGTTTACCATAAAGTCAGCAGAGAGTTGATAGAAAAACATCCCTTTAGTTTAAACTTTCAAAGGCATCAAAGGACATATACAGAGCTAAGTAATTCATATTCATCGTACTTGAGAATGAACTGCTCCTTCAACCTAATTTAATACATAGCCAATAGAAAGTTGCAATCAAAGTTATACTGATTAAAAGTTGACAAGATATTTGTTTGTACATTCACTTCAAATATAATTTTATTTGAACCCAAATAATTTGGATTTTTAAAGCATTGTTTACCCTTCCAATATTTTCACAGCAGTTCCTGGAAGTGGACTTTATACATTCCAGAAGCTATACACTTTATGTGATCATTCCTTGCAGAGGAATAGCTGACCAACAGCCCTAATTGCAGCAAACTGTGTATAAGAATTTATATAGGCCCATTCCTATGTCTTCAGCTACTTCAGCAGGCTGAATATCAAAAGACAGATCAAAGCTTGTGCAGCCTAAAGTTACTACCATATTTATTTATAACTTAAAGCACATTGAAGAATGGAAGTTAGACTATTACAGAGCACAAGGCAATGCTCACATAGATATAGCCTAAGAAGGCCATTAGAGAAGCAACTGTTCTCACAGGTCTCCTCCAGCAGAATTGTAGAAATTCTTGGATTGAAACAGGGACCTGCATACCCACATATTGAAATGCAAACAATTCATCAAAGCACTAGGACCTCTTCCTGCTCAAACTTAGTTGAGGAATATTTCTTTCCAATATCTTTTTCTTGAACAGCAAAACCCTGTTCTTTCTAAACCAGGAGGTGATATTTTCCAGTTGTCATTGCTAATGATGCTGAGGTGGAATGGGCATGATGGGGAAGGATTGGGAAGGTAGGCAGAGATTGGTCTCGCTGATTCTCTGCCCTTCAGCCCCCACAGCCATGATTCCCACCCTGAGATTAAATTGAAGCTCAAATGCACTAAAAATTGAATTATTCTGAAAACAATTAATAAACATAACCCAACAAAAATCACTACAGTATGTTAGAAATGCCAGCAGGAACCTTTTCCCTGCTCAAACCCATCCCTCTCTCTGGATCTGCAGCTTGATCTCTGTTCCGTTCCCATAGCTTCCATTATTTACCTGTCCCTACCAATATCTCTCAAGGCTCCATGATTGCTCAATACCTTTATTGGGGGGGGGGGGGTCTCTGTACATATGCAGGTGCTCAGTGCCAGTTGCACGTGCACATGCACAACCTTAGAACCAGCCCTGGACATTCCTGCTTGCTCCTGTATTATCTTTGATTCTGAAACAAATTTCCTCACCTATCACATTGGTAATGGGTTTAACCTAGATGGACAGGGAAGGACAATTGCAAATAGAAGAGTCCCAACCACTCTACGCACCTCGATGACACTTCCAGCACATTCTGCCAAAGCTGACATTGGGTGTACAACACATCCGCACAAGTGTGACCACCCAGGCATATAATAATAAAAGACAAATGACAAAATACATAATGCTACGTACTTGCAATCATTTTCAACCCAGCAACACTGGGCACTTGTGCATCCCACGCATCCAGTGTTGCTAAAGGGTTTTCAATTTTAAAAAGTCCAATTTCCCAAATGCAATCAATCATAAACCAATAAATTGCATTAGGAATTTTGGCAAAATAGTAAATGTTCTAAGACATATAATAGTGGGAAGTGCATCGGGACTTCAATACATTGAATTCCCAGTCATTTATTACATACATCAGATTTTTCAATGCGACTTCCAGTGGGCTTGCTAATCCGAAAATAGGTGGGTGTATTTAAATGAGTGACAGCATATGTCACTTTTTCCATCATCATCGCCTTGGCAACACTGGACACCAGGAGCGCCAACAATCAATAGCTACCCAGTGTTGCTACGGCAGCATCCTATATAACCTTGGTGTTGGCCGTGATTACATGTAACATTTAACTTTATTAAACCTGCAAGCCTTTTTGACTACGTGTTTGAACTCTTTATTAATACAGGCACAGGACTATAGCCTCAGTCTATATAATATTACAAAATTCACATTCCTAACACATCATTTGTCATCTGTGTCTGTTAATCCAGCAAACGTTGTTAGTGTGTTAATTTGTAAGAAACTATAGTTATCCCAGAGGGCATACCTCTGCATTTGTAGATTCTAGAGGAGGAGGAGGATCAGAGAAGGCACTCCAGTATTTTTTATTCCAATACCTGTGTGTACAGGGACAACTCTGGGCATGCCCAAATATACCTAAACGCAAAGACAAAGACCTCAACAGAACTATACATTCCTCTGCGACCAGACTGATGAACCAATTCTAGTACAGGATATCTGACAGTGGCTTTGAAGGATACAGAAGTGATTTTTTTTTTTAAATACAGAAAACTCCTTCTAATCAACCACCTAAGATCGTTGATGCACTTCCCAAACTTCAGTTCCCATTTGCATCATGCAACTTACAGATGCATTGTTTGCCAGGGCAAGTGAATTCATCAGTTTCTCTTTGGAAGCAGCCAGCATCATGAAAGAGACCTCCACTTCTACCATGTGATAGAATTCCCCAGTGTACAGGGCATAGACTTTCCCCATAAGCGCCACTACCCCCAGTGTTGCTCCATTCATAAACACGAGTCCCAGTTCCGGTGGGAAACCCGCTCAATCACAAAACCAAGTCTTCTGCTTCCAGATCCAAACCTTCTTGTACATTTCCAGGTGCTCCTTGTTAATATGTGTGGCATTCTCGACCCTGAAGAGAAGCCAGCTGTCATCTTGAGCCTTTTTCTTTTTGAGGGCATGAAAAAGTTATGAGAAGGGCAAAAAAAGCCAAATGCAAAGCATAGGGAAGCAATTCTGCGATATTGGGTAATTATATGGCCATGGAACTGCAGAGGACTAAGGTCTTGGATATAGTTAACGACTACCATAGTATCATAGTTGGTAGAGCATCGGAGGAGGCCATTTGGCTCATCATGCCTGTGCCAGCTCATCGAAAGAGAAATCCAATTAGTCCCATTCCCCTGCTCTTTCCCCATAGCCATGTAATTTTTTTCCCTTCAAAGTATTTATTGAATTCTCTTCTGAAAGTCACTATTGAATCTGCTTCCATCACTCCTTCAGGCAGTGCATTCCAATTCAAAAAATTGTTTCCTCATGTCGCCTCCGGCTCTTTCGCTGTCTGATGCCCTCTGGTTATCGACCCTTCTGCCCTGGAAATGGTTTCTCCTTATTTAGTCTAACAAAACCGTTCATGATCTATCAAATCTCCCCTTAATCTTCTCTTTCCAAGGAGAACAACCCCAGCTTCTCCAGTCTCTCCACATAACTGAAGTCCCTCATCCCTGGCACCACTCTAGTAAATCTCTTCTGCACCGCCTCTAAGGCCTTAACATCCTTCCTAAAGTGTGGTGCCCAGAATTGAACACAACACTCCAGCTGAGGCCTAACCAGTGTTTTATAAAGGTTTAGCATAACCTCCTTGCTTTTGTATTCTACGCCTCTATTAATAAAGCCCAGAATTCCATATGCTTTTTTAACATTCTTCTCAACTTGTCCTGCCACCTTCAAAGATTTGTGTATGTGCATCCCCAGGTCTCTCTGTTCCTGCACCCCCTTTAAAATTATACCATTTAGTTTATATTGCCTCTCCTCATTCTTTCTACCAAAACGTGTCAATTCACACTTCTCTGTGTTAAATTCCATCTGCCGTGTGTCTGCCCATTTTACCAGTCTGTCCATGTCCTCCCGAAGTCTATTACTATCTTCCTCAATGTTAACTGCATTTCCAAGTTTCGTGTCATCTGCAAACTTTCAAATTATACCCTCTATACCCAAGTCCAGATTATTAATATATATCAAAAAGAGCAGTGGTCCCAATACTGATCCCTGGGGAACACCACTGTATACTCCTGTCCAGTCTGAAAAACAATCCTTCACCACTAGTCTCTGCTTTCTGTCCCCTAGCCAATTTTGTATCCATGCTGCCACCGATCCTTTAATCCCATGGGCTTTAATTTTGCTAACAAGTCTATTATGTGGGTACTTTATCAAGTGCCTTTTGAAAGTCCATATACACAACATCAATTGCACTACACTCATCAACCCTCTCCGTTACTTCATCAAAGAACTCAATCAAGTTAGTCAAATATGGTTTTCCTTTAACAAATCCGTGCTGACTTTCATTTATTAACCCATACTTTTCCAAGTGCCAATTAATTTTGTCCTGGATTATTGTCTCAATAGTTTATTGCACTGAAAATGCGGGCTAAAGAATGGCTCAGAAAGCCTTAGGCAGCCTTTGTTGAAGCTCTCTCCATTATATTACATTCCAATGTTATTTCTGTATTTTTTATCCATATCACCTCTGATTCAATTTTTTTAATCCGTCACTGAAGCAGCCTTCACCTCTGGTTCTATTTTGGCATTTCATCATTGAAGCCCAATCTTCATCTCTATGCTGCCTATCAATATTTCTTCTCTCAATTATTGTGCCCCCTTAAAATGAAAAATTTCCTTGGAGCTGCTCCTGCTCTGTCGTCATTACTTTGCTCGAAGTGCGGTGGAAACCCGGTTTACACACGTATCTCTGGATTATTACCCGAGCCACTTGCAAATCGGCATAGAGATAAGCAGATCAGGAAGGTGAACATATGGTGGAAGGCGTGGTGTGGGAAAGAGGCGTTCCATTTCATGGGACATTGGCACCATTGGGACGGGCTCTACCTGAACTGGGCTGGGACCAGGGTCCTAATGGAGTGGATAAATAGGGTGGTCACAAGGACTTTAAACTAGCAAATGGGGGGTTGGGGCTCAGGTGGAAAAGGTAGTATAAGTAATAATTCTAAAACAAATGAAAAGGAAGAGAGTAGAGTAATAGTCAGAAATTATGCTTCAGGCACTACAGGTAAAGGGAAAACTAAAAGATGTAAAGTAATTAAATCAGGAGCGAGAAATAAGAAATGCGTGAGGAAAACAACGTTAGAGCAGAAAAGACAGTTAGGGTGTGTGGCCCAAATAAGTGTTCTTTATACAAACACATGGAGTATAAGGAACAAATTGAATGAATACAGGCTCACATTCAACTAAGGGGGTATGCATGGTAGCCACTACTGAGACATGGCTGCAAGACGGTCAGGATTGGGAATGGAATATACCAGGTTATAAGGTCTACAGGAAGGAGAGGGAAACTGGTAGCGAGGGAGGAGTAGTTTTAGTGATTAAGGATGAAATTACTTCAATGATAAGAGAGGATATAACGAAAGGTAAGCAGGCAGTGGAGACTTTATGGGTAGAATTAAGAAATAGAACAGGATTTAAGACTGTAATGGGAGTTGTGTATAGGCCCCCTGGTAGCAGCTGTGAAGTTGCAGAATGAATAAATGCAGAGATTAGACAAGCATGTAGCAAAGGCAGAGTGGTTTTAATGGGGGATTTTAACTTTCATATAGATTGGGATGAGCAGACGAGCTCATGTCAGAAAGGTAATAACTTTCTTGAGTGTGTTCAGGACAGCTTTCTGCAACAATTTGTGCTAGAACCAACAAGGGGGCAGGCAATATTAGATTTAACAATGAGTAATGAGCCAGATTTTGTTAACAGCCCAACGGTGCATGAAGATTTATCTACTAGCGATCATAATATGATCGTCTTCAACGTTGTCTTTAAAAGGGAGAAACCAGTAACAGCTACTAAGATTCTAAATTTGGGTAAGGCCGACTTAAACGGAATGAGACAGAGATTGTCCACTGTAAACTGGGCAAATCTGTTAATGGGTAAAATGACAGAAGATCAGTGGGAGGTGTTCAAATAAGAATTTAACGTGATACAGAACCAGTTTATACCCCTAAGGGGCAAGAGCTCTACTTGCCAAAAAAAAGCCATGGATGACAAATGAGGTAAGGGACAAGATTAAACTAAAAGGAAAAGCATACAAAAATGCAAAAGATAGTACAGATCCTGGTGACTGGGAGAGATACAAAGAACAGCAAAGAGTGACAAAACAGATAGTAGGAGCTACAAAAAGGGAGCTTGAAAGGGATATCAAAATCAACACAAAATTTTTTTTTCAATTATATTAGGAGAAAGAGGGTGTTCAAGAACAATGTGGGCCCTTTTAAAACTGATAATGGTGATATTGTAAATAGAATCATAGAATGATTGCAGCACAGAAGGAGGCCATTCAGCCCGTGCCGACGGTCTGCAAGAGCAATCCAGCTAGTCCCACACCCCCGCCCTTTCCCCGTATCCCAGGACATTTTTTCTCTTCAAGTACTTATCCAATTCCCTTTTGAAAGCCATGATTGAATCGTCCTCCACCACCCCCTCAGGCAGTGCATTCCAGATCATAACCATTCGCTGCGTAAAAATGAAAGTAAGGTAATGGCGGACATATTAAATAATCATTTTGTGTCAGTATTTACAGTAGAGGAAGAGGATAGCATGCCAGACACCCCAAGGAAACTAATTTTGAATCAGGTACAGGAACTCATCATAATTAACGTAAGCAAATTAACAGTAATGAAATAAATAACGGCACTAACGAGTGACAAATCCCCAGAACCAGGTGGTTTCCATCCCAGGGTTTCAAAGCAAGTAGGTGAGAATATTGCAGATGCCCTAAATTTAATCTTCTGAAGTTCCCTCGATTCAGGAACTTTTCTTTTAGATTGGAAAATTAAACATGTCACTCCGCTATTTAAGAAATGTGAGAAAGGAAAACCAGGGAATTATAGATCAGTTAGCGTAGCATCTGTTTGTTGGGAAATTACTAGAGTCTATAATTAAGGACAGAGTGACTGAACACCTTGAAAATTTTCAGCTTATCAGAGACAGGCAGCATGGATTTGTAAAGGGTAGGCCTGACGAACCTGATTGAACATTTTGAAGAGGTGACTAAAGTAATGGAACGGGGAATGTCTCTGGATGTTGTTTATGTGGACTTCCAGAAGTATTCGATAAAGACACTCAAGAGAATGTTCGCTAAAGTTAATAGCTTCATTGGGCAGGTACTCAAATTGGCAGGATGTGACTAGTGGTGTCCCTCAGGGTTCTGTGTTGGGGCCTTAACTATTCACTGTATTTATTAACGACTTAGATGATGGGATAGAGAGCCACATATCCACATTTGCTATTGACACAAAGCTAGGTAGCATTGTAAGCAGATGGAAGCATAAAATTATAGAGAGATATTAATAGATTAAGTGAATGGGCAAAACTGTGGCAAATGGATTTCAATGTAGGCAAGTGTGAGGTCATCCACTTTGGACCTAAAAAGGATAGATCAGAATACTTTCTAAATGTTGAAGAGTTCAAAAGTGGAGGTCTAAAGAGACTTAGGGGCCCAGGTGTTATAAATTGGATAGCTAAGTGGTGAAGGATAGAATACTAGAGCCAGGTCTTCAGTTGCTTCCAAGCCTTTATTCACAGAGATCCCTCTTATACACACACCACACCCTAGGTAAGCTCTCATATAAAAAGGATACAAGAGAGTCCCCAATTGACACCCGCTGTCTGAATACAATTAACACTAATTGATATAAATCACATGATACAATTAACACTATGTACATAGATCATTAAAATGTCATGGACAAGTACAGAAAATAATCAAAACGGCTAATGAAATGCTGGCCTTTATATCTAGTGGACTAGAATATAAGGGGGTACAAGTTATGCTACAGCTATACAAAGTCCTGGTTAGACCACACCTGGAGTACTGTGTTCAGTTCTGGGCATCGTACCTTCGGAAGGATATATTGGCCTTGGAGGGAGTGCAGTGTAGATTTATTAGAATGTTATCTGGATTCCAAGGGTTAAATTACGAGGAGAGATTACACAAACTAGGGTTGTATTCCCTGGAATTTAGAAGATCAAGGGGTGATTTGATCAAAGCTTTTACGATATTAAGGGGAACTGATAGAGTAGATAGAGAGAAACTATTTCTGCTGGTTGGGGAGTCTAGGACTGGAGAACAGAGCCTAAAAATTAGAGCCAGGGCTTTCAGGAGTGAAGTTAGTAAACACTTCTACACACAAAGGGTGGTAGATGTTTGGAACTTTCTTCTGCAAACAGCAGTTGACGCTAGCTCATTTGTTAATTTTAAATCTGAGATTGATAGATTTTTGTTAACCAAAGGTATTAAGGAATATGGGACTAAGGCAGATATATGGAGTTAGATCACAGATCAGCTATGGTCTCATTGAATGGCGGAACCAGCTTGAGTGGCTGAATGGCCTGCTCCTGTTCCTATGTAACGGGAGCCCCAATTTTAAGATGGAGCGAAATTCGATCAGGTACTTGATGGGGGCGAGTGCCAATCACCCACCCTGACCTCATCAGCTTGAGGCCCAAGCAGTTTTAACTCCTATGCCTCATGTGTGCTGCCAGTCAGCTGCCCACCCGAAACGGTAATTCATGGGGATGGGGTTTTGCAGGGAAGAAGGAGCAGAGCCCAAGTTGGGGAGGCCTAAACCATTCCTTGTGGGGACTGGAGGGGTTATTGGCAGGTTTTAGACAAATTGAAATGGAAGCCAAAGCCTTAGAGAGGGTGCAAAGGAGATTTACTAGAATGATTCCAAGGACGAGGGACTTAAATTACATGGATAGACTGGAGAAGCTGAGATTGTTCTCCTTGGAACAGAGAAGGTTGAGAGGAGATTTGATAGAGCTATTCAAAATCATCATGGGTTTAGACAGAGTAGATAGAAAGAAACTGTTCCCATTGGTGGAAGGGTCAAAAACCAGAGGGCATAGATTTAAGATGATTGGCAAAAGGACCAATGATGACATGAGGAAAAACTTTTTTACACAGCGAGAGGTTTGCACACAATTTTCCTCTGTCAGTTTATTAGCATTGCATAAGGTTGGATAGATCTCAAGAGCTGATTAATAAATGGAGGAAAATTTAATGCACGTCAAATTTAAAGGGAACAAGAAAAAGAATCAGAAACCCTTTGGAAAGCCTCAGAGAGCATCTAATCCAATAGCAGCATTGATAAGGTTGAACATGCAGAAAATCATAGAAAGGTTACAGCACAGAAGGAGGCCATTCGGCCCATCGATTCCGCGCCGGATCTATGTACGAGCAATCCAGCTAGTCCCACTTACCCACCCTATCCCCATAGCCCTGCACATTTTTTCATTTCAAGTACTTATTCAGTTCACTTTTGAAGTTCATGATTGAATCTGCCTCTACCACTTCTTCGGGCCGTGCATTCCAGATCCTAACCACTCGCTGTGTAAAAAAGCTTTTCTTCATGTCACCTTTGGTCCTTTTGCCAATCACCTTAAATCTACGCCCTCTGGTTCTTGACCCTTCCACCAATGGGAACAGTTTCTCTCTATCTACTCTGTCTAAACCCATAATGATTTTGAATACTTCTATCAAATCTCCTCTCATCCTTCTCTGTTCCAAGGAGAACAATCCCAGCTTCTCCAGTCCATCCACATAAATTAAGTCCCTCATCCCTGGAATCATTCTAGTAAATCTCCTCTGCACCCTCTGTAAGCCGTTCATATCCTTCCTAAAGTGCGGTGCCCATAACTGGATACAATACTCCAATTCTGGCCATCCAGTGTTTTATAAAGGTTGAAGAAGAGATAAGAAAAAAAAAAGGAAAGGGAACCCTAACTGCAGGCATAAGCCTGCAGAAAAGTGATACAGCAACCAAACATCTGACCTCCCGTTTCGTGACTGCTAAAGTCAAGATGGCACTGCATGAGCTGGTTGTGAGGAGGTTTGCCCTAAGTACTACTCCACAGTAACATCAGCATTAGAGCTGGCCTGCAAGGAGTTGCAGTTAAGCTTAAGGCCACAGTTGACTGTTATGATCATGGCATGTGACAGCCCTATGCTGCATGGTAGCTACAGATGTCATTGTAAAAAATAGCATAACACTGCATCTGCCTCTCTGCTGACCCAGACCCTGGGAAGGTAGTTCCCTCGGTCATTGTCAGGTTAGTGCAAAAGAGCCTGCAGAAATGGTTGATGGCATCTTTGTGGGTATGGCCAATTTGGCAACACTGGCTCTTGATCACGCTGGCATGCCACCTTTTATGTATTGCCACTGAAATATGACCTACAGAGACTGGGGTACTTCTGGCGGGGGGGTCACTACAGCATTTAAGCAGATGGCCAGGAGTATCAGTTTATAGTGGAAGGAGCTGACCCTGAGATAATCACAATTTTTGATGCATTTGCATACGTAGTCAATTTATTTTTGATGCATTGACTTTCCTTTTCACTGTTTAGATATAAAAAGAGAAAAAAGAATGAAACACTCCATCACAGCATTTTAATGACAATTAAGAAATCAATTTGTGTCAGAATACTTAAAGCACTATTTAATGTGGAAAATGTCAAGAGGAAGTCACTGAATCACTGGAAAATTGACAGCAGCAGTGTTTGTGAATTACTTAATTGTCCAGCTGAGGCATCATTCAAAGAAATACAATACATTGGTTTGAAAATATTTTCAGTTCAGCATATTAAATTCAATCTATTTGCATCAGTGTGAAAACAGCTTCTGTATTTTTTTATTCTTAAACATGTCTGATAAAAAGTTTCACAACACAGCGTTTGCTGTAAAACATGTGGCAAACCAATGGGTCCTGCTTCCACTCAGCCATTGCTGGAAGATCTTTTTTAAAACCACTGGTACAGGGTATTAGGGATTGACAATAAATGCTGGCCTTGCCAGCGACGCTCACATCCCATGAATGAATAAAAAAAGTGGTCACAGAGCAGCTGAGCATTCAGGGAGTGAAACCCCTGTGTTATAAAACATAGCTGGTTCTTGATGGGGAAAATACAAGGCAAAGTGAATGAGACCTTGTACCTGGAGAAATCAAGTGAAGTGGGAAAATCTGGCTCTCTCCTCCTGATTGGGAAGGTGATGTATTGCTGTCTCCTTGTGAAGAGGGCATCTGTCACCTACTTGATGGCCGTATCGACAGCAAACTTATGTCACCTTATGCAGCCTGGAATGAGCCTGTGGCACAGAAGTTGAGATCCACCATTACCTTCACAGCCACAGACAGTACTGTGTGTACCCAAGTGTTTGACTTGAATACTTGCTGCAACAGTGACATGGGTGAGTGACTGCCTGCTTGCTGAAGTGCCGCCTCCTGCTGCACTGCTCCTCTGTCATGAGGTAAGGCATCCTGTTCTGGAACACCAGCGCGATGTAAAGCCTCCTTGGCCCTTTTCTCCTTCGTCATCTTCTTTGAGCCTCCATAGGACTGTGCTGCCGTGCTGGTTGCAGCTCCTGCCGTTGTTGTTACTGCTGCTGTGACAGGCTCCATGGTAATCACAGCAACATTCCCATCCTTTCTGGTACTCCTGCAGCCAGTGAAGTCAAACAGTGCAGCTGCAGCCAAAAGTCAGCTCTCCAACAGCTCAGTATCAAAAATTACCAAAACTCCAACACAACATCCAAAAAGTGGTGCCAGAAATCATCAGTAATGAAAAACTACTTCAGCAACTTACCTGAATGGAGGTTGGGATCCCTTTAAACATTGTTGTTTCAGCTTGCTTCCGAAACGTTTTTCTGGGTGGGCATAAGAATGAGTGAATCAAATGCTCCCAGGCTCCAATTTCCCAAAGGAGTCCTAATGCAAGCGCAGGACCCCTTCTTAAATATTTTAATGAGGCCAGTATTCATTTTAGGCAGTTGCCAGGTACACCTAATGAATGCCTTAACCAATATGGCGATCATCACTTTTTGTATGCACTGTCGGCCCAGCGAGGTAAGTATTTAATTTTTTTTTAGTATCCTTGTGGGCCAGGAGAAGGAGTACTCCTTTGGGTTCCACAAGGAAACCTTGGGCTGCCCTTGCCCTCTGGGCTTTCCTCCCCCACCCCTTGATGAGGATTCCCCACCCAGAGCCTTCCAATGGACTCACTGTGTGACAGGGACCGTTCCTGGTGTCATAAACTGGATGGCCAGGTGGTGAAGGATAGAATACTAGAGCCTGGTCTTCAGTTGCTTCCAAGCCTTTATTCACAGAAGTGCACATCACCCAGAATGCGCCCCCGAGATACGCTCTCATATAAATGGATACAAGAGTCCCCAATTGATGCACACCACCTGAATACAATTAACACTAATTGATATAAATCATATGGATACAGTTAACATCTGGCACCAAAATTCCCATTCCCACCTGTTGGTCAAGCAGCGATTTATGTCAGGTTCGTGCAGGAGCCCAATTTTGCATATGCAAATGAGACCCTGGAGCTAAAATCTCCAAGCCTCAGCGTGTGAGCTTGTTGTTCGCCCTGCCACCAACCCCCTCACTCCCATGCACCAATCCCTCCCAGAGTTAAAATCAAGGCTGTACAAACAATAACTTCGAGGCACCAGTGCAGAAAAGACAACAAATTAAAACAAATAATCATTTTCGGCATTCTATATGGTTTAAGCCATTAACAAAATTCTGAGTTAATGGCGTTGTTTTGATTGAGGTTTTTGGTGCTGCTGAGGGAGATTGATTTATATTGGTGCAAGCGGGAGATGTTTGAGGCATTTTGATGCTGAGTTTGGACACTGCAGCTAGAGGTACTACAACAGGCAGATTGTGGGGGTGGGGAGCAGGGAAAGAATTAGCTAGGCCCCTTCTCCTGATCACGATGGATTGATCCTTCAGAAAATTATCCCTATACAAGTGTTGGAGCAGACTAGGCTTTGATATTCTCTGATCAAACAGCTTGTCAACAAACACTGGCTGGCACATAAAGGCAGCACTGGTGAGCTGCCTAAAAGAACATATTAATGCTTTCATGCTTATTATCATAAATACATTATTAGGGCAATCAAAAAGAATTCTTAATATTTCAAAATGCTTCACAGCAGCAATGAATGGCCTTGCCCTTGTTTGGATTTTTGATTCAGCTCAAGCTGACCAGACCTTGGGCTATGACATTGCACACAAAATAAAGCCTGAGGCACTGAAATGATTGTCAAAGACAACACTACAAGCATTAAGTCAGTTCAATGATCATGGTCACTGTGGATTCTAAATTCCCGTTAAATGGAAAAATGTTCTATAACCTTGTTCAGTTTTTTGGCTTATCTGCACCCACCCCAGTTAATACCAGTCAATTTTAAAAAAAATTCAAAAACATTGACACGGCCGCCAAAAAAAACAACTCAAATGCTGTCCTGAATAGTAAGCGGTGACCAGCACATTGATTCACAGTGATTGAATGAGTTAAATTCTGGGGGACAATTTTAAACTTACCTGCCCAGTTTCCACCAGTTAAAATACTTCAAGTTACTTACACACCCTGGAGCTGCCAGGATTGCGCCAACCGTGATTTTAACCTGCGCTTCTGAGTAGGTGGCAAGGATACTGGTACAAAACCAGTTGGGTCCTTGTTTACATAAGCATAATCGAGTCCCGATGACATCATCACAACCTGACTGCAATTTTTACTTAGGCCTGAACTGGGAAACCACTGTGGCTGTTTCGCCAGGCTGTAAGCTGATCAGAAGAACATTAGGACACGGAAGCTGAAAAAGGTGTTTTTCTTTCCTTTGTGGTGCCAGGAGACGGAGTGCTCTTCTGAGCCTCATAAGGAAAGCTTCGGCCTCCCCCGTCTTGGACTCCCCTCCCTTCCTGAATGCGAGAACCCCACAAGATGCCCCTATTTACCTTTCCGCGAACTGTTCTAAGCTCAACTGGGGTGTTTCAACAATCCCGATATCCACAAACCTAATTATATAGTGGTCACGGTTTCCCAAATGTTACCTTTCTCTTATTGTACCTACTTACTCTGCTCATTATCCAGGACAAGTAATGTCTCCTTCCTTCTTGAAGTCATAACATTTTGATTGCGAAAATATTTGTGAACACTGTTTAAAACAAATTTCCCTTTTTGCCACATACAGTATTTGATTCTAATCTATTTTTTGATAACTAAAATGTCCAGCAATTATAACTCTTAATATATGCTTCCTCATTTTTCTATACATTTTTTCCACAGTTCATTTCTACAGTTTGATTATCTATAACATATTTGGCATTGTGGCTGATTCCTACTGAATGCTTTATACCCAGGAATATTTAATAGCTAGGCCTGACCCAGGTGCAGCCATGTTTCAGATACTGCAGTTTTTTTTATTATTATAATCAATTGCTCGATTCCCCTAAATTTTGTCTTCCCCTTTGATCATTCATATACATACATTTTTTGCCTTCCTTATTTTTTGCTTTTTACTATCATGTCCTGTTTAACCTCTTTCAGCCTTTTTTTTTACCTCATTGCTTAAATGCCTAGAGCTTGCCTTCTCTCCAAAGCTTCTTATCATGCTGCCTTGGTTTTCCTCTTCCGCTGCTATATTAGTTTAAACGCTCCTATACAGCTCTAGTTAGTTTCCCCATGAGGGTAATGGTCCCAGCTCTGTTGAGTTGGAGGCTATCCCATCAGTACAAATCACTCTTCCCCTCGAACTGGCTCCAATGCCCAGGCAATTAAGAACATAAGAAATAGGAGCAGGAGTTGGCCATACGACCCCTCGAGCCTGCTCCGCCATTCAACAAGATCATGACTGATCTTTGATCTCAACTCCATTTTCCTGCGCTCCCCATATCCCTTGATTCCCTTAGAGTCCAAAAAAAATCTATAGATCTCGGTCTTGAAAATACTCAACAATTACAGCCTCGAGGGTAGAGAATTCCAAAGATTCACAACACTCTGATTGAAGAAATTTCTCCTCATCTCAGTCCTAATTAACTATAAATTGCACACATTTTTAACCAAATCTATATTGATTTTATATAATATATATAACAAATGTAGATTTTGGCTAATAATAAGCTATCTCTACATTATGTGTTCACACAAACATGCTACAAGTGGAGAGCCAAAGACAATATCATGTGAAAGGATTCTCCAGTCTATTATTTGGATAATATTTAATTCTTAAAGAACTATCATTTTAAAAACAACTCTTTGCAAAAAGTTTATCTTAATCTCATAGACTGGGGAAAACTGATTAATAGAGTTTGGCTATAGTATTCCAAATAGATAATGAAAATGGTGAAAAACAACCACCAATTTTATTTAACATGGAAATGTAAGATAGATATGTAAAAGCCACGTAAAACTTGCCATACCACTACATGGAACTTTTGGCAGCACACACTGTCATCCTGCCCCATAAATATTTGAAGAGAAAACGATAGGCAGGATTGTACATTCCGTTGTTGAAAGAAAATTTCTGTGTGGGCCAGGGAGTATTGATCCATTCCAAGATTCAGAAATTTTTGCTTTTGCCATTTGGGATGGATTGTTCCCTCCCAGAAATCTGTGCCATTGTTGGCTATACAGGAAGAATCAATCATTGTGGATTTTTTCCAGTGCCAGCTTCTATGTATTCATGAACAACTTGCATTTATATACTGCCTTTAATATAGAAAAACATCCCAAGGAGCTTCACATAGCTGTATTCAGACAAAAATGGACAGCAAGCCAAAGAAGGTATTTACGGTTGAGAAAGGCATGGATGTTAGAGAACTTGGGGAAATAAATAGTGATGTCTTGAGGAGTGTACATATTACAGAGAGGGAGGTGCTGGAAGTCTTAATGCGCATCAAGGTAGATAAATCTCCGGGACCTGATGAAATGTATCCCAGGACGTTATGGGAGGTTAGGGAGGAAATTGCGGGTCCCCTAGCAGAGATATTTGAATCATCGACAGCTACAGGCGAGGTGCCTGAAGATTGGAGGGTAGCAAATGTTGTGCCTTTGTTTAAGAAGGGCGGCAGGGAAAAGCCTGGGAACTACAGACCGGTGAGCCTGACATCTGTAGTGGGTAAGTTGTTAGAGGGTATTCTGAGAGACAGGATCTACAGGCATTTGGAGAGGCAGGGACTAATTAGGAACAGTCAGCATGGTTTTGTGAGAGGAAAATCATGTCTCACGAATTTGATTGAGTTTTTTGAAGGGGTAACCAAGAAGATAGATGAGGGCTGTGCAGTAGACGTGGTCTACATGGACTTTAGCAAAGCCTTTGACAAGGTACCGCATGGTAGGTTGTTACATAAGGTTAAATCTCACGGGACCCAAGGTGAGGTAGCCAATTGGATACAAAATTGAATTGACGACAGAAGACAGAGGGTGGTTGTAGAGGGTTGTTTTTCAAACTGGAGGCCTGTGACCAGCGGTGTGCCTCAGGGATCGGTGCTGGGTCCGCTGTTATTTGTTATTTATATTAATGATTTGGATGAGAATTTAGGAGGCATGGTTAGTAAGTTTGCAGATGACACCAAGATTGGTGGCATTGTGGACAGTGAAGAAGGTTATCTAGGATTGCAATGGGATCTTGATAAATTGGGCCAGTGGGCCGATGAATGGCAGATGGAGTTTAATTTAGATAAATGTGAGGTGATGCATTTTGGGAGATCGAATCGGGCCAGGACCTACTCCGTTAATGGTAGGGCATTGGGGAGAGTTATAGAACAAAGAGATCTAGGAGTACAGGTTCATAGCTCCTTGAAAGTGGAGTCACAGGTGGATAGGGTGGTGAAGAAGGCATTCAGCATGCTTGGTTTCATTGGTCAGAACATTGAATACAGGAGTTGGGATGTCTTGTTGAAGTTGTACAAGACATTAGTAAGGCCACACTTGGAATACTGTGTACAGTTCTGGTCACCCTATTATAGAAAGGATATTATTAAACTAGAAAGAGTGCAGAAAAGATTTACTAGGATGCTACCGGGACTTGATGGTTTGACTTATAGGGAGATGTTGGATAGACTGAGACTTTTTTCCCTGGAGAGTAGGAGGTTTAGGGGTGATCTTATAGAAGTCTATAAAATAATAAGGGGCATAGATAAGGTCGATAGTCAAAATCTTTTCCCAAAGGTAGGGGAGTCTATAACGAGGGGACATAGATTTAAGGTGAGAGGGGAGAGATACAAAAGGGTCCAGAGGGGCAATTTTTTCATTCAAAGGGAGGTGAATGCCTGGAACGAGCTGCCAGAGGCAGTAGTAGAGGCGGGTACAATTTTGTCTTTTAAAAAGCATTTGGACAGTTACATGGGTAAGATGGGTATAGAGGGATATGGGCCAAGTGCAGGCAATTGGGACTAGCTTAGTGGTATAAACTCGGTGACATGGACATGTTGGGCCGAAGGGCCTGTTTCCATGTTGTAAACTTCTATGATTCTATGATTCTATGAGGATAAATTAGGAGGAGTGACCAAAATCTTGATCAAAGGGTTCAGTTTCAAGGTGGTTTTTTTTAAGACAGTGGTGCAGAGGCAGAGCAGTTTAAAGAGAAATCCAGAGCATGGTGCCTAGGCAGGTGGAGGCACAGTGCCAATCATAGGGTAAAGGTAGGGCAAGAGGCACAAGAGATGAGGGTCAGAGGAACAGAGGGCTAGAAATTTGTTTTGGCTCATTTTCAGGTGCAGAAAGGTTGGCATGCCGGGAGCAGATGCCAGAAACTGGAGGGCCAAGGCTCGATAAAAGTGGGCCTTGGGCCTCATCAGGTGAACCGTGGATGCCAAGTGTCCAGAGGCAGGTCATCGGTTTGAAGAGGATAATTTGGGCTGGGTGCCTTGCTGGCAGTGGCCCTCAGGTAAGTCCTGGGAGGCAGTGGAAGGGAATGGAAGGAGGGCTTTGGAGCGGGGAGGAGGACTCCTGCTTCCCCCCAGCTCCACATGAAGGTAAGTTTAAATAAAAATATTTCGCATTTTGGTGGAGGCCTCAAACGGTCCCTTTAAGGACCGCTGGTTAGGCAGTTGAAAAATCCAAAATCCTGAGCAGAACATGCCTTGTCCTAATGAAATTGCAGGAGAGGCTCTGAAACAGGTGTTAGGCCCCTCATTGATGTGTGCAATATGGCGTTGGACATATTTCAGACGTCCTACTGGTGCAGGAGACTGGACTGGGAACTTAGTGTTTTTTGCCCCCATAAAATTTCTCCCTCAGAGAGCTTTGGGAGGGGGCTGCTTGTTGGAGTGGAGGAAGTTACAGAGATAGGGAGGGGGAAGGGCATGAACAAATTTAAAAACAGAGGTGAGAATTTTAAATTGGAGAGATTGGGGGTTCGAGTCCCAATGTAGATCAGCAAGTAATGGATGAGTGAACTTGGTGTAGGATAGGACACAGTCAGCAGAGCTTTGGATGCACTGACGTTTACAGAGTGTGGAGGATGGGAGGCTACCCAGATATAGTCGAGTCTGGAATTGAGCGCTTCAGCAGCAGATGGGCTAAGGCCGGGATGTAGGCAGGCAATGTTAGAGGTGGAAGTCAACAGTCTTTTTGATGGAGGCGACTAATTTGTGGAAATTTTCACTGATTCAGTCATGAATTTTGCATGCCCTTCAGCTTGAAGCAGTATTGTCTCAGATGTGTGTTCCCTTTAAGTTCTTGTCCTTCATGGGGATCTTTTGTCAGTTGCATTTATTTGATGAATTTCTCCTTGCTACTCATGGTATAAGTTGTCACGTTTCATTATGTGGGGTATTTTGGAAACAATGGTTATACATCAGTAAATGTATGTCTTATAGCAGCTGCATGATGTGTTATGCTGGCAGCATACACAGATAACATTTTTTTCTGGCCAAGGATGGGATGAATACAGAATAACCTTTAGGAAAGGTTTTGAGGCTTATATATGGAATGGTCATGGAAATTACAGTTGTAATTCTAGGTTCTAAGAAGATAGTTACTGGTACTGCCTACAACAAATGCATTGCTTGGTGTGCTTTATGATAATTCCCTTTACGGCAGGGAAAACCTAAGCTGGCTGCAGGATATGTCCATACTGAGTGACACAGTTCTGTCAGCAATTTTCAAAATCTGAGTACTTATTGGTGATTTTTAAGGCTGACAAATTGAGAAAGGGAGGCAAAGCAGACCTGAATGAACTGCTCTGTTTCTTGGTCTTTTCAGGTTTTTACAAGTTGCTTAAGTGACAGGACTGTTAAGCGATTGGGAACGGCAGTTCCCACACATGTTAAATAGAATTACATAGAATATACTGCACAGAAACAGGCCATTTGGCCAAACTGGTCAACGCCAGTGTTTATGCTCCACATGAGCCTCCTCCCTCCCTACTTCATCTAATTCCTTTCTCCCTCATGTGTTTATCTAGCTTCCCCTGCTTTTTTTGATCTATATTAATGACATGGACTTGGGTGTACAGGGCACAATTTCAAAATTTGCAGGTGACATAAAACTTGGAAGTGTAGTAAACATTGAGGCAGATAGTAATAGACTTCAAGAGGATATAGACAGGCTGGTGGAATGGGCGGACACATGGCAGATGAAATTTAACGCAGAGAAGTGTAAAGTGATACATTTTGGCAGGAAGAACGAGGAGAGGCAATATAAACTTAATGGTACAATTCTAAAGGGGGTACAGGAACAGAGACCTGGACGTATATGTGCATAAATCTTTGAAGGTGGCAGGACAGGTTGAGAAAGCGGTTAAAAAAGCATACAGGATCCTGGGCTTTATAAATAGAGGCAAAGAGTACAAAAGCAAGGAAGTTATGTTGAACCTTTATAAAATACTGGTTTGGCCACAACTGGAGTATTGTGTCCAATTCTGGGCACCGCACTTTAGGAAGGATGTGAAGGCCTTAGAGAGGGTGCAGAAAAGATTTACTAGAATGGTTCCAGGGATGAGGGACTTCAGTTACGTGGATAGACTGGAGAAGCTGGGGTTGTTCTCCTTAGAGCAGAGAAGGTTGAGAGGAGATTTGATAGAAGTGTTTAAAATCATGACGGGTTTAGATAAAGTAAATAAAGAGAAACTGTTCCCATTGGCGGAAGGGTTGAGAACCAGAGGACACAGATTTATGGTGATTGATAAAAGAACCAAAAGGTGAAGTGAGGAAAAATTATTTTACGCAGCGAGTAGTTATGATCTGGAATGCGCTACCTGAAAGGGTAGTGGAGGCAGATTCAATTGTGGCTTTCAAAAGGAATTGGATAAATATTTGAAGAGAAAAAAATTGCAGGGCTACAGGGAAAGAGCAGGGGAATGCAACTAACTGGATTGCTCTTACAAACAGCTGGCACAGGCTTGATGGGCCGAATGACTTCCGTCTGTGGTGTAACAATTCTCTGATTCTAAATGCATGTTGCTACTGGCAGGCATGTTCTATAACCCAATCTCAGATAATGCTGTGGCAGGAAAAAAAAGCATGCAATGGCAACATGTTTTCTCCAGGAAATAGCGGCATCCGAGGGAAGGGGACAAGAAAACTGTTAGGAAAGGCAGAGAAATAGGTGTACATGTTCCCAAGGGAAACAGAGGTACTTCCCTTAATGTAAACGCATTGTTTCCTAATTACTTCTAAATTAAGTAAAATATCCTTTATTTATTTAATTCAACATTCCAAGCAGAATCAACTGGAGAATTTTGAATAAAAAAGTATAAACTTATTCTCAAAAAATAGTATTAGGATTTTAATCTCTTATATTTTGTATTTGTTAACATTTATTTTCTTTCTGTTCTTTTTTGTTCCTGCTTTATGATTTTATATAAAACAGTTCAGGTTTATTTGTCCCTTAAAGGCATAAGTTCTGCAAAGGGGTTAAATCTTTTTTTTCCTCTGTAAATAGGAATATCAATGAATTGCCTAAAGTAACTCTTTTCTCTGGTATTCTCATCAGGCTTTCTATCACAGGACAATTAAAAACTGACCAAGCTTTGACAAGTAACACTATTAAGCTAAAAATGACTTCTACTTGGTGAATTAAAGATGAAAAATTAAACTGACTATATGCTGAAGGGAAAGCCAAATGAACAAACTACTTGCAAATCCATACTCAACATTACTCTGAAAGTTAAATACATAGCAGGGAAAGGAAAGTTAATTAAAACCAAATCTTGATCCTTGCTTAGATTGTTAAATTGCACTCTGAATAAAGTTAGCAGATTAAATTCTGCCAAAATCGATAATACAGCCTTGTACTGGTGTGCAAATGCTCCATTAAAAGTTGTTTCTTATACTGTATGAGTTCAGGTGGACTGTAATATAAACCCAATGTGGAATCCAAGCCACTATCTCCACCAGAACATCCCTTTCAATTGCCAGTGTGTTTCCAAAGTATCAAAAATACTAGTAACCCTTATTTTGAAATGTTCATGACATCTATCTAGTGACAATAAAATGACTGAACTCCTGAAAAAATACAATTTACTTTCAATTTTAGATAATTGAATAATCTTAAATGTAATACATACTCTATGGGACAAAAATATTGGTGCACGGAATAAGTTTATTAATATTCTCCAGCTTGTTTTCAAACTGCTCGGAAAAACAAACTGATAAATACTGTTATAATCGGAGGAAAGAAACTGGCAGTACTGTGGAGTTCTTGTGATTCCCCCCCTCTTGTGGAGGGGAACAAATTGGGATTTAATAGTAGTGGGGAGATATTGGGGTTTGTATTGTGACATAGCTACACAATTATATTTTTAGGCAAGCAATTTTTTTTCAGTATTCTAAGTATAAATAATGTAAAGCAAAAATGCTGTTAATTATCTTCTGATTCTTTATTGCTCCCCTTCTCTCTTTCTGCACTAGACTCTGATATAATAAAATAAGTTGAAAATAGTTTTGACGTTTACTCAAAAAGTTCATGTTCCAGCTTGTTTTGAAATCATTTGGAAGAACAAATATTCAGAAATCCTATTACATGAGAAACGATACACTTCCATTGTATTGTATTACACTGATTGCATTGGTAACAACATGTAACATTTGGAGTGTGACTTTCAAAGTGTGATGAACAAAATACATGCATATATGAAACACAAATACTAAAGGATTTCCTGGGACATTACTCATGGTAATTTGGATGAATTGTTGTTTCATGAGGAATGGAGTGCTATTCCATGTAACACAGAAGATATTATTCTGCTGGTAAGGTGGAGCTACAGAAGTTTAATTGTTAAGTAAACAGAGCCTTGGGTCAATCAGTGATTAATTATTTGGTTTGAGAACTGTGACATCAAATTGCTCGAGGCAGAACCCAGAATTTAATGCGGGGATTTTTTTCTCTAAGTATGATTGCTAATGTTAATTTTTTAAAGCATAATTGCAGACACTTTGATTTCTGTGTTAGATATTTTCTATTTGTGAGGGAATTTCTTTGTACATTACAAGCTGCTGCTACCATTCTTTTTAAAACGATTGTTATAATAAATTTGCATTTGAGTCAATCAAGAAATGTGCTTAGAATAAATTTACCTAAATTTATTGTGACATTAAGTGTGTTGTAATGGACAGGAAATGCATCTACATGTGTTATTTTTATCATCAGACATTGGTAAAACAATTTTCTCACTTAATGATGATTCTGTGCTTTACTGAAAGCACCAGAAACCCCTGCACCCACACACAGGTCCCTGACAGAATTCTTCAATATTTATTTAATTCCACTGAATAAAAGAAGCAAACTCCTGGACATCATTATTTGTTGAGATATATGGCCAATTTCTCCCAAACAGTTCTAGGCAAAAAAGTTCAAATGCATTATTTTCTCTGTGGCAAAAGGCATTTTGCTTAAGCTTCAATAGGTTTGTGTGAGTGAAGGCCAGTTACTCTGACAAATATTAGACTTTTGCTGTGTCGAATAAGGGCAGATGGGAATTGAACAAGGAGAATACTATTTTGCCGAAGAATGTGAAAATGCTAACTTTATCAAATTGATGCTACTTTGCTCAAAGGCTTCAGAATGCATTCCCTTAGTCTTAATGATTATTTGTTCACAACTAACTTATTTTCTCTTAATTAATTTGAGACAAACTTGGCAGAAAAAAAGATTGAATTGTTGTATTAACAACAGTGAATTCAGAGGATAAGCTTACAGTAATATAGCAGATAAAGCCTGCAGGACTTTGAAGATTTCATCTATTTATTTTTATTGCCTGTAATTTGTTTGAGCAGAGCTGTTGTTATTTCACAAGACACATAAAATAAGACCCCTGTAATTGCTCAGCTTATCAGGAATAGTTACCATAGGCATTGTTCTATCAACATTAAATTCATGTTCATTAACTTTCAACCAACTAGTCAGAAAAGGAACAAAGTTCTGCTGCCACTAATTTTCAATTGTGAATTCTTCCCATTAGATAGTCCGTCATCAATCTTTGTAAATCAATCTGTTTAGAAAGATGTGTTTTTTTTATTCACTGCCTTTGCATGTTTTAACTTTTTACTCCAAATGGAAAATATCTTTGTCATGAAATCATAAAAACAATTTGTGAAATTGGCCCAGAAATTGCAAGAAAAATATTGGCGACTTCATGGCACCCGCCATTATTAGTGCGTAAAATACTCAGCCGTTTGTGGTGAGGGAGCGATACACCATGAGTTGCGAATCACCACAAATTGCTGGGTGATTTGCACTGCTCCTGCCATTAGCCTTGCAAAAACAGAATCTCGCCGTCTACCTCCCTATTGACATTCATCGAGTGTCAAGAAATTGTTGGATTTGCGCATAAAAACGAATGAATCTCGCCCAGCCATTTAGGGCTGCTATTTCATGTCACAATAATCCTGTTAATGATGTGATTTGTGGTCCTGACATGCCACTCAACCCTGGAGGCCCAGAAAGGGAGCAATGAAACTGTGGAGTATCACTCCCGCAGGTAATAAATTGTTTCTAGACGTTTACTAAAATTAACATTTAAAAAAAAATCTTACTTTTCCTTTCTCTTTTTTCTCTCTCTTAATCCACTTTTTTCTTTTCCCCCTATTTCTTTTTCTGTATCTAATTTGACTCTAATTCACCCAATTTTCTTCTCTGTCATTTACTCTCTATCTTTGTGTCCTTAAATTTCATGGGTTAAGGAGATCGACCATTCGGTTGACGTTCATGATGTCCCAGATGTCCTGTTGACCTCACCACACTGTTATCAATTTGCATTTCCAGAAATTTGCTATGCAAAAACAATACTATCAAAAGGGTAAGGTAAAAAAATCCAATTCATTGCAATTGACGCGAAATGCCCCACTCCAGCAATTTCTGGGCCATTGATTTTATTTTGTCACACTTTGTTAACTTTTCGATGAAAATTAGTTATCAGCATAATTAAATAACATATTGATGTTGCTAACTGAAAGGGAATTTTACAAACTAATACTTGCATGCAATCAAAAAATCATTTTCTAAATAATTTCATTAAATTATTTATTGTTGATTGTTCTTAAACTAATTGATTTTCCATGGTGATCCTCACTGAAAAAATGGTGACTCTGTTCCTATTGTGTTCCTGCTAGTCCTCCACTCTAGATTTCTTTCGCACTGTTTGTCTTTTGCTGTGTGTCTTTTTATCGGTATGGCCCTCACATTATTATTGTTTTCTCTGATCGCGCTTTCTCTCTTGGTTTGAATAGATCTTTCTTTCCCCAAGTTCTCTGTGTGCCTCATGCAGTTTCGCTCTTCTATCTGCATACCTCTTTCTAAGTGTTTTTCATCTCTCTCTGTTATCCACCTCCCATACAGCTGGAGCCAGATTCCAGGTTTTGAGCCTATGGTTGCTGCAGGAATAATAAAATCTCTCTGAGTATGAAGGAGGGAATAGGGGCTAAAACATGGCAAGGGATTGGGGCACTCACAAATGCCCACTGATGTACATACATAAACTCACACTCAAACACATTTGCAACACTAACCTATTCACACAACAATAACTTGAATTGATATAGCGCTTTTAACGTAATAAAAATGTCCCAAGGTGCTTCACAGGAGCGTTATCAGACAGAATTTGACACTCGCATTCAAACTGATATACACTCACTTTCATGTTTATAAATAGTTTTGCTTTTCTATACAGAAACACTTGGTCTTTGGTAACTTGAGATCAGCCCTTACATTTTGCGATGGTCCATCATTCAGACTCGTCCTCAGGTCCAAGTGCACAGCAGTCCAACTGTGAAGTCAAGAAGGCCCCACAGGAGAAACTTATAGGACTCTACCGGGGATGAGGGGGCGGACATATGAGGAGAGGTTGAGTAGATTGGGACTCTACTCATTGGAGTTCAGAAGAATGAGAGGCGATCTTATTGAAACATATAAGATTGTGAAGGGTCTTGATCGGGTGGATGCAGTAAGGATGTTCCCAAAGATGGGTGAAACTAGAACTAGGGGGGAATATTCTTAGAATAAGGGGCTGCTCTTTCAAAACTGAGATGAGGAGAAACTTCTTCACTCAGAGGGTGGTAGGTCTGTGGAATTTGCTGCCCCAGGAAGCTGTGGAAGCTACATCATTAGATAAATTTAAAACAGAAATAGACAGTTTCCTAGAAGTAAAGGGAATTAGGGGTTATGGGGAGCGGGCAGGAAATTGGACATGAAGCTGAGTTCGGATCGGTCAATGCCCTGTGGGTGGCGGAGAGGGCCCAGGGGCTATGTGGCCGGGTCCTGCTCCGACTTCTTGTGTTCTTTAGATTTGTGGTTGGGATCAGATCAGCCATGATCTTATTGAATGGCGGAGCAGGCTCGAGGGGCCGATTGGCCTACTCCTGCTCCAATTTCTTATGTTCTTATGTTCTTATGTTCTAGGCCTTACGCACCCTGGGATTAGGAAAAGAGAGAACAGATAGCGTAAAAATAATGTTGGGCTAGAAACACAGGGATGCTGGCCACTACAATTCACACCATTCAGGATCGGCTGGATGGGAAACCACCACTACAGGGTCAAGTGGGCAGAAAGATGCTGTGTTGGGTGTCGTCAGGTCAGGTACAGAGGTCATATCAGAATTAGTTAAGCATGTCGGAAAGGCTGCGTTGAGGTTTTTATTTGGACCAGGCCAAGGAAGAGAGGCTGGGTAGGAGTGGGCCCCCAGTATGTGGCCTTGCTCGGGGTTGGGGGTGGGGGCGGTGGGGAGTGGAGATTTGGGTCAGGTGCAGTAGAGTGCGTCAGAACTTGGAAATACAGGAGAAAAAAAAAAGAATGTTAAAAATCGATAATTATTAACTTTCTAATTTTAAAAGTAGAAAACAAAAAATGGCTACCTTATGTGTTTTTGTGCAGTTTGTGTAGTCATGTAATCAGCATGGACTAATGTTGAGACCTGATTGATCTGTGGTGTAATGTGAACCAACAATACAGGCTCACTCCAATGTTAGACATACTACGCAAAACTTCTAATAACATAGATTTGTCATCACACCAACCTCATATTCCTTTTAAATTGTTTTGGCCAAACATAAATCTACATATTTGGCTGCCTCGTTTCCTACATTTAAACAGTGACTACATTTCAAAATTGCTTCATTGGTTGTAAAGTGCTATGGTACTTCCTGAGTTAATGAAATGCACTATATAAACCCAAGTCCTTTCCTTTCCATACATTTTGTCCTTGCATAGTACATATTCAATACCTAAACTTTGTAGAGAGTAGGAACAACAAAACCCTGCTAATTTTAAAGCATTTTGGTCTTGAAATTCTGCTGGGGTTCAGTTGGTCTTCTACCTCGACTGTGGTGGGAGACTGGCAGAAGCTCCAGGAAAAATGGCAGACACATTGGTGCCGGGTATCTGCTGTTTCTGGGGATTTCCTCAGTGCCTTGTAATGGGCAGAACTTCCATCATTCCCTGACAAGGCAAATGATGGGTCAGAGCGGGGACTGCCTGCTCCTGAGTCTCGGTTGGGAACCCAGCGATGATGTAGAAGTGGCCAGGACTCCAAGTGAGTGGGAGGGGTACCGGCCTCTACAAGGGTGTACATAGTCCCCAGCGGAACAAAGGAAATGTTGCTGGAGCTGCTGGGGTTCCAGGCACCTTCCTCCCCAATTGCATAATAAAAGCCAGAGTTTCAATGAACATGGGACAGGACTGGTTCTCTGGTGGTGCTTGTGCCCACCTGGCCCATGTAAATGAGGTGACCTCCCACTGACCCCGCAAACTCCAGCGGGTTCAGCATTGGAGGCCACCATTGGGTGTGATCATGAGGAATTTCAAGATCTTTTTTTCCAGCTAGTTTAAAAATACTTTTTAATCCACATACACTTCTCTTTCTAATCAAGCACAAATGCTTATGTGACAAACAAGGCTAGCACAATAAAGTTTTAATATTTACAGGCTTGAACTATAGCATTTAAAGCTATGTAGAGAGGAATATTTCAGTCTTAAGTAATGTTTTAGACTTTACAGAGATAGTACAATACTTTACCGTAAAATTGTTTTCATTAGATATAAAACCTTTGTCACATTTTACATCAAAGGTCAACAAGGGTATAGTCTTGTTTTATAGGGCACTAAATAACCATTCAAAGTTACTACTTAAAAATTGCACTGAGCTCATTCTAGTGCAACTGAAGTGAATTTAAACCTCTCTCAGTTTATATATACATTTACGACTTGGTTTCTAATTAAGTGAATCTTTCCTTGTTCAAACGACATTTTGTTTTACCATATTTACAACACCTAAACGTTATAACAACAGGATTCGAGGCTGGAATAATTCAATAACAACAGCAATTAAAATATAACAGTCACCAATAATCTGAATTAAAATATTTCTCTCACTTAAACATCTTCCAATTATAGTTAGAAGTAATGGGGAAAGACTGGAAACTGCTAGACTTGTTGAAAGTCAACAAGTCGGTTAAACTAAACACCACAGCTAAATACTAGTAAAGAGTTTGGGCAGGCAGACATGTTTATTCTTATTGGTACTGACTTTGAAATGCGTTATAAAATCTGCCTTAATTACAATGTTGCTCTTGAGACCCCAGCATTTGCATGTTATAATGAACTGCATGCTATAGTTAATGTCCCCATGTAAAATGAAAAGCTGTGAGCTACCATTAATAGCTCTATAAAATTGTGTTATGGCTGAGAACCTTAGACTGAGGGTAGAATATGTATTGTGAAAATTGATTTTAATATTTAACATTTAAATAACTGTCAAATATTTATACTAATATTGCTAAATATCACCAATTGTAAAAATATTAGTGATTTGTAAACAAAATGCAATATTTTCAAATATTTAATAGACTTTGAGCTAAATTTATAATTGGACTATATAAGAATGTAACACTCAGTAATCAAATAATTGTATTGCTATCACATCAATGAAAATGTCAATATCATGCACACCATTATTATGCAAAATAAAAACCTTATTTGTATGAACCAGGACTGCTCATGCAAAGATGTTTGCAAAGTGCTTACCGCAATCATTTTGATTCAGGGCTTTGTTTGTATTTCTGCACAGTATATATGAATAAAACTGAATGGCGCTTTATCACAAATAATTTTCAATTACATCTGAATTTGAACAGTGCACAAATATGGCTGCATTAAGCCATGAGCTTTTTTTTAAACCAATCTATTGATTCCCATGTAAAGGTCTTATTTCAGTTTAATAATAACCCTTAGAAGTCTGATCAGTGAATGGAGATAGTATTCTGAATGACTGTGAAAGTAGTTGATGGAGCCTCCAGTGAGCAGATATACCTCAGAAATAAAAAAGGAGACAAATTTGATAACACCAGAGCGAAAATATCAGCAACTATTTGTGAATCTAAGTTTTATCAATGCGACTATTTATGCTGACTAAGCACAGAGTAGCTACCTGTATGTGGCAATTTGGGAGGGTTTTTTTAATTTTAGACTAGATAGAATAAAACATTGATATATGCAGTTTCAACATTGACAGATTGCCTTTGCCTGTGTTAACATTTATTCCATATTTCATTTAGGAGTGGGCCATTTGCAGAGAGGGTGGAAATAATTTGAGGATTGTGCCCTTACTATGAAAGATTGATCTGTATCTGGAATCTATTCTTCTCATAATGACATTAGAGTAAAATTGGAATACAGATCTGCTTTAAGATTGAAATGTAATTGATATATATGTTCACACTTTTTATTTCAGTATAGCTTTAACAAAACCTATTCCATTATCGGTGCCACGCGTTTAATAGAATCATAGAAAATTTATGGCACAGAAGGAGGCCATTTGGCCCATCATGTCCGCGCCGGTTGAGAAACGAGCCACCCAGCCTAATCCCACTTTCCCGCATTTGGTCCGTAGCCCTGCAGGCCACGGCTCTTCTCGTGTTTACACAGCTCTCGGACAACTGAAGTATAATTGAAAATAATAACCAGTCACCGTGCCCCTTTATAACATTGCAAGGCAACTAGGTACATATCAGTTTTATGCATATGAAAATATGAAACAACTGAAGAAGTGCATACTTCTTTATATATCTAGGTTGCTCAAATTAAACTCCTTGTACAACGAGCAATAGTTGTTCAAAATTTACATGTCAACCTTGTCACTAACACAAAGGGTCTCAATAATGTAGTTGGCAATTGAAATGATTAACAATAAAGATAAGGAAATTGATTTTACAGGAGTACAGGATGTAAAATTACTGCTGGTGATGTTATTTGAATGCTTCATGCATTCATAGTAAGATATTAAATAGAGTAACACTTTTATTAAAAGGGGAATTTGTTATGAACATCATAAGCATTTGTAGGATGAGACCTCCTGGCAGTAATTTCTACCCTTTTCCTGTTTCATCCCTGGCAGAGTCATATCAACAATCTCAAACACTGAAGGCCACACATTATATGGTGCAAAATTAGAACATTAAATTGCATATTAGAAATGTACTCCAACCTTCTGATCACTTCTATTGCTCATCAGTGCTGGATAGTGTGATCTGGACACTGCTTGTACCAGAGTAGGATTTTGGAGGCCTGACTCAACCTTTTTCCAGACTGGAGGTAAGAAAGAAACCATTGCAATATGTAGAATTCCAAGTTTGGTTCTTATTTTAGCTAAATTTTCATTTTGCAAAAATTTTGGTATTTTGTTGGCATTTTTAGTTGCCTCCTCAATGCGATTTTCACTTACTGATTACTGATACAATTAAAGATTTATCCATTAACCCTTCACATTTGTTCATTAGAAAATGTAGCTTTCATAGGCAGGCCGATGACTCATAGAACCAAAACTTAATCGTATGTATATCCTAAATGGGATGCAGTGTACCTCAGGTAAGTAAAAAGTAATGGGACTTAAGATAGGCAAATCTCTAGGACCTGATGGTTTCCACCCCAGAGTATTAAAAGAAATAGGTGAGGAAACTGCAGATGCATTAGTCATAATTTTGCAAAGCTCTCTAGATTCAAGAATTCTGCCTTTGAATTGGAAAATTGCAAATGTCACTCCATTATTTAAGAAGGGAGTGAGGGAGAAACCAGGATAAGACAGAACCATCAGTTTAACATCAAATGTGGGAAAGTTACTGGAATCTATCATCAGAGATAGAGTGACTGAGCATTTGGACAAGTATGAATCACTATGGATTTGTGATGGGTAGGCCATGTCTGACTAATCTGGTAATGTCTATGGATGTTGTCTATATGGACTTCCAGAAGGCATTTGATAAAGCTTTGTGCAAGAGATGATAAGCAAAAATTAAACCGCACGGAATTGGAGGTAACCTTGTGATATGGATTGGTAATTGGTTGGGAGGTAGCAGACAAAGAATAGAGATCAGGGAACATTCTCTGATTGGTGTGATATTAACAAGTTGTGTTCCTCAGGGATCTGCACTGGGACATCAGTTTTCACCATATATATTAATGACTTGGATGAAGGAATAGAGAATTGTACATCCAAGTTTGCAGATGACACGAAGTTAAGAGGCACAGTAAGTGGCGTAGATGGGAGCAGGAAATTACATAGGAACATTAATAGAGTAAGTGAGTGGGCAAAAATAAGAGAGACGGAGTTCAATGTTGAGAAAAATATAGGTCCGGAATTTCCTGAAATGGTGTAACAATCAAGTTTTGCCAAAATTTACGCCAGTTTCCCCATAGGCGAGTTGTACTGAAGTTTCTAGAGAATCTTATTAACATTCTCAGGAATCTAAAAGCCAGCGTAAACGAGTAAAAATCAATATAAACAATTAGGGAAAACTCTGATCACCAACCAGCCATCCTGATACATTACTGAGTCATCAAAACTGGTACAGTACGTTGTCACATGATGAAAGTGTCATGACTGCTTCTTAAGTAGTGGGCATTCAGATTTTGAATACCTCTATCAAATCTCCTCGCAACAGTCTCTGTTTCAAGGAAGACAAACCCAGCTTCTCCAGTCTATCCACGTAACTAATGTCCCTCATCCCTGGAATTATTCAAGTAAATCTTTTCTGCACCCTTTCTAAGGCCTTCAGATCTTTTCTAAAGTGTGGTGCCCAGAACTGGACACAATACTCCAGTTGTGGCCGAACCATTGTTTTATGAAGGTTCATCATGACTTCCATACTTTTGTACTTTATGCCTCTATTTATAAAGCCCAGGATCCCATATGCTTTTTCAACCGCTTTCTCAACCTGCCCTGCCACCTTCAACAATTTGTGCACATATACCTTCAGATCTCCCTGTTCCTGTACCCCTTTTAGAGTTGTGCCCTCTAGTTTATATTGCCTCTCCTCGTTCTTCCCATCACTTCACATTTTTCTGCATTAAATTTCATCCGCCATGTGTCCGCCCATGCCACCAGCCTCTTGAAGTCTTCTTGAAGTCTATTACTATCCTCACAGTTTACTACCCTTCCAAGTTTTGTGTCATCTGCAAATTTGGAAATTGTGCCCTGTACACCCAAGTCCAAGTCATTAATATATATGAAAGAAAAGCAGTGGTCCCAGCACTGACCCCTGGGAAACATCACTGCACACCTCCCTCCAGTCCGAAAAATAATCATTCACCACTACTCTCTGCTTCCTGTCCCTTACCCAATTCTGCGTCCATGTTGCTACTGCCCCCTTTATTCCATGGTCCGCAATCTTGATGATAAGCCTGCCATGCAGCACTTTATCAAACGTCTTTTGAAAGTCCATGTACACCACATCAATTGCATTGTCCTTATCTACCCTCTATTACCTCATCAAAAAACTCAATCAAGTTAGTTAAACACGATTTGCCTTTAACAAATCTGTGCTGGTTTTCCCTAATCAATCCAACTTGTCCAAGTGACTGCTAATTCTGTCCTGGATAATCGTTTCTAAAAGTTTCCCCACCACCCAGGTTAAACTGACTGGCCTTCTCCCCTGCCTCCCCTATCGCCAAGTGTGTGAAGCTCTTGGATTTTTTTTCATTACAAGATTGAGAATATCTGTTCAGCTATCTCCACTAATCGCCCCTTCCTTTCCCTTGCCACTTAAACTAATCCTCCCCCAATCACCTTATGCCTGCCCTGAACACATAACTCTCACTACTTTCTTCCTTTCCAAGCTTTTTTTTAAAAATTCGTTCATGGGATGTGGGCGTCACTGGCAAGGCCAGCATTCATTGCCCATCCCTAATTGCCCTTGAGAAGGTGGTGGTGAGCCGCCTTCTTGAACCGCTGCAGTCCGTGTGGTGAAGGTTCTCCCACAGTGCTGTTAGGTCAGGAGTTCCAGGATTTTGACCCAACGGCGATATATTTCCAAATCTTTGAAAATCTTTCCCATGAGACCGATCTCTTGCTCCCTCAACTCCATTCCCACTAAATTTCTGGTTACCCAACTTCTCTTCCTCTCCATTTTAAAACTGCCACCACCACACCCCTCTTCAAAAAAAAAACCCACCCTTGACCCATGTCCTTGAAAAAAATATCGCCCCATCTCCAACATTCCTTTCCTCTCAAAAGTCGTTGAATGTGCTGTGTTTGCCAGCTCAATGCCCATTCAAGACCTTCGATAAGGCTCACCTTTTGCCACCCCTCTAAACTTTCCTTTTTCGGTTTAGCATCCTTTTGTGCACATGTCTGTGAAGTAGCTTGGGACGTTTACTACTTTAAAGATGCAATATGTTTTTGTTGCCTTAAATTTATTAACAAGTCTCTTCTGTGGCACTTTATAAAACAACTTCTGAAAATCCAAATAAACAACATTCACCACATTCTCTATGTATATTCTTGATTCTCCCATGACATTCTAAGTATTCACTAATTTTATTCCAAATTGTGAACTCGAGGTTTGCCCACAATGAAGCTTAAGACTAATTCACCTATAATTTCCTGGCTTACCCTTTTCTGAACCAAGGTGCAACATTTTCCACCCTCCAATCCTTTGGCACAATTCCTATTTTCAAAGATTTTTGGAAGGTAATGACTATTGCCTCCACTATAACCCCAACCCCAACTGTCTTCAGCATTGTGGAGTTCATGTTGTGGGCCTGGTGCCTTTTCTATTTTTAGTCCCATTAACTTTTTTTTTAAATAGAGTACTCTTTTTAGGATTGATCTCCAGCAGGGGCTTTTCTAAATCCTCCAGAGATATTTTTACAGTCTTACTTCACTTTTGCCTGTTTTAAAAAAAAATACCAAATACATACTCATCTTTACCATTCCTTCACTCATAATTACAACCCTTCAGCTCCAAGTGATCCCACCCCTTCTTTAACTATCCTTTTACCTCTTGTACTCATAAACGCCCTTTCTATTTCACTTTAAGTTGACCATCAGTCTCCTCTCACACTTCCTCTTACTCTTAAACACAGAAAGATGATGCATTTTTCCTCTGTGATGTTCCACCAAGCTTACAGTAAAGTGCCATTAAGATGCATTGTAAGATTAAGCAAAATGTGAGCACACTTGCCTTGGTAACCTTTCAGAAACAATCAATATTCTTTCTCCCAGGATCAGTGCACAGGTGAAACAGCATTGATTCTTTCAGCCACTTCCATCCAGCCTGCTATGGTGTCAACATTTCCTAGGGGATGTTCCTCAACTCCAAAAAGACCATCCTTCTCTGCAGGAGGTCCAAAGCTGAATCCTGGAATGGAGTCCTTCTGCGTTGTTAACTTCCTCCAGCCATTTCTCTCCCTTGGTAGCAGGACAGCTTTAAGGATGACCAGCAACACTTTCATAGATGCAAGAACCAGATAACCTGCCCTTTTCCCATGCAACTGGAGTTATGAATATATAGATGTAGCAAAATACAATTATATTTATTTGTTCCCTTCAAATGTGAAACATTTCATAGAATATTGTGGCAATAAAACACTAAGTTCTGTTTGTTGTGAAATTAACTTTGGGTCTATTTAACAGATGCTAATTAATTTTTCAACCTCTTCACAAACATATATCAAACAGCATCTGGCATGCCTGCACACCTTTTGACAGAAGAAGACAGCAATATTAAATTTGATTTTTCACAGTAATTTGGAGACAGCAGTAAAATGATCCAATAAATTTTTGCGAAAGTGGTTTTGTTTATGTCTCAATCGCTACTGCTGAAGAATATGAAGTGAGCCTGATGGATTGTGTTGGATTCTGCTGGATCAAGCATCAATCATGGCCTTCACCCACAAATCAAACTCATTTGAATTTGGTTTGACTAGTTGGACCAGTAAATAAAAATTGCTTTATTTACATGGTCTCTGGGAAACTCCGCTCAGATTTAAATTTAAAAATAGCAAAATATGACTTTTTTTTGGAATGGAAACTTGAAGATGATTCAAGTTTTCATCTAATCATTGATTTCTACAGGGTAATAGTTATTAATGATTCAATCTGGCTTTACGGTCAATGGGCTTGGGACAGATAAGGTGCAACCAGACCAAATACGCCATCATTCGATTTTAAGTTCCAAATAGATAAATTATGATATCTTTAAAGAATGAAAATTAGTAGCAAAGCTAATGGGCCAGATTTTGCTGTAGGAAGGAAACTAACAGCCTCTGTCATTAGTTAGACTTTCCCTCGCACATTAATACATTTTTTGCATGGCAAGTTGCTGAAAGTGCGAGCTGATAACATCACAGTGAGGGAAACAGAGCATCTGGGACCTGAGTGAACAGGACAAGCAACTGGGTATATCTCCTTAACCAATCAGATTGAAGGATTGTGAAATAAACAGCGCAAGGACTGAGAAGGAAGTGTAAATTAGAATGGGTGAATTCAATGTCAAATCAGGTACAGAAATAAAGAGAGGGAAAGAAAGACTGGATTAAGAGAGAGAAAAAAAGACAATGGTAAAAAAACATTTAATTTTAAATTTGACATTTTTAAAATTTCCAACAATTAAAACCTGAAGGAATGAGACTCCACACTTGCAATAGTTCATTTTCAGTGCCAGTTGTTTGGCAGTTTAACACTTATCACGTTGTAAAAAGGGTACTTGGACTGAATGGACAAGTCTTAACTTTCTGTGGCGAGTTTAGTTTGTATCGACCATGCAAATACAGCAACTTCACGCCATTCAATGCATTTCAATGGTGAGGCAGACAGTGAGATGTCATTTTCGCGAAACTATCGGCAGAGCGGTGATACTCCGACAGCAACTTTTTGATATTTGAGTTTAATCGCGCATCTGCCCCTTACCTTAAAATGCTGTACCATTTACGCATAAATAAAGGATATGGGGCTAAGGTGGATATATGGAGTTGGGTCACAGATCAGCCATAATCTCATTAAATGGCGGAACAGGCTGGAGGGGCTAAATGGCCTAATCCTGTTCCTATGTTCCTTCCCAGTCCCATAACGGCGAGCGCCATTAGCCTCACCGTTACATTCGACAGGAAAATCTAGACCAATTAAATACTAAAGAGATAATATTGTAATTTAGAGTTTGAATGTGAGCATACCTTGAGTGACCAATTTGGACACAATTATTTAAGGTAGCAGAGCATTGATTGGAATCAAACTCCAGTTATTATGAAGTAGTTTTTTTTTGAAAATTGTCTCTTCAGTTTTTGCAATCCAATTTTCCCCCCTGAAGTATCCCCAAGCCATGTGGCTCCTGTGGCCAAGAGGGTAGGGTCAAGGAGACTCCTTACCTAGTGACTGCACCTTGATGTGGTGGAAGGTTTGCATGCTCCTAGACCAGTCAGTTTAACCTCAGTGGTGGGGAAACTTTTAGGAATGATATTCCTGGACAGAATTAACACTTGGACAAGTGTGGATTGATTCGGGGAAGCCAGCATGGATTTGTTAAAGACAAATCGTGATTAACTAACCTGACAGAGTATTTTGGTGAGATAACAGAGAGGGTAGATGAGGGCAATGCTGTTGATGTGGTGTATATGGAATTTAAAAAGGCGTTTGAAAAAGTGCTGCATGGTAGGCTTATCATGGAATAAAGGGGGCAGTAGCAACATGGATACAGAATTGGCTAAGTGACAGGAAACAGAGAGTAGTGAACGGTTGTTTTTCGGACTGGAGGGAGGTGTACATTGGTGTTCCCCAGGGGCGGTACTGGGACCACCGCTTTTCTTGATATATATTAATGACTTGGACTTGGGTGTACAGGGCACAATTTCCAAATTAGTAGATGACGCAAAACTTGGAAGGGTAGTGAACAGTAAGGAGGATAGTGATAGACTTCAAGAGGATATAGACAGGCTGGTGGAATGGGCGGACACGTGGCAGGTGAAATGATCCATTTCGGTAGGAAGAACGAGGAGAGGCAATATAAACTGGAGGGCACAACTCTAAAAGGGGTACAGGAGCAGGGAGATCTGGGGTATATGTGCACAAATTGTTGAAGGTGGCAGGGCAGGTTGAGAAAGCGGTTAAAAAAGCATAAGGGATCCTGGGCTTTATAAGTAGAGGCATAGAGTACAGAAGTAGGGAAGTCGTGATGTACCTTTATAAAACACTGGTTTGACCACAACTGGAATATTGTGTCCAATTCTGGGCACCGCACTTTAGAAATGATGTGAAGGCTTGAGAGAGGGTGCAGAAGAGATTTAATAGAATGATTCCAGGGATGAGGGACTTCAGTTACGTGGATAGACTGGAGAAGCTGGGATTATTCTCCTTGGAACAGAGATGGTTGCGAGGAGATTTGATAGAGGTATTCAAAACCATGAAGGGTCTAGGCAGAGTAGATAGAGAAACTGTTCCCATTAGGAAGAAGGGTCAAGAATCAGAGGACTAAATTTAAAGTGATTGGCAAAGGAGGCTAAGGTGACATGCGGAAAAATCTTTTTACACAGTGAGTGGTTGTGATCTGGAATGCACTGCCTGAGGGGGTGGTGGAGGCAGATTCAATCATGGCCTTCAAAAGGGAACTGGATAAGTACTTGAAATGAAACAATTTGCAGGGCTACGGGGATAGGTCGGGGGAGTGGGACTAGTTGGATTTCTCTTGCATAGACCCGGCGCGGACTTGATGGGCCAAATAGCCTCAATCCGGGCTGTAACCTTTCTATGATTCTATGACCTCAACAGGAGCCTAGCTCCTGGTAGGGCCACCCACGTTGGAAGGTATGAGCCAGACTAAAGACAGTCCACCAGTCCTCCTGATAGGAGGTTATAAGTTAGGAAAAAATGCCTTTCATAATGAAAACAATCCAGAGACAAGATAAGTCTGTTACAGATATCCTGTCTGTAAGGCAGGATGATACCCCAATTGGAGTCAAATATCTTGCTTTGGACAGAAACAGTGGAAGAAATGGGTTGCCTCGTGGTTAAGTACAGGAGACTCACAGATAACCTGCTCCAGGCCTCTATCAATTTCACTCTGAACCAATCACTTATTTCTGAGAGGCATTCAGCCTCCATTGGCCATCTCCTCACAACATGTGCTATGATCAGGAACTCAGCAATGTGGTGGATTGAACCTGGATCTCATCAGACTATCTTTTTGACACGTCTTTTCTTTAATTTAGCCTTTTGTTATATTTTCCACCAAATAAGAACATCAATCAGCTATTTACAGCCACCCAGTTGTCTGTGAACATAATTATTTCTCCAGAGATTGCTATTATCGCTCTTAAATACATCACAGCTCATACTTGCACAAAAGGACAACCTACTTTAACTCATCATTCTGACTGTAACGGCATTTGCAGTATACATTATGGGACCCTCACACTATGCTGCTGACAGTGTCCAGGCACTACGTGCACCTGTGCATGAAAAAACTGACCTTGCTGGATAATGAGCTCATTTACATAATTTTCAGGCTCTAAGAATGTGTCACTGATGATCTGCTGAGAACACTAGGCACAGAATTTGGGCGCCAGCAGCCAATGAGGGCTGCTGGCTGGACATTCAATAATGGACAATTTTCTGGGGCAGGGAGGTTACATTCACAGAGACAGGGGTGGCAAAGCCCACCAGAATCTATTCCAAGTGGGTTCTCGATCACAGTGCCGCAGCACTGAAATGGCCCTTAGTAAAGTCACAAATGACATTCTATGTGACTGTGGCCATGGTGCACTATCCCTCCACATCCTTCTCAACCTGTCAGCAGCCTTTGACATGCTTGACCATTTCCATCCTCCTCCAATACCTCTCCTTTGTTGACTGCACTCACCTAGTTCCATTCTTATCCATTCAGTCATAGCCTGAAATGGCTCCTCTTCCCGCTCCCGCACAGTTACCTCTGGAATTCGCCCCCTCCTTTTTCTCATCTATATGTTGCCCCTTGACGACATCGTTCGAAAACACAACGTCAGATTCCATATGTACGCTGACGACACCCAGCTCGACCTCACCACCACCTCTCTCGATCCTTCCACTGCCTATGATTAGTATTGGGGTGCGAATTTGGCCCCCATGGCTGTTCCGTGTGTTTGGGTAAAGAACTGGTTATTGAAGGTGAAGACATTGTGATCCAGGATGAAGCGGATGAGTTGTAGGATGGCGACTGGAGATTGGCGGTTGTTGGTGTTGAGTATTGATGCTGTCGCAGCGATGCCGACATCGTGGGGGATACTGGTGTATAGTGCCGAGACGTCCATCGTGGTGAGAAGTGTTCCTGGTTCAACAGGTCCGTGGGTACTGAGTTTTTGTAGAAAGTCTGTAGTGTCGCGACAGAAGCTGGGGGTTCCCTGCACGATGGGTTTCAGGATGCCCTCGATGTATCCAGAGAGGTTCTCACGGTAACCTCTGCAAGACATGCCAGATCATCGACACAGATACCACCATCACACAAGAGGACACCACCCACCAGGTGCACGGTTCATACTCCTGTGACTCGGCCAACGTTGTCTACCTCATACGTTGCAGGAAAGGATGCCCCAGAGCATGGTACATTGGCGAGACCATGCAGACGCTGCGACAACGGATGAACGGACACCGCGCAACAATCGCCAAACAGGAGGGTTCTCTCCCTGTCGGGGAACACTTCAGCAGTCATGGACATTCAGCCACCGACCTTCGGGTAAGCGTACTCCAAGGCGGCCTTCGAGACACACGACAACGCAAAATCGTCGAACAGAAATTGATAGCCAAGTTCCGCACCCATGAGGACGGCCTCAACCGGGATCTTGGGTACATGTCACACTACACGTAACCCCACCAGCGAACAAATGTTATCTGTTTTTAATATAACGGGTCATTGACTGTCTTCCTTCTTTCTCTCTCTTTTTTTTTTGGGGGGTTTGTATATTCGGTGGCCTTTTAGGTGACACCTTTCTGTCTGCTCACTGTGATTGCCTTGGCGACGGGCAGTAATCACCAGGCATTGTTCTGTGATTTTCAAATGCGAAGGATTCGAAAATTTCATTTCCACACCGTTCACCTGAGGAAGGAGGAAGCCTCCGAAAGCTTGTGGAATTTAAAATAAATTTGTTGGACTATAACTTGGTGTTGTAAAATTGTTTACAATTGTCAACCCCAGTCCATCACCGGCATCGTCACATTATGATTAGTCATGCTGTTTATCCGGCATCCAGTATTAGAAAAGCAGAAATTTCCTCCAATTAAATATTGGGAAATCTGAAGACATTGCCTTCAGCCACCACCATAAAATCCGTTTCCTAGCCAGTAATTCCATCCCCCTCCCTGACCACTGTCTGAGGGTGAACTAAACTGTTTGCAACCTTGGCGTCCTATTTGACCCCGAGATGAGCTTCTGACCACATATCCGCTCCTTCACCAAGACCGTCTACTTCCACCTCCGTAACATTGCCCATCTCCGCACCTGCCTCAGCCAATCTACTGTTGAAACACTCATCCACGATTTTGTTACCTCCAGACTTGACTATTCCAATGTTCTCCTGGCCAGCCTCCCATCTTCCACCCTCTTTAAAATTCAACTCATTCAAAACTCTGGTGCCCGTATCCTAACTCGCACCAAGTTCTGTTCACCCATCACCCCTGTGCTTGCTGACCTACATTGGCTCCCGGTCCAGCAATGCCACAAATTTAAAATTCCTTTCCTTGTGTTCAAATCCCTCCATGGCCTTGTCCCTCCTTATCTCTGTAACCTTCTCCAGCCCTAGAACCCTACCGAGAACTCTGCATTCCTCCAATTTTGGCCTCTTGTGCAGCCCCGATTTCCTTCGCCCCACCATTGGCGGCCGTGTCTTCAGCTGTCTGGTCCCTATGCTCTGGAATTCCCTCTCAATGTCCCTCGGCCTCCTTTAAGATGCTCCTTAAAACCTACCTCTTTGATGAACCTTTTCTTCACCAGTCCTAATGTCTCCTTATGTGCCTCGGTGTCAAATTTCATCTGATACCACACTTGTGAAGCACCTCGAGAGGTTTTACTACCTTAAAAGCGTTATATAAATGCAAGAAATTGTTGTTGCTGTGTGGCTTGAGCACTGCTCAAGCATTCCAGCTGCATTGTCGGGTGGCCCTCTGATTTGAATAGCAGTGGGGAGCCTAATGAGCATTCTGCAAAGTTTGTGTGTAGGCTCCCAGTGCCCATTGCACCAATCACTCGCTTCTGTAACTGATTCGTTTCACTGCCTATGCATTAAGGCTACTAATATAAAATTGAAATGACTTCACAACCAAACTGGGATTGTGTTTCACTTTCTTGTTATAGAATAGAGGGGAAAATTTCCCCAGAGCATTAATTTTGACAAAAAAACGTATATGTATGTAAATAGCAGAGCAAAACCTTTGGATTTCTCACCTATTTGTACTGCTCTTCTCAGTTCTGTGTTTACAAAAAGTAGTGAAAATTTGTTTGTTAAAGGCCAATCTTGAGGAACGTGTGTGTGTGTGTGTGTGTGTGTGTGTGTGTGTGTGTGTGTGGCAGGGTGATGCTAGAAAACAAATAAGTCCTAAACTCAAATTCAGAGCTGGCAGCAACTAAGCAAAGGGCACAACTTTTTGCAAAAATACCACAATACTGGGCCTATTTGAAAACAGAGGAAATAGAATCATATTGAACATGGGCTTTTGGTTTAGATCATTATTTTTGCTGAGATTTAATAATGACAAAGCCATTTTCAGCCCCTCACCGTGTGTGCAACTACCATTGTTGGCTGCTTCTTACTACAACAGGAGTAGATGGCAATCGGAGAATTCAGAGGGCATAGGAATTGATCCAGGCAACACAGCTACTGCACCAGAGTCAGCTACCTGGGTATGACAAAGGTGGACTGTATGAGTAGGCTTAGAAGTACCAGGAAGGTTGTGTTGAGGCAAGCCATTTAGTCCACAAAGACTTACAGGGACAACTGCATTGTCAGTGGCAGTGATGGTCACCACTGCCCTCAACTTTTATACCACAGGTAACATCACAAGGTCAGCTGCTTTGCCATCCACTTCTCCATAAATGAAGGAACTGAAGCCCTGTTTTGTCACATGCCAACCCACATACAGTGCAGCAGTGACTACAATTGGTAAATATAGTTTTACTATATTGATGGTTTTCTCAAATTATGGGGAATCACTGACTATATGCACATAGCTATTTGTGTATGTGTCAAGGATTCTTAGGCATGCTTCAATAGGATGGACTCTTGTCCCATCAATGTAAAACAACATGTGATTCCCATTAGAATATAATGCACAATTCTCAGGGTCTATCAGTGATGGTTTCATTCTGAGGCAATGAAATGTAACATAGCTCTTTGAAGCAACGAGGTCGGAGGGCAAGTTCTGCAAAGATATGGGATATCTAGCGTAACTACAACTGATGAAACCGCTAAACAACCCCCCCATAACCCAGTAGAGAACAAATTCAATGAAGCAATTTAGACAAATCAGTCTTCATTGAAAAGCAATTTGAGATACTGAAGCAAAAATTTAGGTGCTTGGACCTATCAGAGGATCCTTACAATATACTACTGCAGCAGGACAGGTGCACGAAGCTCCCATTGCCCACTTCTCATAAGCTCTGCAGTTGACCACTATTACAATCCAACAGATATATTTACAATCACAGAACTGCTGGTTACATTATCTGTTTATTTATTTGCTAAGAACTGAATATGTTCAGTTTGCTTTACTGTTAGATAACTGATCCTTTGCTTTCTGCAGAATAAGTGAATGACAGTCTGCAAGATTTATTAAGGTATATTTCTGCAAGAAATATTATTTCTTGTGAGTGCATTTGCTGCACATGTCAATGTGCTTTTCTGTTGTATTTACTCATTTTAAGTTGAAAACTTCATTGTAAATCTTCTGCTGTGCTCTACTCTTAAATGGTCCTTTGTTGAGGAAGTGGTAGTGGGAGTGACAGATAAGCCAACTGGTGACTGACATGGGATTCAGATGGCTCACTAGATGTATCAGCATCAGTGTCCCCAGTAATCTTTTTTGCTTGAGTCACGAAGTTGCTCATTACATTTAGAACAACATCATCAGCCGCTTGTGCAGTCACTGTATAATGGCACAAAACACTGCTGACTTAAATGACAATTGTTGCTTGTATGCTTCTCCGTACATACTACTGCTAGATGACATCTCCTCACCATACCAACTGTTCTCATAAATCAAGAGAACAGCAGGCAGCTATCAGTTATCTGCATCCCTCATGGTTGTCTTTAGACATTCTCCAAGTCACTTAAAGCTCGCCATGACTACTTGGTCCAACCTGTTCATATCAGTTTTCACTACCATAAGACAGGCAGGAAGTTGGACCACTGCCATGCATCGGGCTGCTCCAATCTCCAGCAAGAGCAAGATAAGTGCCGGGAGGGTGGAGGTGGGGTGGGGGGAGGTGGTGTGGGTTACGATCATGGAGGGCGGGGGTCCCAGAGCGGGAGCGGCCCAGATTACTTTTGTGGCAACCAGAGGAGCATTTGGCTGGGCCTCTTCGGCTCATTCACCTGTGGAATTGGCTGGAGCGTGTCGATTGCCTACTGTCTGAGCTTCTGGTGCCCAGTGGTAGGCCCCTTTCAAGATGTTGCCAGCCTCTTCATCGCCATTAACGGGTCGGTAAAGTTACTGACCCTATTTTGAGGCCATTACTACCCATTAATGCCAGGCAGTAGAAGTGAAAATTGACTGCTAGGAGTTTGTACAAGGGCCAAGTTAAAATCACCAACATAAGTTTATAACCTTTCTGCAAAGTAACATCTTAGAGAAAATATCATTTTCTGCAGTGCACTAATATGGAAGGTTTCTGATAATTTATGGTTTTCCAAAGACAATGCCCTATTTTCCCACCAAACCATTTATCTCACACAGGATCCATTGACAGTACTGTGAATATCACTTACAATACTTGAAGTTTAATTGCCACAGATGATGAATTTTATTTATTAGACCATACAATTTATGAATATTTCCTCTGTGCAATCAAATACCTGTTCTTTTCTAGTCAGTCAGAGATAAAGTACACTGAGAGTAGAATTTAACATGTATATACATCTTAGTTATTACTAGGAACAAGTAAAGAATGAGGCCAGACAACCAAACCTACTTCAGCTAAAGCACACTGGCTAAACTGATGACAGAAAAATTCAGAAGCATATTTTTCTTTTTTAAACAAAACAAAAATAGGGCTATTAATCCTATTTGTAGAATTTAATAACTGCCAATCAGAATGATGACTGTGTACAATTTTGTTGTGGGGGATTTTATATAATGTTAATTCAATGGTGGGAAGGTAAGAAAATTATCAAATCACAATGCACCTGTGATAATGCTCCATTCTCTGGAGCTGTATGATACCCTGGGGGTTATATTGAATATGGCATGATTCCAAGCGCAGGCATTAACCCGCGCCCGGTGGTTCTGATGCAGGCAGCATGAGACATTTGTGCTGCCTGGTCACTTACCTCATTGAAGCGCAGCAATCAGGCCTTGTACCAGCTTTGCACTTCTCACCAGCAGGGGGGCCTAATTATCCCGTGATTTGCTCACACCTCAAAGGCAGGCTGCACCTCTTATTTGCAAAAAAATAAGATATGGATCCGCACAGAGTCTGAACGGAGATCAGTCATCGCACACGTAAATCACAGATGCAGGCCCCATCCCTATGTTTACAAACTGTTGAGTCCTGTTAAAACATTGAATAAAGATTGCACACCACTAAATTCCACATCCTCCAATCTGCATCCCAGACCTCACCAATCTACCAATCTGAGTTTGTACCAGGCCTGAGAGAGCTTGTACCAAGGTTCGCTGCTGATGCACTAGAGGCCTTGGTGCAAGAGGTGGACAGAAGGAGGGGAATCCTATATCCGCAGGGGGGCAAGAGGCCCTCCAGACATATGCTCAAGCGGCAGTGGGAGGCAGTAAGGGACGCAGTCAATGCCAGCCGCATAACACCACGAACATGGATGTAGTGCAGGAAGAAGTTCAATGCTTTGACACGAGTGGTCAACATGAGTGAGGTCAACTGTCAAGTGGCATCGCCTACCAACTGCACCACTAGCATCATCCACTGCTCCACGCAGTACACCCCCATCACCCACATACCAACAAACTCTTCCAATCAGATGCTTCCTCTTACCCTCACACATTACCACTGTTGCAAGCCACACACCCACAATGGCAGCTATTCAACCATGACAGGCACATCACCCAAACATCCTGCAGGACACTCACCGACACACTTCTCGTTTTCTTGCAGGAGAAGGAAGCGCATATCAGGAGGCAGCAAGTGGCAGTGGCAGTGGCATTTAGCCCCTTGAGCCTGTTCCACCATTCAATGAGATAATGGTTGATCTGTGACCTAACTCCATATACCCGTCTTAGTCCAATATCCCTTAATACCCTTGGTTCACAGAAATCTACCAATCTCAAATTTAAAATTAACAATTGAGCTAGCATTAACTAACAATTGAGCTAGCATTAACTGCCAATTGCAGAACAGAGTTCCAAATTTCTACCGGTCTCTGCATGTGGAAGCATTTCCTAACTTCACTCCTGCAAGTCCTGGCTCGAAATGTTAGGCTATGTCTCCTCATCCTAGTATTCAAGTATAGAAGACCTCCAAAAACAGGTACGAATGCATCACCAGCCAAAATCAATAATCCATCAACTAACCTGTAAATCCTGCATGGTCTCCTTAAATAGCACTGGGGTCCTCCAGGCCATCTAAGACATGTTCAGGTGTTCGTGGTTAAGACAATGCGTTGAGTGGAGCGTTAAATGCCAAAATGCATCTATTACTTTAAATCAGCGTTGCACACTGATCTAATGCATATTCTCCCTACCTTACATGCTGCCAGTGTTCGTTATCTGCGCGTGCGTGAAACCCTTTACCAAGATGGCATCCGGCACACATCGTGTGCATCCCGGACGCTATTTTAGAATTTCGGGAGGTCGCGAAGCGCCGAAACAACGGGCGCTACACGGCCGAATTTATAACCTCCTATTCTTTTATACATATATACATAGGATTAGGATTTAGTTTAATCTCATATGATTATAAATGAAAAGGAAGCAAAAACCTTAAAGAGCTTGTAGACTTGTACTGGAGCTAGAAATAATAAAATGGTTAAGTTGCTCTTCCCAGAATTCTTCAGGGTATGGATGACATTTAGCAAGAAAAATCTTTGTCAGCAAGGAGAGGTCTTTTGTTAGCAAGGAATGCTGAATAAGGGGTCAGTGGTCTCCCAGATGAGAGGGTAGCCTATATCACAAACAACATAATGATCAACAGATCAGTTAGGAAACTGAAAAACAACTCCTTTTAAGGGATGGCTATGTGTGGCTAGAGCCCTATAAAGCTCTTTAGCTTTCCTTCACAATTTGTAGAGAGACAAGAAGGAAAGAATTGAAGAAGGTTACGTTTTCTATCCAGTGCGAAAGTGGGTAATATCATTTATTTCTCTGTATGACTATTGCTTAAGACATTGAGTGTGTCAAGACTCGATCGAACTCAATAAAGATTATTTGAAACCAAGTTGGTGTCAAGTCGAAGAACCTTACAAAGTTTTATCACGTATAACTGATGAAAAGTTTGGTTATCCAGCTGCAAAACCTCCATACAATGGCTCCATGGAAAGGTAGGAAATGCCAATTTACCTACAAGGCTCGGCATTCCCAAGAAAGGAAGTCCCAAGTGTAAAAGAAATTATAGCCCTGATCTTCCTCAGACTTTTTGCCGCTGCATTGCCATAACTTCTGACAAAGGTGACTCACCTATCTCAGTCTATCTAATATTATCCATTTGCCTTGAATGATTACTACTTCTTAACTCTGCCCTCATAAGCTCCTGGGTCTTCTTCTCTAAAGTCCTAGTCTTTTCTTTAGGTTTATTGATCAGTAAGCAATTTTCACATCTTTTAGCCCAGTTATTAAACATGTTTTTTTACCCCTTTTATAAACATCCTACAACAAACATATTTCATGTTCTCCATCTCACTTTACTTCTCTCTTCTGAACCCTGTTAAGTCTAACTTATCTCATTCGCCCCCTTTTTGCTTTTGCTTTACACATGCTCCTTTTATTTCTATGCCTCTTTTGTTATTCCCTGTTTAGTTAAGCTCTGTCAGGTGCACCCTTTAAGAATTTATGTCTTTAGCCCTATTTAATTGCTCACCTATCTATTGGCCATTATTCCCCAAGATCTTGGTTTTAGATCTGGTAATTTGCCTTAAAATTTGGCTTCTGCCTATTCTGCACTTTGTAATGCTCTTTATGACCGAAATCTGCTTGAAATTACTCCTCCTCTTTTTAACTTTACCTCTGCTGAGAACCTGTGCTGTTCAGGAGTCTTAGGACAATGAAGCTCCCCCAGCAGTGAACTCTTTCCCCCAATTTGAGTACCTAATTACCAATTTGGAGAGGACCCAATGGAGTCTATCCTCCGCCAAGTTTACATGTTCCTGATATGTTCAACCCACATATAAAAAAGGCAATGCAAAGAGGGTGGTTTTAGCTCATTTCTGCCAAGTTGGTCTTTGGCTGGTGGCAAGTTTCATGATAGACAGTGCCAGGTGGCAGACTCCTAGGATTGGATCACATTTTGTATTGAAGTGTGATTATATTTTATGATTTGAATTGAAATACTATTATATCTTATGATTTAAACTTCACACACCACATTGCAGAGGAAGAGCACACCTGCATGCATATTTATGATAGAATAGAATCATAGAAGTTTACAACATGGAAACAGGCCCTTCGGCCCAACATGTCCATGTCGCCCAGTTTATACCACTACGCTAGTCCCAATTGCCTGCACTTGGCCCATATCCCTCTATACCCATCTTACCCATGTAACTGTCCAAATGCTTTTTAAAAGACAAAATTGTACCCGTCTCTACTACTGCCTCTGGCAGCTCGTTCCAGACACTCACCACCCTTTGAGTGAAAAAATTGCCCCTCTGGACCCTTTTGATTCTCTCCCCTCTCACCTTAAATCTATGCCCCCTCGTTATAGACTCCCCTACCTTTGGGAAAAGATTTTGACGATCTACCTTATCTATGCCCCTCATTATTTTATAGACTTCTATAAGATCACCCCTAAACCTCCTACTCTCCAGGGAAAAAAGTCTCAGTCTATCCAACCTCTCCCTATAAGTCAAACCATTAAGTCCCGGTAGCATCCTCGTAAATCTTTTCTGCACTCTTTCGAGTTTAATAATATCCTTTCTATAATAGGGTGACCAGAACTGTACACAGTATTCCAAGTGTGGCCTTACTAATGTCTTGTACAACTTCAACAAGACATCCCAACTCCTGTATTCAATGTTCTGACCAATGAAACCAAGCATGCTGAATGCCTTCTTCACCACCCTATCCACCTGTGACTCCACTTTCAAGGAGCTATGAACCTGTACTCCTAGATCTCTTTGTTCTATAACTCTCCCCAACGCCCTACCATTAACGGAGTAGGTCCTGGCCCGATTCGATCTCCCAAAATGCATCACCTCACATTTATCTAAATTAAACTCCATCTGCCATTCATCGGCCCACTGGCACAATTTATCAAGATCCCGTTGCAATCCTAGATAACCTTCTTCACTGTCCACAATGCCACCAATCTTGGTGTCATCTGCAAACTTACTAACCATGCCTCCTAAATTCTCATCCAAATCATTAATATAAATAACAAATAACAGCGGACCCAGCACCGATCCCTGAGGCACACCGCTGGTCACAGGCCTCCAGTTTGAAAAACAACCCTCTACAACCACCCTCTGTCTTCTGCCGTCAATCCAATTTTGTATCCAATTGGCTACCTCGCCTTGGATCCCGTGAGATTTAATTGAGCTTTTACTATTTCTAAAGCAAAGGTTTATATTGCTTAATAATGTAAGGACGATCCCATGTAATATATGATCTAACTGTTCACATTAAGGGAGGCTACCAGCAGGGACCCTCACTGATGGCCATTCGTCTTGGGAAATTGTGCCTGGGATTTCCCCATTATGTATGGCTGCCAGGTGAAGTTCCCCACTGATCACATGCATTCCTAAAATTGGCCCTTATATTTTTACTTTTTCAACGCTACGATAATTGAGTTTTATTGTAATTAAGTATTTTCTGCACTTTTTCACTTATACAGTCGGAAGCACTTGCCTTCAAACCCAGTATTACATAATATTTATATCACCTATGGCATTGCTCACAAGGAATCAAAATCAAGTGTAGCTTGAGGTGAAGTGGGATTAAAGAATGGGGAATATTGGACTAAGGCACAGAAAAATAATAGTCTCCACTTTAAAGTCATACATTCTGTCCTTATTTTTATCTAGCAGTTTGATTTTATATTAGCAAAATTGATGGCAACGTGCAAAACAAAGGAATAGAGTTGGTTGGAGCATAAAGCTTTCTTTGTGAACAAGGCCCTTGCCATCCATGAACTTATTGTGGATGATTGCATTGACATCATGGACTTGTCGGAAACTTGGCTGACAGGTGATGATACATTCCCTCTTAATGAAGACTCCCTGGCTGGCTATATCTTCCACCACTTGCCCCGCCCAGACTGCTGTGATGGTGGTGTGGCCCTTGTCAGCAAATCACACTTTGGTCTATCCTTCTACTCCTCTGGCACCTTATCTTCCTTTGAGCATCTCGCCTTGTTGCACCCCTCTCGCCTCTCCTTTAAAATCCTCGTTCTCTACTGCCCACCCAAGTACTGCGCCAAGTTTCGCACCGAGATATCTTCACTGGTTTCCTCCCTCAACCTCTGCACCGAGTGACTTCTCATTCTCGGTGATTTCAAACACCAACTTAACTCATCATGCCCTCTTTCCTCTGAGTTCACTGCCCTCCTATCCTCCCTTAATGTCTCCCTCCATATAAACTCTCCTACCCATATTCACAGCAATCCCCTCGACTTTGCCATCTCATGTGGCATCTCAACTCCCATTTGTCAATCATGGATAAGGCCATCTCTGATCACTTCTTTATATCCCTCTCCACCCACATCACCTTTCCCCCTCCCTTCTGTGTCCACTCCTGGAAAATACCTTCCCACCCAGGTCACTTACAACGGCACTTTCAAATTCCCAACTGTCCAGCCTTTGGCCCTCCATTCACCACGACATTTCTACAGCTGCCGATCTATTTAATTACACCCTCACCTCCACCTTTGATGCCCTTGTCCCCATTAAAACCATTACTCTCTTTGACGCTGGTCATTCCCCCTGGTATGGCCCTCATCTCTGCTCCCTTAAGTCCAAGAGACACAGGCTTGAACGTTTATGGTGGATAATTGGTTTAGTCATTCATTGCCAGATCTGGCTGAATTATATAAAGCACTATCGGGTCCTGCTCTCCTCTGCAAAACTGCTCACTATTCCAGGATCATCGTGGAATGCAAAGATAGTCCCCGACTTCTCTTCTCCACTACAAGCCATCTTCTTAAACCGCTCTCCCCTGCCCCCTCCACCCTTACCTCCAACAAAAAGTTCAAGGAACTCATGGACTTCTTTGACACTAAGATCGAAACCATCTGTTCACCTACCTCTGTCGCTCCCCTCCCTTCCTCTCGCCCACCAAGCCAAATTTCCCCTATGGTTCCCCCCTGCCCTAGCCCTGAACTCGCATCTTTCTCTAGTTTCTCTCCTATCTCCCCTCATGCCCTCTCCGAGCTTATCTTAACCATGAGGCCCACCTCCTGCTCCCTCGACCCTATTCCCACTAAACTGCTGAACACCCAACTTCCCTTCCTGGCTCCCGTGTTAGGTGATATTGTTAACAGTTCCCTCTCCTCGGTTGCTGTTCCCCTCTCCTTCAAATCTGCCGTCATCACACCTCTCCTCAAAAAAAACACTCTTGACCCCCTATATCCTTGCAAACTACCACCCCATCTCCAACCTCCCTTTCCTCTCCAAAGTCCTTGAATGTGTTGACGCCTCCTGAATCCCAAATTTCCCCTATGGCTCCCCCCTGCCCTAGCCCTGAACTTGCATCTTTCCCGCAACTTCATGTATGAACCCCTCCAATCAGGTTCCCACACTGCCACGGGACTGAAATGGTCCTGATCCAAGTCACAAATGATATCCCAAGTGACTGCAAGGATGGTAAACTATCCCTCCCTCATCCTTCTCGACCAGTCTGCAGCCTTTGACATGGTTGACCACGCCATCCTCCTCCAAGACCTCTCCTCCGTTGACCAGCTGGGTGAGACTGCGCTTGCCTGGTTCCGTTCTTATCTATTCAGTTGTATCCAGAGAATCTCCTGCAATGGCTCCCGCACTGTTACCTCTGGAGTCCCCCAAGATCTAACCTTGGCCCCCTCCTATTTGGCATCTACATGCTGCCCTTCAGCGACATCATCCGAAAACACATCAGATTCCACATGTACGCTGATGGCACCCAGCTCGACCTCACCACCACTTCCCTCGATCCCTCAACTGCCTATGATTAGTCACGCTGCTTGTCCGAAATCCAGTATTGGAAAAGTAGAAATTTCCTCCAACTAAGTATTGGGAAGACCGAAGGCATTTTCTTTGGCCTCCACCACAAACTCTGTTTCCTAGCCAGCAATTCCATTCCCCTCCCTGACCACTGTCTGAGACTGAACCAAACCGTTTGCAACCTTGGCATCCTATTTGACCACATATCCGCTCCATCACCAAGACCGCCTACTTCCACCTTCTTAACATTGCTCGTTTTCACCCCTGCCTCAGTTCATCTGCTGCTGAAACCCTCATCCATGCCTTTGTTACCTCCAGACTGGACTATTCCAATGTTCTGCTGGCTGGCCTCCCATCTTCCACTTCCCATAAACTTGAGCCCATCCAAAACTCTGCTGCCCGTACCCTAACTTGCACCAAGTCGAGTACCCCCATCATCCCTGTGCTCGCTGACCTACATTGGCTCCCGGTCTGCATCTCCTCCGTCATCCAGCTGGGTAGGACTGTGCTCGCCTGGTTCCGTTCTCATCTATCCACGGCCTCACCCTCCCTATCTCTGTAACCTCCTCCAGCCGTACAACCCTCCAAGATCTCTGCGCTCCTCCAATTCTTGCCTCTTGCTCATCCCTGATTTTAATCGCTCCACCGTTGGCGGTCGTGCCTTCAGCAGCCTAGGCCCTAAGCTCTGGAATTCCCTCCCTAAACCTCTCCACCTCTCTCTCCTCCTTTAAGATACTCATAAAAACCTCCCTCTTTGACCAAGCTTTTGGTCACCTGTCCTATTACCTCCTTATGTGGCTTGGTGCCAAATTTTGTTTAGTAACATTCCTGTGAAGTGCTTTGGGATGTATTACTACATTAAAAGTGCTATATAAATGCAAGTTGTTGCAGTAGTGCATGCTGTGGACCTGGGATATACAAAGATACAGCACCACCAATGGCAGGAGGGTGTAGTTACAGTGTGACAAATTTATATAGGCAGTTGCCATTATAAATATGGATATAGGAATTTATAATGAAAATGCATGCAGAAATAAGATTTAGTTAATTATTGCAATGTCATATCTCTCAGTGTGACAAAAATTATGCCGAGAATCAAAGTTAAAGAATGATTTGGGGAACCAGGAAAATTCTCTCTGGGATTCTGAACTGTTTTAATAAAAACTAAATCCTTTTAATAATGACTCCCAAAACAAAACTAGTAAACTTGAAGGGCCACCATTCTGAACTGTACAGTTGTCAGGCAGAATTATTTGAACTGTTCATTCCATCAAATGACCTTATCTGTGATATAAAGCAAAATTTGGAACATTAACATAGTTTTCTTGTAATTTCGTTGTTTATGTGATGTCATCACAATTTACAGCAATACAAGTGATTCTAAACTATTCCAGAACTGAGCATAACTAATTGAGCAGCAAGATTAGCATTTGAGGGCATATTTTATTCTATTTCATAATATTGAAAAAGCAGACAAGAGTAAAAAGGGTGTAATAGCAGAAGAAAGCTCAAACAAGCCATCCATCTGTGGTCAGCATTACTCTGAGGATTCCTACCTCTCCAAAAATGGATCAACAAACATTAGAAAAAATGCAAAAAATTATGCTTTTTACTGTGAGGGCATTTGAGGTCATTACAGATAGACTCAAACAGCATTCTGTAGCTCCACAGGCAAATTGAAAAGTGAATATTTTATACAAAGTCACACCATCATTTTCGAAGTTATGAAGTAAATTCACTGCAGACGTGAGGACTTAGAGGAGTTTTTTTTGTTCAAAAGAGACATCAACAATGGATTGCAAAACCCCAGTTGGACACAAAAATATCACTGATCTTCCAGGTTGTGTTTGCTGAAGTGTGTAAAAAAACTCTAGAGGCAAACTGTTAAATAACAGCAAATGCAGAGCTGCCAGAACACCAACCGGTGTAATGGATTTTTTTAAAAATTCATTCACGGGATGTAGGCTTCACTGGCAAGGCCAGCATTTATTGCCAATCCCTAATTGCCCTTGAGAAGGTAGTGGTGAGCCACCTTCTTGAACCGTTGCAGTCCATGTGGTGAAGGTTCTCCAACAGTGCTGTTAGGAAGGGAGTTCCAGGATTTTGACTCAGCGATGGTGAAGGAACAGCAATATATTTCCAAGTCAGGATGGTGTGTGGCTTGGAGGGTAATGTGCAGGTGGTAGTGTTCCCATGCGTCTGCTGCACTTGTCCATCTGGGTGGTAGAGGTTTGGGAGGTGCTGTCGAAGAAGCCTTGGCGAGTTGCTGCAGTGCATCCTGTGGATGGTACACACTGCGCCGGTGGTGGAGAGAGTGAAAATTTAAGGTGGTGGATGGGGTGCCAATCAAACGGGCTGCTTTGTCCTGGATGGCGTCGAGCTTCTTGAGTGTTGTTGGAGCTGCACTCATCCAGGCAAGTGGAGAGTATTCCATCACACTCCTGACTTGTGCCTTGTAGATGGTGGAAAGGCTTTGGGGAGTCAGGAGGTGAGTCACTCGCCACAGAATACCCAGCCGCTGACCTGCTCTTGTAGCCACAGTATTTATATGGCTGGTCCAGTTAAGTTTCTGGTCAATGGTTACCCCCAGGATGTTGATGGTGGGAGACTCGGCGATGGTAATGCTGTAGAAAGTCAAGGGGAGGTGATTTGACTCTCTTTTGTTGGAGATGGTCATTGCCTGGCGCTTTTGTGGTGCGAATGTTACTTGCCACTTATCAGCCCAAGCCTGGATGTTGTTCAGGTCGTGCTGCATGTGGGCACGGACTGCTTCATTATCTGAGAGGTTGTGAATGGAACTGAACATTATGCAATCATCAGCAAACATCCCCATTTCCGACCTTATGATGGAGGGAAAGTCATTGATGAAGCAGTTGAAGATGGTTGGGCCTAGGACACTACCCTGAGGAACTCCTGCAGCAATATCCTGGGGCTGAGATGATTGGCCTCCAACAACCACTATCATCTTCCTTTGTGCTAGGTATGACTCAAGCCACTGGAGAGTTTTCCCGCTGATTCCCATTGACTTCAATTTTACTGAGGCTCCTTGATGCTATACTCAGTCAAATGCTGCCATAATGTCAAGGGCAGTCACTCTTACCTCACCACTGGAATTCAGCTCTTTTGTCCATGTTTGGACCAAGGCTGTAATAAGGTCTGGAGCAGAGTGGTCCTGGTGCAACCCAAACTGAGCATCGGTGAGCAGGTTATTGGTGATTGCACTGTCGATGACACCTTCCATCACTTTGTTGATGATTGAGAGCAGACTGATAGGGCGGTAATTGGCCGGATTGGATTTGTTCTGCTTTTTGTGGACAGGGCGTACCTGAACAATTTTCCAAATAAATTGCAAATAAATAAAACTTTCAAGCCACTAGGTAATTCCAACTATAAAAAATTGGCTATCACTAAATGGATTCCAAGTTAATAAAGTGCCAAATGTCACTGCCGAAGTAATCTCAATTACAGTCAGCCACCAGTACCAAGTCTTTCTTTGCAACAATTGAGTAAGTCGGGGTCTAATTTGATATTGTTATGCCCATTTTTATGTGCCTAATGCAGATGCAACGATAACCAATTTAGTTGGGCAAAAGCCCAACCCCAATCTCCATGAGCATTCAGGCCATTGCTAATTTGGTTCGGGCCTTTTTTTTAGATGGCCCCTGAAATGAGCGCATATTGAAATGAGGATCCTGTGCTCATTTCAGACCAGGCATTGTAAATTGGTTTCTCTAGTCAAAGTTTGTGATGTGCATGATCCAATGGTATTTCTGGGACTTGAGAAGCCGAACCAGCGGTCTTTAGAGCAACATTTGGAGGCCACTGAAAAAAGGCCCAAAACTTTGAATATTTTTGTATTTTGCGGAGTCGGAATGAGCAGGAGCGCTCTACTGATTTCTCCATGATCTGTAAAAATTGCAACATGTCTCCATTGATCTTTTTTCCCCTTCAATAGAACAATTTTGGATCCTTTAGCCGATCTTCATAACACTTATTGAAGGCCTTCACCTTCTTTTAATATTTTCCAGCATCACAAAGTATAATAACTGAATATATAGATCTGCAGATACAGCTGAATGTTTTATGTGCCTTGTGTGATTCTTGCTATATATGATGACACTTTCATTACTGAATCCAGTAACACACCCAAATTTTATTTTTTGCTGCAGTTCCACTACGTACACCTAATTGTACAGGTAGAATAGATGATTTATATTTTTTTAGCACAAATGTGTATTACTAAGAATTTCTCAGTATTAAATGCTATTTATATTTTTCATTCATCTGCCAAATTGCTGTCTATAGTTCCCGATTCTGAACATTCTTCTTTCCCACATAACTCGCAATTCATTGGCTAACAGCATGTTGTGATGTAATGTGCAAAGGTAGATAGACATTTTACTTAGACTAGTCTTAATTGCATATTTTGAACACAGCAAAGTGCTTAGGCTAATCCCAAAGAGACTATATTAGTCATGGCTGTCAACTAGAATTAACCAATAGTAACTGCCTTGTGTTAATTATCTAGCTAATTAATCCAAATGCAGCTTCTTGGGTAAGGTGACTTGATCTGTTTATAACCCTCAAACTTATTTACTCAACTTGAGGATACTGCTTTCATTATTCATTTTGCTTTTACTTGTAAGTAAGATGTTTTGACAGGCTCCCTTAATGATGAAAAGGCATTTGATAAGGTGAAGTGAAGAATCCTCATCAAGGTCTTCTGGACATTAGTATTACCTTTGTGGTCCCACTGTATACTCTTTTCAAGTCTGTAGTTTGCATGAACAGTCTTGCTTCAAAACATTTTCATCTATACAAAGATACTCGAGAGGGTTGTCACCTCTCACCTTTTCAATTTGTTCTGTCAATCAAACTCTTGCAATGGTAGATTGGATCTTTGAAACTGTTAAAAACCTTGTTATAGATACAATGATAGACAGCATATTACATACCCTCAATTTCACCTGCAGAGTTTTGGTCTTGCAAGACAATTCTAGAAAATTATATAGCCCCTTTAAGATTCAACTTGCATTATCCCCTGATAATTCTGTAAACTGTTAGACAGGTGTTCCTTAATTGGAAGCATACCAATTCTCCTTCAACAGTGGTCCAATATCAAGATGGATATTACTCCACTGGATAGATTAACATACATACTGCAATATAAATTCATGAGTTTTACGAAGTATGAACACTTCTGTTAAAAAAAAGGCCCAAAAGGTCAATAAAGGATCATAAACACACACTCTCCAAAATACAGAAATAATAACCGAGAATTTCCTTCATCGGCAATATTGGCGATGAACACTATACATGAGAGCATTGTGTGCCCTGATCCTCTAGTGGTGAAGTTCTGCAAATACTTACTGGAGAACTGATGAGAACACACCACAGTGAGCATAGTGGGGAGTCAATAGTGGTGCAGTCAATGGCCAAAGTAAAAATTAATTGCAATGTATGCAATGCTACTCAGTGTCGCTGTCCGTCTCTATGCACAAATACAAGACCAGATACACAGACAAGTAGCAGGGTGCATTATTTATTGCATCATATTTCTTTACTGAGCAGCTCTTTGCAAAACTATTAGTCTCCAGCAGTGTTTAAAATACATATTTAAAGATTGAGCTAATGCGCAGAAACAAGCACAAATTCAAATTAGAGAGAACTAATGTGCTATAATGGCTGTTTTTATATCTGTCTGATTAGTTCTTTAGATAGACAGTGACCCCCCTTTCCCATTGACATTATAGGAACAATATGGAAACCAGAGACTTGGAGCCAGGAATTCACTGGATTCTGGAAAGGTCCCAGCGGTTTGGAAAACCACAAACGTAACACCCCTATTCAAGGAGGGAGTGAGACAGAAAGCACGTAACTATAGACCAGTTAGCCTAACATCTGTCATTGGGAAAATGGTCGAATCCATTATTAAGGAAGTAGTAGCAGAACATTTGGAGATTCATAATACAATCAAGGAGAGTCAACATGGTTTTATGAAGGGGAAATCATGTTGACAAATTTATTAAAGTTCTTTGAGGAAATAACGGGCAGGGTGGATAAAGGGGAACCGATGGATGCAGTATATTTGGATTTCCAAAAGGCATTCGATAAGATGCCACATAAAAGGTTACTGCACAAGATAAGAGCTCATGGAGTTGGGGGTAATATACTGGCATGGATAGAGGATTGGCTAACTAACAGAAAACAGAGAGTCGGGATAAAAGGGTCATTTTCAAAATGGTAATCTGTAACTAGTGGGGTGCCGCAGGGCTCTGTGCTGGGGCCTCAACTATTTACAATATATATCAATGGCTTGGATGAAGGAACAGAATGTCTTGCGGCCAAATTTTCTGATGATACAAAGATAGGTGGAAAAGCAAGTTGCGATGAGGACACAAAGGGCCTGATATTAGCAGGGCGGCAGGTTCGGAGCGGGGGGTCGACTGGGCGCGTGGGTAACGTGCCCAGTGAAATCGGGGTGCTCTGTACATGATTGCAGCTTGATTGGAGCCACTGACCTGTACTTCCGGGTTTCCCTCTGGTAAGCTGCGCAGCAGGTGGACTGCGCATGCGCAGCATAGGCTGTCAGCTGGAGGAGCTCTATTTAAAGGGGCAGTCCTCCACTGACTGATGCTACAGAAAATAAGAAAAATTACAGCATGGAGCAGCCCAGGGGAAAGGCTGCTCCCAGGTTTAATGATGCCTCACTCCAGCTCTTATTGGATGGGGTGAGGAGGAGGGGGAGGACAGAGATCTTCCCCCTGGCAGGCAGGAGGAAGCGGCCTGCCTCTGCCACCAAGAAGTCCTGGCTCGAGGTGGCAGAGGAAGTCACCAGCACCACCAACATATCGCCCACCTGCATACAGTGCAGGAGGCGCTTCAATGACCGAAGTAGGTCAGCCAAAGTGAGTACACTTACTCTTTCCCCTACACTCCGTCTGCCACATCACTGTCCCCACCCCACATCTCCTTCTGCACTGACAACACTACTCTGTCACATCACTACTCACACCCACTCAAAGCTCATCCTCATCTTACCTGCACTTACTCACCTCGCCAGTACTCATCCCGCCACTACCACTCAACCCAATCCTCATACAATCTCATGGCTCTATCTCCTACATCTCTTTCACAGTCAGCCTCACTCAACCTGCCACGACCTGTGCTGCAGCTACAGGGCATGCGTCACATATGTGCAGTAGGAAGCGTAAGGCAAACTTGTTGTGAGCATAAAAGGGATGCACAAGGGTGTTTGAGGGTTTGTCATGGTTTTTACCTATATTTAATTTCTGATCAACTCACATTGCATATTATATTGTCACCATTACTGCCACGTCTTTGCGAATCTTGTCTGGTTTGTGTAATAATGCCTTTTCTTGAGGATCACTTTGAAGACCCACAACTGAAGCCACCCATTGTGTCACTGCAAAGTGGGTGTAGGTGTATTTACATAAGAAATAGGAGCAGGAGTAGGCCAATCGGCCCCTCGAACCTGCTCCGCCATTCAATAAGATCATGGCTGATCTGATCCTAACCTCAAATCTAAATTCATGTCCAATTTCCTGCCCGCTCCCCGTAACCCCTAATTCCCTTTACTTCAAGGAAACGGTCTATTTCTGTTTTAAATTTATTTAATGATGTAGCTTCCACAGCTTCCTGGGGCAGGAAATTCCACAGACCTACCACTCTCTGAGTGAAGAAGTTTCTCCTCATCTCAGTTTTGAAGGAGCAGCCCCTTATTCTAAGATTATGCCCCCTAGTTCTAGTTTCACCCATCCTTGGGAACATCCTTACCGCATCCACCCGATCAAGCCCCTTCACAATCTTATATGTTTCAATAAGATCGCCTCTCATTCTTCTGAACTCCAATGAGTAGAGTCCCAATCTACTCAACCTCTCCTCATATGTCCGCCCCCTATTTGTATTGTAGATTTCCCCTGGGTCTTCCCCTCTCTTGCTGCCCTCAACTTTATTCTCTTCTGACTCCCCGCTCAGGTTCCCATATCCCCCTGCCACTCTAGTTTAAACCTTCCCCATTTGCAGGGCTCTTTTGTGCAGATGACTGAGAGACTTCGGCGATGTCCCCGGTGGCACCCTGGAAGGATGCGGAGAAGTTGCTGAGGGCAGTGGTGACTTTGACGGCGACAGGTAAGAAGATGGTGCTCGGGCCAACCGGGAGCAGCTCGGCATGAAGGAGGTTGCAGATGTCCACGACTACATGTCGAGTGACTCTGAGCCTCCGTGTGCACTGCTGCTCAGAGAGGTCCAGGAAGCTGAGCCTCGGTCTGTAGACCCTGTGGCGAGGCTAGAACCCTCTGCGATGCATCTCTCTCTGTGGTTGCCCTCCCTCCTACTGTGCAGGTGGATGTGTCACAGCACCGTGTTGTGGAGCTCCACGTGTCAGAGGTGGACGGCATGGCCGGCGAGGCTAGTGATGCTGTTCGCCCTCCAAGGATGTCATGACGGCCCCCATCTGGAAGATGTACATCTGAGGGGGTCCGCAAGTTAGGTACATGTGTCTGGACACCGGGATAAGTGTGCAAGTTGGTGAATTTTCTTGTCAGGAGGAGGGTGGTGGAGGCCAAACTTTGTCCCAAGTGACAGAGTGGCCTCCTGCAATGAGTGAGGGTCTCCCCCCACCTGTCAAATGGACCTTTGCATCTGCCACAGGATGATGGCTGCAACACGTCCATTTCAACTGGGAGTGTTTCCCCCAGTATGGGAAACAGTCTCAGTTCATTTCAAAATCCCAGCCCTCCTAAAATATCAGGTCAATCAGGTCTGTAAACGACCTGAAGTAACTGTTTAAGTACTTTAAGTGGCACTCCACTGGCTTTAATTGCCGGCGGGAGTCCCACATGCGGGGGCCGTGCGCGCATGTCAGCGCGTCACTGGGGAACCCGGAAGTGGGCGGGTTAGAGCCGGGCTCCAGACCCGCCCCGGGAATCCCCGATTTTCGCAGCCCCCCCCGTCACAAATGCATCCGATCGGGGGGGGTGAAAATCGAGCCCAAAGTGTCTACAAAGGGATATTGACAGGTTAAGCGAACGGGCAAAAATTTGGCAGATGGAATATAATGTGGGAAAATGTGAAGTCATCCACTTTGGGAGGAAAAATAAAAAAGCAAAATATTATTTGAATGGAGAAATACTACAAAATGCTGCGGTACAGAGGGATCTGGGTGTCCTCGTACATGAAACACAAAAAGTCAACATACAGGTGCAGCAGGTAATCCAGAAGGCAAACGGAATATTGGCCTTTATTTCTAGGGGGATGGAATATAAAAGCAGGGAAGTCATGCTGCAACTGTACAGGGTGCTGGTGAGACCACACCTGGAGTACATGCGTACAGTTCTGCTGCCCTTATTTAAGGAAGGATGTACTTGCATTGGAGGCAGTTCAGAGAAGGTTCACTAGGTTGTTTCTGGGTATAGAAGGGTTGTCTTATGAGGAAAGATTGAACAGGTTGGGTCTATACTCATTGGAGTTTAGAAGAATGAGAAGAGATCTTATTGAAACATACAAGATTCTGAGGGGACTCGATAGGGTAGATGTTGTGAGGATGTTACCCCTCATGGGAAAATCTAAAACTAGGGGGCATAGTCTCAGAATAAGGGGTTGCCCGTTTAAGACGGAAATGAGGAGGAATTTCTTCTCCCAGAGGGTTGTGAACCTTTGGAATTCTTTACCCCAAAAAGCTGTGGAGGCTGAGTCATTGAATACATTCAAAGCTGAGTTAGACAAATTTTTGATCAGCAAGGGAGTCAAAGGATATGGGAAAAAGGCAGGAAAGTGGAGTTGAGGTAAAAATCAGATCAGTCATGATCTCATTAAATGGTGGAGCAGGCTCGAGGGGCCGAATGGCCTACTCCTGCTCCTAACTCTATCTCTATCTCTTATGGGAAGAGAACAGTGGGGCGGGTTTGCGAACGGGAAACCCGGAGGTAAGGGTTTCCCGCAGGTCCTAGTGAATTTAATGGTGGGAAATCTTTTAAATTTTCTTCAACAAGTTTTGTGCCAGCCAGCCAGCCAGATTGACAGGCTTGTCGAGCGGGAAAGCAGCTGGGGAGTGATTGGGGTCTTTGGGGTTTGCATTGGCCTGGGGGGGGGGGTGGGGGGCGGCAGTCACCCACCACAGAGATCATGGTGGGGGGGGGGGGGGGGGGGAGGGTGAGCAGTTGGAGATCAGGTTGTCGGGGGTGGCGGAGGCGGGGGGCGCGGGGTTGCTGAGCAGCCAGAGATCAGGTTGAGAGTGGGGGGAAAGTCGGAGATCGCGGCATCTGTAAAGAGGTTAACTTGGGGGTGCTGGGGAAAGCACTCTTGCTCCTCCTGGTCAGCATCCATGAGTTAAACGTAAACATTTTAGTAAAATGGAGGCATGCAGCCTTCTTAAAAGATTTTAGTGACCGACCCGCCTCCTGAGAGCAGGTTGATCGCCCGTATCCCGAACCGCCTCCGTTAAAACCAGAAATGGGCGCGATGGAGCTGGCTTGCGGTTGCGCTGCAAATTTCTATTATTTTAACTTCCCACCTGGCCCCAACCCATCCGTTCTTGGGGATTAAAATTCCCCCTTTTAATCTTCAGTTGCTCAAGCAGTCTGTTGTCCAGGAGCTTTTTCTGAGTTGCTACTAATGTTACTGCCCCTGTAGTAATACATCTGAACATCATGGTTCCTATTAATCTTGCGAAAAGGGATCCCAGCAGTACATTTTATGGAATTCAGAAATATTACCCTCAAGTCTTTACAATACTTTTGTGAAAATTAAATATTAAAGGGAACAAAGTGGTTCAATCACTTGAGATTAGGATGGTGAGGGGAGGTGTGGGGAGATAGTGATAAAGGTTTGTTCGAGTATTTTAGAAATACTGAACACATGGGTGCAGTTAACCATTCAGGGAGCCAACCTTAGACGATATTTATGCTCAAGACATGTTTACTAGCATGACTCCAAACTCTAATAATGTAATGCGACCCTTGAGGTTTCAGGCTGGAATATTTCGCTAGAAATTTCAGCAGCTTTATGGAAGCTGCAAAAAATGTAGCATATATATTGTCCATGCGCTGCAGTTTGTAATAAGGTGTCACCAATGGCCACATTCACAATGCATAGAAACATAGAAAATAGGAGCAGGAGTAGGCCATTCGAGCCTGCTCCACCATTCAATATGATCATGGCTGATTCTCTATCTCAATACCATATTCCCGCTCTCTCCCCATACCCCTTGATGCCTTTTGTGTCTAGAAATCTATCTAGCTCCTTCTTAAATATATTCAGTGACTTGGCCTTCACAGCCCTCTGTGGTAGAGAATTCCACAGGTTCACCACCCTCAGTGAAGAAATTTCTCCTCATCTCAGTCCTAAATGTCCTACCCTGTATCCTGAGACTGTGACCCCTCTTTCTGGACACCCCAGCCATGGGAAATATCCTCCGTCCATCCAGTCTGTCTGGCCCTGTCAGAATTTTATATGTTTCAATGAGCATGGGAAGGGTGATCCAAATTATACATTTAAAAATGTCATATTTGCATGTTAATTTAAGGCTAGGCACTGACAACCCTCGCTCCTGCGACCCACCCCGCCCCTAGATGTATACACGATTACAAGATTTCTGTTCATTGCTTTGCACGTTGCACCAGTGACCTAATCAGTGTCAGAACTGGACCACTGAATAATTTTTAAAAACACCACCTAACGAGGGCTAGACAATTATTATTTTTTAATTATTTAAACAGTAAACTAAGATTCCTGAGCCCACTAGCCCCATTCTTTAATGGTCTAAGTGGCAGCAGCAATCAAAGTAGCGTTCATTCAGCAAATTTGTAATCGCCATTGATTTTAATAGGGCAGAGCTATGAAAATTAACTATTCACTGCTTTGGCAACAGAAACCCATTGCTGCCTTGGCTTCTGACCCCTCTGTGGTATTCCCACACACAAGGTGAACACAGACACTATGAGATGCATCCTTCCACCTTATTGATGCATTATTAAGCTTTGACATAGGTCTGTTGAAGGAATGACAGGTAAGCACCATCCTACAATATAATCTAGTCAAAGCTGTCTGATCACCATGGTCTGCTGCATTCACCATAACATCCCATTTGAAAGAGAATTCCACATGGAACCATTGCAGCAAGAGCCCACAGAAGGGGCAGTTCCATTACCTGAGGAAACAACATATGCACGATTGGTAGCTGCAAAAGTGATTCTGCAGACCTTAATACAGGATTCTTTCACCTAATTTCCAGGCCTTACAGCATCTTCCAAGTCCTGCAATAAATCAAAATCTCCAAGATTTGTATAGCCACCCACTCTGTCAGCCGGATCATACATCTTTACTGCACATTTCTTTCCCTAGCCTCACAAATGAAACTCAGTACAAACACCGGAAATAGCATGCCAATATTTGTGCTTCACATTACTAATTATTTGTAGAGAAAGTTATTAGTTACGTTAGCCTGTAAACCTCTGGTGTGGTAATGTGGTTTTTCTAAGAAAGTTAGGTAGCATGGTGCTGGACTACAATTCATCTCAAACATCTTACTGCAAATTAAGTAAATGTTAGCTTTTTGAGTATGCTGTTAAATGCAGAAATGTGCAATTTCTGGATCATAGAGAAACAATGACCATCAATAGGAACCATTATTAGAATGCTATGAGAAGATTGGAATCAAGGAATATCGGAATCAGCAGGAAAGTGGACTTGAGGTTGAAGATCAGCCATGGTCTTATTAAATAGTGTAGCAGGCTCGAGGGGCCATATGGCCTACTCCTGCTCCTATTTCTTATGTACTAAGACCCCCAAACTGTAACACTAGAGAATATAATGCATCCTCAGAAGCTAATAGCATGGAATTCCTTTTGACTAATGATATATTGAAGTAAGTAAAAAACAAAATGTATGCTCCTTAATCAAAGAAAAGGTACAAATGATAGATTTGTCTCATGTTACAAAAGGTTAATCTGCATAAGGTAGGTGATTCATTTCTGCATTTTAAACCCTGCACAGTACAATCATAGGGCTAAGCATGGTAGTTCTTAATATGTCCCTTTTGTGTTGGTGAGGACACTCAATAGATGGACACATTGTTATTCTTTGTGGGAACATCCTAAAGTTAATACATTGCAAAAGAAGACAGGAGACTGGCAAAATTTGACAACAAAATATAGGCACTTCAGCAAAAAGTTGTGCTGATTATGAAAACATTTTTAAAAATGGCAGGTCATCTATTTGCAGCAATGAAAGGCTGTATTCTTATGGTTAGAAAGATCCAGATTTCTGCAATTATGACTTGCAGGTTATTAATCCATAGATTTGGCCAGATACATGTTTAGGCTTTAAGTCAATGCACATTTCAGGAGGTGTGAGAGTTTGAGTAAATCAAACAAAGGGGGAAAAGGTTAGAAAATCAGTGAAGACAGCAAAGCCAAATACTGGATCTTTGTTGCTTGATATATGTTTAATTGCTTCTGCCTGCATGAGTGTAGAAGAGGAAAAAAAGTCAGTAGAAATGAACTATTTCTACTGTAAAACCTTTAAGTTTGATCTAATTTGAGAAGTGGCTAAGTATAGTGTGATCAAGTGCCCCTTGTCTCAGGATAGCCAGCACTTGTATCACCCCTGTGTGTTCTCAATACCAGTTCAGTTCAGTTCAGTTCAGTTCAGTTCATCCAACCAAAGGCAGTTCAGCACACTTTTATTGTAAACAAAATACACTTACTTCAAATTCATCACACAGAACCTCTCTATCCCAACAGTCTGCCCAAAATCTAAAACCTTTGGTTTTGCTTTATATAACCTCCTCACTTGTTTGTTTAATCCGGGACACCTGTAACCATTTATTTTGAAGCCTGGATGGCTGACACCATCCACTCCCCATGGTCCTAATGCCCCGTAACTTCGGGAGTAGACGTGCACGTCATCAAATAGTTATAGAACTGTATCATATCACAGCATCCTATTTAGTACATGGTTGTGCATCAATATTAATTTGGACACATGGACAATTTAATTTTAATGAACTGTTGGTATGTTCAAGGAATAATAGATGACTATTGGTGGAGGGCTCAAGGCATTGGTTATTAGTGCCTTGAAAATCCCTTGGATGCCATATTGCACACCCCGAGAACTCTGCCACTATCCCAAAGTTCGCGGGAAGCACCCTGCCAAAGAAGCCGGAAAGTACGGTGGGGGAGTGCTGGACTGGGAGGATAGGTTGGCTGCCAGATTCCCTATACTGGAAGAAAGAAGACAGCGAAAAAAAAATTGAAAGCCAAATTTTTGAGGGTCCAGGCCTTAATCGCAGCCTGGATTAAGGCTGGTCCACTCTGAAGGCTGGAACATCGCGGATTTTCAGAACCCGTATGTTTTGGTGTACAAATATAAGTTCTACGTACTACCTGCTAAACTGGTAAATTTCATTAAAAGTTAAGTTTTTAAAAAAATTGGTTTTCTAGAAGCCTTGTCAAAGGTTTCAAAAAGATCATAGCATATTTATGGAAAAAAATCACTGTCGGTATATAATAGATATTGCAGTCATATTTACAATATATGAAAATATCACATTTTACATGGTGAAAAATGCCAGCAGTATATTGGACAATTCAAAATATGAATTAAATACAGAGTCCACGTCTGCAGTACTTAATTAATGTGCCGAAGCCATTTTTTGCCAAGTACACTCAAGGCTACCAACATTTATATATATTTGATGTCTGGCAGACATGGGAAATATCAATGAATATTTATAGGTGCCTTGGCCTTATAATAAGGAAGCAACAAAGACACTCTTGAGATGTGAAGGTTTGGCCATGAGCTGAATATTTATGGTATTCAACAAGTCTTTGTTCAATTTCTATAATTTATATTTTTCATACATTTTTATATTTAAAAAAAGATTTCAGACTATAACCATATGTGAATGGCAACATGATATCCAATTTTTATTGGTGTCATCAGTCAGGGATCTTTCAGAACTTCAGTAATTTTGGTGCAGCTTAGACTTATTGGGGGGAATTTTAACCCCCAAATGGGTGGGTTGGAAGTGGTAGATTTTTCCAGTGTGACCTCAACCCGGCTCCAATGCGCCCACTTCCGAATTTAAGAGAGGTGCGTTTGGCTGCGTGAGTAACCTACTCGCCGGAGGCAGCTCCATAATTAGTGCAGGCGGGCGGGTACTTATGGGAGCAATTTACCTCATTATGAGATGTTAAGCAGGTGTTTTAAAATTGAATTTAAGAGACCTTCGAATTTAATCCCTCCAGCACGGGTTTCCCAGGGCTTGTGCATCTTGTCAGTGAATCGGAGGCGAGAAAGGCTGGATCCATGAGGTAAGGGCCTTTATTGCACTGCTAGTGGGCCAAGAGGAGCAGGAGTGTTTCCCCACGGATCATCAAGCTTACCTGCTGCGATCCGACCCCCGTGATCAGCCGAACCCCGCCCCCCCCATGGTGTCTGACTTCCCCATCCCCCACCACCCACGATCCCCCCCATACAAACCCTGAAGAATCCAATCTCTCCCCGACTGTCAATCGGGCTGGCTGCCGGAAGCAAAACCTGTTTAAAAAATTTTGAGGACATCCTAACGTCAAAATCGTACGGAATGCGGGAAACCCTTACTTCCGGGTTTCCTGTCCGAAAATCATTTCCCCCCACTCTCTTCCCGGCTCCAAGTTAATATCCAGGCCATTGTATCAAGCATGGAGAGGTATCCTTCAAGATTACCAAATATGCAATCAAAGATAGCAAATGAATATCATGGACCGAACAGAAACACTGCACAGAACAATAGACGTTTACAACACAGAAGTAGGCCATTTGATCCATTATGTCTGTACTGGCTCTCTGCTATAGTGATCCAAAACAAATTTCACTCGATTCTAGGGTTGCCAGCTTTCCCTGGAGTCTCTCAGAATGGGGAATAGATCTCCCAGGTGCTCCTGCTATGCACACCATCCACCATATTGGTCCCTTAGGCCCCTGACATCTGTAAAACAGGCACAGGACAATCCAATTTCTAGGCCACAGAGTTAAAGAAAATGGATTCCCAGACAAATCAACTCCCAATCCATAAACATTAAAGGTTCACTCCTCAGAGTAGTTTACTGAATATGCTTGGTGGTGAGGAAGCTTTCCTGTCATCAGCGCTTATAAGTAAGTCGAAAGTGCAATGCCTCAAAAAAACAAAATGGCAACCTGTACAGAACATTGAGCTCCAGCCCCAAACTACCTGTGAACCATATCCGATAAACAAACTGCTGATATGAATAACAGAAAAATATTTAGCCACATTGAGTACAGTTGAAATTTACCACACCGCACTGTTTATTCCACGGCATGTGAAATTAAACAATTGGCATTATGTTGATTTCTAATTGGTCAAAAGGAGGTGAACTTGTAAAATTGTGAGACTCAACACTTGCAATCTGGATTTTGAAGATAGCTTTCCAACCATTACACTGTCCAATGATCTTGCCAGACAAAGTTAATTATATATTGCTATGCAATCTTGTGCATCGCAATTATCTTTTATATATTTTACCTAGTTCTAAATACCATAGCTACTATTTCAACCACACACATTAAAAAAAAATCTAATTTTCAGGGGAGATGTTACTGAAGACAAATGATACATAACTGAAATGAAGCTATATTCTTAACCAAGATAGCTATTGTAAATGGTAATTATGACATTTGTGCATGTCGCTTACAATGCTGACTCCATGTCATTTTTATCAGTCCTTGTGATCATGTTAGCAAGAGGCTGATTAATCCAGATAGAGATCTTATTTAATTAAATGTCGGGTTTCAGAGGAGTTGCCTGCCTACGACTGCTTTTTCATCAGATTTACCAGAAGGTCAGGATTCAGTGAACATGAACATACACACATATATTTAACTACATGACCTTATACTCACCACATTTTGCAATATATCATTAAGGTGCTTCACAGACATGACACAGAAATAGGAAACAGAGAAAATTAGTTTATTCTAAATTGAGTTACAAGAGCTTGCCCTGTATTCAGAATAAAATCAACATTGTGTGTTAGAATTGGATAGCCAGGCAGTGAAGGACTGAATACTTGTTGTTGCTTGTCAACTTTATTTGCCAGATTTCAAATTATACCCAACACAAACACATGTCCTATCGCCAAGCCTACTCCCTTATATATGGGAGCCAGAGCGTGCCCAATTGCTCATGCACCTGAAAATAATCATTCATCAATTGATGCAATTCATTTATATACAATTAACATTCTGTTTACAAAATATGTGATTAAAAATAAGTGAAATAGCTCCCCTAATGACTAAGTGGACAAATGCATTGCCATACAGACCAGAAATGTGCCAGGTTCAACCCCCTATTTATGTTATTAGATGGTTTCAGATAGGATGTCACTATGGAAATCACAATTGGCCATAACATCCCTGGAATTGAGTGATAATCAGCTAGATTTCTCACTTCTGATCACTATCCCGGCGGGGCGGGTTGGGGGTGCATGTGTGTGTGTGTGCGAGAGGGTAAGTCTTATGATATGTGCTCCCGGCCACTGTGGCTCCATGATGGAGCATATTTACCTTCAGATGAGTCTGCAAACGTTCACTTTTTAGACTCATACATGAAGAAATGGTCTCTAACTACTTGAGGAGTCAAATCTGTGATAGACACAAGGATCTATCCTGTCTCCAATCATAAGACTCTCTGTATTATATGTGTTTAAAAGAATTTGTCACTGTGCCTAGCACTGCAACAATTAGAAAAGGCTTTAATAGCTGCCTTCTAGGAGAGATTTCTACTGTCTTTATGAACAAAAGAATACACAAACTGTCTGGGTTTCACACTGAAGTGCAGGGGAAGTCAGTCTGCCTTCTATTATGTATTTGACCGAAAATATTTCCTCATTAGGTTCAGATAGGTTGGCCAGACACCTCAGATTGTGATATGCTGGCATATATTTGTCAATATAGAGGAGACATCATTGTTATCTCTAATGGCAGAACCATCAAATATAAGTCAGCTAAGTGCATACTGTGTCATAATTTGAATCTATTGTTTAAAACAGTCTCACAGGGCCCGATATTAGGAGGGCAGCGGGTTGGCAGCGGGGGGTTGACTGGGCGACGTGGGCAGTGGGCGGACTGCACATGCGCAGCATAGGCTGTCAGCTGGAGGAGCTCTATTTAAAGGGGCAGTCCTCCACTGACTGATGCTGCAGAAAATAGGCAAAATTACAGCATGGAGCAGCCCAGAGGGAAGGCTGCTCCCAGTTTTAATGATGCCTTACTCCAGGTCTTATTGGATGGGGTGAGGAGGAGGGGGAGGACAGAGATCATCCCCCGAGCAGGCGGGAGGAAGTGGCCTGCCTCTGCCACCAAGAAGGCCTGGCTCGAGGTGGCAGAGGAGGTCACCTGCACCACCAACATATCACGCACCTGCATACAGTGCAGGAGGCGCTTCAATGACCTAAGTAGGTCAGCCGAAGTGAGTACACTTACTCATTCCTCCACACTCCATCTGCCACATCACTGCCCCCACCCCACATCTCCTTCTGCACTGACAACACTACTCTATCACATCACTCCTCACACCCACTCAAAGCTCATCCTCATCTTAACTGCAATTACTCACCTCGCCAGTACTCATCCCACCACTACCACTCAACCCAATCCTCATACAACCTCATGGCTCTATCTTATACTCACCCTCTGATGCATCTCTTTCACGGTCAGCCTCAACCAAACTGCCATTACCTGTGCTGCAGCCACAGGGCATGCATCAGATATGTGCAGTAGGAAGCGTAAGGCAAACGTGTCGTGAGCATGAAGGGGATGCACAAGGGTGTTTGAGTGTTTGTCATGGTTTTTACTTATATTTAATTTCTGATCAACTCACATTACATATTATATTGGCACCACTACTGCCACGTCTTTGCAAATCTTGTCTGGTTTGTGCAATAATGCCCTTTCCTGAGGATCACTATGAAGACCCACAACTGATGCCACCCATTGTGTCACTGCAGAGTGAGTGTAGGTGTATTTGCAGGGCTCTTTTGTGCAGACGACTGAGAGACGTCGGCGATGTCCCTGGTGGCACCCTGGAAGGGTGCAAAAGAGAAGTTGTTGAGGGCAGTGGTGAATTTGACAGCGACGGGTAAGAAGATGGTGCTCGGGCCAGCTGGGAGCAGCTCGGCATGAAGAAGGCTGCAGATGTCCACGACTACATGTCGAGTGACTCTGAGCCTCCGTGTGCACTGCTGCTCAGAGAGGTCCAGGAAGCTGAGCCTTGGTCTGTGGACCCTGTGGCGAGGGTAGTGCCTTCTGCGACGCATCTCTCTCTGCCATTGCCCTCCCTCCTGCTGTGCAGGTGGATGTGTCACAGCACTGTGTTGTGGAGCTCCACGTGTCAGAGGTGGACGGCGTGGCCGGCGAGGCTGGTGATGCTGTTCGTCCTCCGAGGAGGTCATGACTGCAGCTACGGTGGCCCCCACCTGGAAGATGTACATCTGAGGGGGTCCTCAAGGTAGGTAAATGTGTCTGGACACTGGGGTAAGTGTGCAAGTTGGTGAATTTTATTGTTAGGAGGAGGGTGGTGGAGGCCAAACTTTGTCCAAAGTGACAGAGTGGCCTCTTGCAATGAGTGAAGGTCTCCCCCCACCGCCCACCTGTCAAATGGACCTTTGCAGCTTTGCAGCTACCACAGGCTGATGGCTGCAACACGTCCATTTCAACTGGGAGTGTTTCCCCCAGAACGGGAAACAGTCCCAGTTGACTTGAAAATCCCACCCCTCCTAAAATATCAGGTCAATCAGGTCTGTAACCGACCTGAAGTACCTAATTAATTACTTCAAGTGGCACCACGCCGGCTTTAATTGCCGGCGGGAGTCCCACACGCGGGGGCTGCGCGCGCATGTCAGTGCGTCACTGGGGAACCTGGAAGTGAGCGGGTTGGAGCCAGGATCCAGACCCGCCCCAGGAATCCCCGATTTTCGGAGCCCCCCTGCCACGAACACACCCACTTGGGGGTGCGAAAATCAAGCCCAAAGTGTTACTGCCAATCAACATGATATGCAAGCCATGTCCTATAATTGTGCCTTTAACCAAACTATTGGTCACCTGTCCTAATATTTCCTTATGTGGCTTGGTGTCAAATTATGCTTGATAATACTCCGGTGAAGTGCCTTGGGGACATTTTACTATGTTAAAGGTGCTATATAAATGCAAGTTATTGTTGTGCCTGTTCTGAGTTTTGACTGAAGCAGCCTGAATCATGGGAAGAATATGACAAGATTTCCCGGTTTATTATTTTGGTTAACTTCACACAGCTTTTAATCTGCTGGTTCACTCTTGCTTCTGTATAATCTTACTTATTAATAAACCCAATTGATAATTTTTAGCATGTGCTACTTGTTCCAGCAGCAAGGCATTTCCTGTCAGTTCAGAGAGATACGGAGTGCATGATAGATTAGTTGTATTATTTCCAGTATATGACACAAATGTAGGAGGGTCTATTTTTTGCCTTGTTACCCTCTTCCAAATTTTTTCATTACCTAACGTTTCAGACCATGGACTTGCCTATAGAAACTGACTTTGCATTCAGCACAAACAAAAAGTACAACAAATTATAACAACATGCATAATCAGTGGATAGTCATAAATAACGGCATTGATATGTTTCATGACCTGCAATAGAGTCTAGGACATTATGTCAGCTCCCAGTGTTGGACTGGAGTTGGTACGACATAAATCCACTTTGCGACTACAATTCTGGGTAGGCGTCATTCCTGCTGGCAATTAAAAATACAACTGCAAGGTCTATACTTGAGTTCAAAGCTGATTTTTCCATTACAGCGATGTGTAAGTGATACTAAAAATATACTTGGATATAATTGTCATAAAGTGGCCTATTTCCCTTTTCCTAGCTCACCTTCATACTGAGACATCCCATTCCATTTTTTTTCTGGACGCCATATCAGAACACCAGGTGTCTTTTCTTTCTTTTAAGACAGTAGCTGATTAATAAGACATTAATTAATTTTAAATAGACTATAGGGATAGTGGAGGGGGAGCAGTAAGGTCAAAAATCACTGAAGAGCAGCATTATAAAAAAGTGGGAATCCTCAAGAAGGCCCAGTTCAACATAGTAGTTCTGCTGAAAAACTCATTGACTCTGTAGTCCAAATCCGTGCACACCAGTGTGCTTTATGAAGATGTCACATTCCACACCAGTGTCTACCCACCCCACCCAAGTGGTGTACCTGGGCTATTAGTGTGCTTGAAGATCATCACCTAGATTTTATACCCACTCCCATTCCCCCCCACCCCTTCTCCACCCCCCATTATTTTTGGCTGATCTGGGGTCAGGTGTAGAAAATTGCTCAGGTATGTTTTCCATCAAGTCTACTCCTGTTCCTATGTTCGTATCCTGTAAACAAAATATAATGGCCAAGCCATGAGAATTTAATTTATAATCAGCAGGCAAGTTACAGTGGAATCTGTGGTCAACTACTGCAGTGTTAATTTCTTTACAAATACTTTTTCTGAACGCCTGCCTTTGGTCAAACTGTTGATGAGCAAGAGCTCTCCTTAAGAAAAGTTATGTGGACAGTAAATGATACCAGTCCTGAGGTTGTTTGGACAGATTGATGAATGGTTTTAGGAAAGGCTCTAATGGCCAGATTGTCTGTTGTAATATATTAAATCTTGAGCTCAAAAGGTAAGGTTCTTGATCAGATTTTAGTTTAATTTTTAGTTGTTTTAAACCAACAAGAGGATGAAGAAGAGTTTTAGATTGTTTTCATAAATCAGTTGAGGAGATTCCAACAGTGATTGTGATAGTTGAAAGAAGTATATGATAACACCAATACGTTCAATGTGTTACCTGAATTTAGAAGAGGACTGCTGATAAAGCAAGAAGGAAGAAAACGGCAGAAAACTCCCTGAAGACGGACTCAGAGACCAGACGCTGCACATTACAGAGAAAGATACAACTATTTCCATATTGCAATTAAACTGCTACCAGTCAAAGATGTTTTTATATCGTAACATTGTTCACGATATACACAAGCAAGATGAGTTCATAAGTCTCATTAAGTTGTTGATGTGCTATATCATGTTGAACTTAGATAAGATTTTGATGCTGAAATTCTGAATTGAATTATGTGGTGTTAAATTGAATATTTTGTTACTGTAATTGCTAAACCAAGTTATTGTTCTGTTCATGTCATTAACAATGATCTTACCCTTGACTACATAGAAGCAAATAATATAATGAGTTTTTGGTTGTACATTTGTTGTGTCATAATCATCCTTTGATATCTTTGGAAAATCAAAAGTTAAGTAAGTTCTTGAAATTGAGTTTGGTGACATGGATGGCTCAAGATTAAGCAAAACTAGGTATCACAATAAAGCCCTAGACAGACACATAAATACAGATTTTAACTGAGGGTGGCAGTTGTGCAGTGGGGGCCGAGGCGGACGGTAAACCATCCCAACCTCGACAGCACGAGGTCGAGAGCTTTTAACTCCTGGTTCTCACCTACATAGTCTCCTGCCCAAAACCAGCAGGAAGCAGCAGCTGGCCAGCAGGTGGGAGCGGAGTGTTAGCGGCAGGAGGCCGTCAGCGGGAACCCAATAGAACAGTCCCCAGCACTCATGTAAGTGGTTAGGAGGGTGCTCAAGAAGGCCTCACAGGGAGGAGAAGCCTGAGGCAGATGAGGCCTAAACTGCCCTTGTGGGGCTCGAGGGAGCACTTCAGTTCCTCCCGGTTCCACAAGGAAAAACACCTTTTTGGGCCTACCAGCCCCAGCTCCCCTTCCCTTTAAGTTGGCATGATGACCTAGGTTCGCCTGGGTTCAACTTAATATAGCACATCAACAACTTAATGAGACTTATCAACTCTTCTTGCTTGTGTATATCGTGAACAATGTTACTAGATAAATGATGTGGAGATGCCGGTGATGGACTGGGGTGGACAAATGCAAGGAGTCTTACAACACCAGGTTATAGTCCAACAGCTTTATTTGAAAGCTTTCGGAGCTTTCCTCCTTCCTGACGAAGGAGAAAGCCTCTGAAAGCTTGTGATTTCAAATAAAGCTGTTGGACCATACCTGGTGTTGTAAGACTCCTTACATTACTAAATAAAAACATCTTTGACTGGGTCACAGTTTAATTGCAATCAGGCCTCTGGTTAAAATAACAGTCAGGCCCCGATAACAAAGTCAGAGCCCAATCTGTATATTTAAAGAAGGACCTCGCGGATTCAGGCGGATGTCCTGCTCACCTGCTCAGAAGACAAGGTTAAGATCGGAACTTTTAGGATGCAAGTTCTACAGGCGATTTTAATTGCCCGCCGACTTGGTTTCTGCTGGGCAGGCAGGATTAAAATCACCCCTATAAATCTCAATTAATACTCCCACAAAAGGTTTCACTGCTTGAAAACAAGGAGGCAATGTGGACTTAATGGGGTAAAAATTAGTTTGGGCCCATTTTTGGTTCCAGACTGGACGCCTTGGCGGCAGCGCCTGCCCAATGCAAGAGATCCGAAGATCAATAGAGATTGTTCCTTTGGCCTCACCCGCCCCACAGGAGAAACCAATTTTGGCCCACCTTCCTCACCGGTAGCGACCCTCAGATAAGGCCTGGGAGGGGCGTTGGAGTGGGCTCTGGGGTGGGGGCTATTGTAACTCCTGTGGAGTTGTGGAGAGTACTCCTGCTCCTCCTGGCTCCATAGGAAAGTGTTTTTGAAATAACAATTTTTAAAAACTCAACTTTGGTGCCCGATACCTGCCTCGCTCATCAGTGACAATTTATAAAAGAGGACCTTTAACAGGTGTTAGGCACCTAATTTACATATGCAAGGTTCCTCTAGCATATGGCAGATACCTAAAAAACGGGCCCCACAAATTTAACAGTGAGACCAACACCAGTGCAGAATGGGTGCAGGCTGTCCCACTGCAAATTAGCATGCTTTGCACCCGTTTTACACCCAAATAATGGGCACAATGCATACCAATTTCGACCCCAACAATCCTAAATGATTTCAGTTTTTCAGTGTCCATCTACTATGTACCGCACAATAAAATAGCCCTGTTTTATTAGATTCAAACAAATGCTCTGCTGCATAGTCCTTGATAACAGTCAATGGGACAGACTTCAGCCTGTTGTCTGCCAAGTCCATAACTGCTTGAAGAGCACAGTTATTTTTTAGGAACACACCAGACATAGAAGGTGGGAAAAATTTGCATCTGAGTGAGTATACTTGATTTGCGCTTGCCCCAGGGTTTTTCATAGGCATGCGCTGGGACCACTGGAGGCTCAAAGTGCTCCATGGTACGATCGGCAGTACACCATTTATTTGAGGCTTGGAGGAGGATGGGGGAGGGGGGTGACCTTGTTGACCCAGGAATTGTGATAAGTGCATGCCTAGTGCCAGGACATTGCTGTATGCCTTTAAAAGCTGGAGCAAAGTAAATTCCTGCAGGCTGCACATGCAACCAACATTAGCTGTAAGAGTATTCCAACTGATCATCTGCACCTCTAGCCAAGCTGTTCCAGTACAGCTACAACACTGGCATCTACCCAACAATGTGGAAAATTGCCCAGGTATGTCCTGTCCACAAAAAGCAGGACAAATCCAATCCAGCCAATTATCGCCCCATCAGTCTACTCTCAATCATCAGCAAAGTGATGGAAGGTGTCGTCGACAGTGCTATCAAATGGCACTCACCAATAACCTGCTCATCGATGCTCAGTTTGGGTTCCACCAGGACCACTCAGCTCCAGACCTCATGACAGCCTTGGTCCAAACATGGACAAAAGAGCTGAATTCCAGAGGTGAGATGAGAGTGACTGCCTTTGAAATCAAGCCAGCATTTGACTGAGTGTGGCACCAAGAAGCCCTTGTAAAATTGAAGTCAATGGGAATCAGGGGGAAAACTCTTCAGTGGCTGGAGTCATACCTAGCACAAAGGAAGATGGTGGTGGTTATTGGAGGCCAATCACCTCAGCCCCAGGACATTGCTGCAGGAGTTCCTCAGGGCAGTGTCCTAGGCCCAACCATCTTCAGCTGCTTCATCAATGACCTTCCCTCCATCATAAGGTCATGAATGGGGATGTTCGCTGATGATTGCACAGTGTTCAGTTCCATTCGCAACCCGTCAAATAATGAAGCAGTCCGAGCCCACATACAGCAAGACCTGGACAACATCCAGGCTTGGGCTCATAAGTGGCAAGTAACATTCGCACCACAAAAGTGCCAGGCAATGACCATCTCCTACAAGAGAGAGTCTAACCACCTCCCCTTGACATTCAATGGCATTACCATCGCCGAATCCCCCACCATCAACATTCTGGGGGGTCACCATTGACCAGAAACTTAACTGGACCAGCTATATAAATACTGTGGCTACGAGAGCAGGTCAGAGGCTGGGTATTCTGTGCGAATGACTCACCTCCTGACTCCCCAAAGCCTTTCCACCATCTACAAGGCACAAGCCAGGAGTGTGATGGAATACTCTCCACTTGCCTGGATGAGTGCAGCTCCAACAACACTCAAGAAGCTCGACACCATCCAGGACAAAGCAGCCTGCTTGATTGGCACCCCATCCACCACCCTAAACATTCACTCCCTTCACCACCGGCGCACAGTGGCTGCAGTGTGTACCATCCACAGGATGCACTGCAGCAACTCGCCAAGGCTTCTTCGACAGCACCTCCCAAAACCGCGACCTCTACCACATAGAAGGACAAGAGCAGCAGGCACATGGGAACAACACCACCTGCACGTTCCCCTCCAAGTCACACACTGTCCCGACTTGGAAATATATCGCCGTTCCTTCATCGTCGCTGGATCAAGATCCTGGAACTCCCTTCCTAACAGCACTGTGGGAGAACCTTCACCACACGGACTGCAGCGGATCAAGAAGGCGGCTCACCACCACCTTCTCAAGGGCAATTAGGGATGGGCAATAAATGCTGACCTCGCTTGCGACGCCCAGATCCCATGAACGAATTTAAAAAAATACTGCAGAAGATGGATATCTGAAATAAAAGCAGAAAATGCTGGAAATACTCAGCAAGTCATGCAGCATCTGCGGAGAGAGAAACAGAGGTAACGTTTCAGGTCAGTGACCTTTCGTCAGAACTGGAAGAAGTTAAAGATTTAACATTTTTTAAGTAAGTACAGAGCCAGGGAAAGAGAGGAGGGTGGAGGAAAGAACAAAAGGGAAGGTTTGTGATAGGGTGGAGAGCACGAGTGATTAAATGACTCATTTTCTGATGAGATTATTCCTGTTTTTTTGTCATTTTTAGTTTCTTGGCACTGCACCTCTAAATGTGTCTTTGAATTGGATGTTTATTTGTGGCCTTTCATTTGGTTTCAAATTGCACATGTCACTCCTCTTTTTAAGAAAGGAGAGAGAGGGAAACCGGGGAATTATAGACCAGTTAGCCTAACATCTGTTGTGGGGAAAATGCTGGAGTCTATAATTAAGGATAGGGTGACTGAACACCTCGAGAATTTTCAGTTAATCAGAGAGAGCCAGCATGAATTTGTGAAAGGTAAGTCGTGCCTGACAAAGCTGATTGAATTTTTTGAAGAGGTGACTAAAGTAGTGGACAGGGGAATGTCAATGGATGTTATTTATATGGACTTCCAGAAGGCATTTGATAAGGTCCCACATAAGAGACTGTTAGCTAAGATAGAAGCCCATGGAATTGAGGGAAAAGTACGGACTTGGTTAGGAAGTTGGCTGAGCGAAAGGTGACAGAGAGTAGGGATAATGGGTAGGTACTCACATTGGCAGGATGTGACTAGTGGAGTCCCGCAGGGATCTGTCTTGGGGCCTCAATTATTCACAATATTTATTAACGACTTAGATGATGGCATAGAAAGTCTCATATCTAAGTTTGCCGATGACACAAAGATTGGTGGCATTCCAAGCAGTGTAGATGAAAACATAAAATTACAAAGCGATATTGATAGATTAGGTGAATGGGCAAAATTGTGGCAAATGGAATTCAATGTAGACAAATGTGAGGTCATCCACTTTGGATCAAAAAAGGATAGAACAGGGTACTTTCTAAATGGTAAAAAGTTAAAATCAGTGGATGTCCAAAGGGACTTAGGGGTTCAGGTACATAGATTATTGAAGTGTCATGAACAGGTGCAGAGAATAATCAAGAAGGCTAATGGAATGCTGGCCTTTATATCTAGAGGACTAAAGTACAAGGGGGCAGAAGCTATGCTGCAGCTATACAAAACCCTGGTTAGACCGCACCTGGAGTACTGTGAGCAGTTCTGGGCACCGTACCTTCGGAAGGACATATTGGCCTTGGAGGGAGTGCAGCGTAGGTTTACTCGAATGATACCCAGACTTCAAGGGTTAAATTACAAGGAGAGATTACACAAATTGGGGTTGTATTCTCTGGAGTTTCGAAGGTTAAGGGGTGATCTGATCGAAGTTTATAAGATATTAAAGGGTACAGATAGGGTGGATAGATAGAAACTATTTCCGCTGGTTGGGGATTCTAGGAGTAGGGGACACAGTCTAAAAATTAGAGCCAGACCTTTCAGGAGTGAGATTAGAAAACATTTCTACACACAAAGGGTGGTAGAAGTTTGGAACTCTCTTCCGCAAATGGCAATTGATACTAGCTCAATTGCTAAATTTAAATGTGAGATAGATAGCTTTTTGGCAATGGGCCAAAGGCAGGTATATGGAGTTAGATCACAGATCAGCCATGATCTTTACAAATGTTAGAGCAGGCACGAGGGGCTGAATGGCCTACTCCTGTTCCTATGTTCCTATGTACTGCTGGATCTCACCATTCAAAAGATTTTCCTTGACATAGGGACCCTGAAAATCCTGTGAAATGGAATCCCAGAAATTATGCCTGGATCATGCTCGCTGATGACCTCTGCCCCTGATTCCACTGGAGTTTGTGGGGTCAGTTGGAAGTAACCCCGCTTGATTGGCACCCCATCCACCACCCTAAACATTCACTCCCTTCACCACCGGCGCACTGTGGCTGCAGTGTGCACCATCCATAGGATGCACTGCAGCAACTCGCCAAGGCTTCTTCGACAGCACCTCCCAAACCCGCGACCTCTACCACCTAGAAGGACAAGAGCAGCAGGTACATGGGAACAACACCACCTGCATGTTCCCCTCCAAGTCACACACCATCCCGACTTGGAAATATATCGCCGTTCCTTCATTGTCGCTGGGTCAAAATCCTGGAACTCCCTTCCTAACAGCACTGTGGGAGAACCGTCACCACACGGACTGCAGCGGTTCAAGAAGGCGGCTCACCACCACCTTCTCGAGGGCAATTAGGGATGGGCAATAAATGCTGGCCTCGCCAGCGACGCCCACATCCCGTGAACGAATTTTTAAAAATATTGCCGGTGGATGCCTGAGACACGAGGGGTGTATCTTCGGTGCCCACCAGCCCAGACAAGTTGGAAAAACCAGTGTCTGTTGCCATCTTGGTTGGGGGGGTGGGGGGGTGTCAGGTTTCCCTCTTGCCCCCAGAAAGAAGATTTTGCAGCCCTTTCAGCTACTTCTGAGTCAGAAGGTTGTGGGTTCAAGCTCCACTTCAGAGATATATGAACTTAAGTACACAGTCTAGGTTGGTACTTCAATGCAGTACTGAGGGAGTGCTGCACTGTCAGAGATGCCGTCTTTTGAATGTGATGTTAAAATGAAGCCTCACCTGCCCTCCCCGGTGGACTTAAAAGATGTCATGGCACTAGTTGAAGAAGAATAGGGGAGTTCTGCTGGTGTCCTAGCTATGGCAGCTTTGGATGCTATAGTGGAAGTTATTTTTGGAAGCTGTTTTCCCTTGAATGCACAGGTCTCTGACACTTATTTGTACACAAATTATATTGGTGCACCCTCTTCAGCCATAATCAGGTGCAACCACCAAAAGCCATACAGGAAATTCCACACCAATGCTATTCAGGCATAAAACAGGGGCAAAAGATTAGCACCCACCTTTCCTGCGTACAGTGACACTACTGGGGCCTGAAAATAGGCCCTAAAATGTCATTAGACGTACTTTGGAGATTAGGTGGACACATTTGGATGAGAACAAGGACTGCAGGGAGGATGGGCAAACTGTCCACGGCACCGTGGTACAGGGGGCCATTCAAGTGGGGGGAGTAAAAAGGTATGCGGTAGTGATAGGGGATAGTATAGTCAGGGGGATAGACACTGTTCTCTGCAACCGTGAGCGGGAGTCCCAAAGGCTATGTTGCCTTCCCGGTGCCAGAGTTAAGGATATCGCCTCGCGACTGGCAAAGAACGTGGAGCACGAGGGGGAGGATCCAGTTGTTGTGATCCATGTAGGAAGCAACAACATAGGCAGAACTAAGAACGAGGTTCTTCTGAGGGAGTTTGAGGAGCTCAGATCTAAATTAATAAGCAGAACCTCAAAGGTAATAATCTCTAGATTCCTACCTGAGCCACATGCAAATTGGCATAGGGACAAACAGATCATCGAGTTCAATGTGTGGCTCAAAGTGTGGTGTGGGAGGAAGGGGTTTCAATTCATGGGGCACTGGCACCAGTACCGGGAAAGAGGGAGCTGTTCTGTTGGGAGGAGCTTCACTTAAACTGGGCTGGGACCAGTGTCCTGGCGAATTTAATAACTAGGACTATAGATAGGGCTTCAAACTAAAAAGGGGGGAAGAGGGGTCAGGTGAGGGGAAATTTAGAAATCTAAAAAGAAAAGACAAGGCATTAGAGTAGTGTAGCAATTTGGGTAAAGATAAGCACAGCGTGACAGGAAGGGACAGAGAGTTTAACAGAAATAGTGCATCAACAAATTAGGTCAAAGCAGGGAATAATGGTAAAAAGTTAAAAGTAAAGGCTCTGTATCTGAATGCTTGAAGCATTCGTAACAAGATAGACGAATTAGTGGCACAAATAGAGATAAATGGGTTTGATCTAACAGCCATTATAGAGACGTAGTTGCAAGGTGACCAAGGTTGGGAACTAAATATTCCAGGGTACTTGACATTTCGAAAAGACAGGCAGAATGAAAAAGGAGGTGGGGTGGGGAGCGGGTAGCCCTGATAATAAAGGATGACATGAGGACAGTCGTGAGAAATGATCTTGGCTCGGAAGATCTTTTTTTCATGAAAATATACTTTATGAAGATCAGGAAGTTGAATCAGTATGGGTGGAGATAAGAAATAACAAGGGGCAGAAAATACTGATGGGAGTGGTTTATAACCCCCCCCCCCCCTAACTGTAGCTATACCATTAGACAGAGTATTAATCAAGAAATAATAGGAACTTCTAACAAGGGTAATGCAATAATCGTGGGAGACTTTAATCTTCATTTCGACTGGACAAATCAAATTGGCGAAGATAGTCTGGAGGACGAGTTCATGGAATGCATTCAAGACAGTTTCCTTGAATAATATGTTGTGGAACCAACCAGGGAACAGGCTATTTTAGGTCTTGTATTGTGTAATGAGACAGGGTTAATTAGTAATGTGATAGTAAAGAATCATCTGGGGAAGAGTGATCATATTATGATAAAATTTCACATTATGTTTGAGAGTGATGTACTTAAGTCCGAAACTAGAGTCTTAAACTTAAATAAAGCTAATGACATAGATGTGAGGGGCGAGTTGGCAAAGGTAGATTGGGAAATTAGATTAAAAGGTATGATGGTAGATAAGCAGTGGCAGGCATTTAAAGAAATATTTCAAAATTCTCAACGAATGTACATTCCATTGAGAAGTAAAAACTCCATGGGAAAAGTGATCCATTCGTGGCTAGCTAAAGAAGTTAGGGATAGTATTAGATTAAAAGAAGAGGCTTATAATGTTGCAAAGAATAGTAGTAAGCCTGAGGATTGGGAGAGTTTTAGATACCAGCAAAGGATGACCAAAAAATTGATAAAAAGGGAGAAAATAGAATACGAATAAACTAGCAAGAAATATAAAAACAGATTGTAAGAGCTCCTACAAGTATGTGAAAAGGAAGAGAGTCGCAAAAGTAAACGTTGGTCCCTTGGAGGCTGAGACAGGAGAAATTGTAATGGGGAATAAGGAAATGGCAGATGCGTTCAACAAATATTTTGTATCTGTCTTCGCAGCAGAAGACACAAAAAGCATCCCAAAAATACCAGGGAGCCAAGGGGCTAATGAGAGTGAGGAAGTTAAAGTAATTAATATCAGTAGAGAAAAAGTATTAGAGAAACTAACGGGACTAAAACTTACAAATCCCCTGGACCTAATGGCCTACATCCTAGGGTTCTAAAAGAGGAGGCTGCAGAGATAGTGGATGCATTGGTTGTGATCTTCCAAAATTTGCTAGATTCCAGAACAGTCCCAGTGGATTGGAAGGTAACAAATGTAACATTGCTATTCAAGAAAGGATGGAGAGAGAAAACAGGGAACGACAAGCCAGTTAGCCTGATATCAGTCGTTGGGAAAATGCTGGAATCCATTATCAAGGAAGTAGTAACAGGGTACTTAGAAAATCATAATATGATTAGGCAGAGGCAATATGATTTTATGAAAGGGAAATTATGTTTAACAAATTTATTAAAGTTTTTTGAGGATTTTACTAGCAAGGTAGATAAAGGGGAACTAGTGGATGTCATATATTTGGATTTCCAAAAGACATTCGATAAGGTGACACATAAAAGGTTGTTATGCAAGATAAGGGCTCATGGGGTTGGAGGTAATATATTAGCATGGATAGACGATTGGTTAACGGACATAAAACAGAGAATAGGGATAAACGGGTCATTTTCAGGTTGGCAGGCTGTACTAGTGGGGTGCTGCATGGACCAATGCTGGGGCCTCAGCTATTTACAAACTATATTAATGACTTAGATGAAGGGACCAAATGTAACGTATCCAAGTTTGCTGATGATACAAAGCTAGGTGGGAAAGTAAGCTGTGAGGAGGACAGAAAGAGTCTGCAAAGGGATATGGACAGGTTAAGTCAGTGGGCGAGAAGGTGACAGATAGGAACATAGGAACATAGGAACAGGAGTAGGCCATTCAGCCCTTCGTGCCTGCTCCGCCATTTGATAAGATCATGGCTGATCTGTGATCTAACTCCATATACCTGCCTTTGGCCCATATCCCTTATTACCTTTGGTTGCCAAAAAGCTATCTATCTCACATTTAAATTTAGCAATTGAGCTAGTATCAATTGCCGTTTGTGGAAGAGAGTTCCAAACTTCTACCACCCTTTGTGTGTAGAAATGTTTTCTAATCTCACTCCTGAAAGGTCTGGCTCTAATTTTTAGACTGTGTCCCCTACTCCTAGAATCCCCAACTAGCGGAAATAGTTTCCCTCTATCCACCCTATCTGTTCCCCTTAATATCTTATAAACTTCGATCAGATCACCCCTTAACCTTCGAAACTCTGGAGAATACAACCCCAATTTGTGTAATCTCTCCTCGTAACTTAACCCTTGAAGTCCGGGTATCATTCTAGTAAACCTACGCTGCACTCCCTCCAAGGCCAATATGTCCTTCCGAAGGTGCGGTGCCCAGAACTGCTCACAGTACTCCAGGTACAGTTTAACCAGGGTTTTGTATCACTGCAGCATAACTTCTGCCCCCTTGTACTCTAGTCCTCTAGATATAAAGGCCAACATTCCATTAGCCTTCTTGATTATTTTCTGCACCTGTTCATTACACTTCAATGATCTATGTACCTGAACCCCTAAGTCCCTTTGGACATCCACTGTTTTAAACTTTTTACCATTTAGAAAGTACTCTGTTCTATCCTTTATTGATCCAAAGTGGATGACCTCATATTTGCCTACATTGAATTCCATTTGCCACAGTTATGCCCATTCACCTAATCTATCGTTATCGCTTTGTAATTTTATGTTCTCATCTACACTGCTTGGAATGCCACCAATCTTTGTGTCATTGGCAAATTTAGATATGAAACTTCCTCTAGCTCCACTAGTCACATCCTGCCAATGTGAGTACCTACCCATTATCCCTACTGTCTGTCGCCTTTCGCTCAGCCAACTTCCTAACCAAGTCCGTACTTTTCCCTCGATTCCATGGGCTTCTATCTTAGCTAACAGTCTCTTATGTGGGACTTTATCAAATGCCTTCTGGAAGTCCATATAAATAACATCCATTGACATTCCCCTGTCCACTACTACTATGGAGTACAATGTGGGGGAATGTGAGTTTATTCACTTTGGTAGGAAGAATAGAACAACAGAATATTTTTTAAATGGTGAGAAACTATTAAATGTTGGTGTTCAGAGAGATTTGGGTGTCCTTGTACAAGAAACCCAAAAGGTAGCATGCAGGTGCAGCAAGCAATTAGGATTGAGTAGAATCTTATAATATTGAGTAGAATGGGCCTATATTCTCTGGAGTTTAGAAAAATAAGAGCTGATCTCATTGAAACACATAAGATTATTAGGGGGCTTGACAGGGTAGATGCTGAGAGATTGTTTCCCCTGGCTGGAGCGTCTGAGGGGACATAGTCTCACAATAAGGGGTCGGCCATTTAAGTCTGAGATGAGGAGGAATTTCTTCACTCAAAGAGTTGTGAATCTTTATAATTCTCTACCCTAAAGGGCTGTGGATGCTGAGTCATTGAGTATATTCAAAGCTGAGAGATAGATTTTTGGACTCTTGGGGAATCATGGGATATGGGGATCGGGTGGGAAAGTGGAGTTGAGGTAGGAGATCAGACATGATCTTATTGAATGGCGGAGCAGGCTCGAGAGGCCATATGGCTTACTCCTGCTCCTATTTCTTATGTTCTTCTGTTCTTATTTATTGGCTCCATTCTCACATGTATTGTTTGGCTCTTATTTTGCCAAGGAAACCAAAGAAGTGATTTTGCCCTGCAACAGAATACAATAATTGTAACAATTTATGTTTGTTTTAAGTGGGACGGCATTCATGAGGCAAAGCAATCAAATTGTCTCTCCCACTCATTTATTCTCTTGCTGGAGCATTGTCTGCTTGTTACCAAAGCTTCTACAACTTCATGTACAAAATAAAAGAAACCAAGACTGTCAGTCATCATCAATCATCTTAATTAAACCAAATTGTGTCAGCTCCAAATGATTGTAGTCGCAATTAGAAGATTGTCATTTCAGGTTCAAAATGGTAAAACTTTCATTGAGTCCTCTTAGTTTAAAAAAAAAACTAAAGTTATAAAAGAGAACATATCCAAACATTCATTTAAATTTAAAAATGACCTATTGCTGCATGATGTAAAATAAAGAAATTGCCATATATCATTAGAAACATCTAAAGTACATGACCAAAAAGTTACAGCACTCACAGATCTTCAAAATTATGGGGAATATGTTTTAACCTTTTGCACCTTCTTAAGGTTTGCTAAAGAAGTATAAACTTTCAAATGGATCTAATATTATATCTTTAATTAGTACCTTGATTAAAAAAATTCCTTTGCTGTATTCACCAGAGTGAATATTGTGAAGTAAAGTCAATATCACTGTTGAACTGAAATCACAGAAAGCAGCGTGCTCAACAAAAGGAGCTTAACGGACAGTGCTCCTTCATTTCAATTTACATAATCCCAGAGATCAATGTGATCTTGAGACACAGAGGCCCCATGGGGATAGCGATACGTCTATCTCAATAAAAGGCAGCATGTTCTTATTGATCTGAACAACCAAATTTTCTATTGAAATGAAAAGAAATAGACATTGTGATGTGTCCCTTCTGGCCCTCTTGAGACATGAGAAGATTAGAAATATTATGAACAAAAACAGTGATTTTTCTGTTCCTAATCTTTTTCTTTCATGGAACCAAGTTAAACTCATCAATTTCCATAGCAAATCATATTACCAGCATATAGGTTTTTTTTAATATTATGACTGTTTATTTCCATTTTTTCTTTCACTCAATTTCCATTTCATTCTCCAATCTCTATAATGCTCATGATGTCATTCCAACATGAGGAGAGATGTATGAATTCAAGTTGTTGTTTTGTTAGTTGACACAAAATAAGATTTCTATGTGCTTATTTTTTCTTTCTTTGTTTCTACTACTTTTGCATCCCTGCAACATCAGCCATCAGCCAAGAGGTTAGTTTGGTTTGGGCCTTCGACTGCTCCAAAGTGGCATTATATTCACTGACATGAGGTAAATACTGCAGGATGGAATGGTTAAGCATATCATTTTTCTTCTACTCCTAAGATGGGGATGTTCTTGTAGTAGGGGTCCTCTACAGTCCCTTGGCCAGATAAGGCTTCAGTCACACCACCCGGCCTTCTTCCCAAAGAATAAAATAATTTTTAAGAACTGTATCAATTCAATACGTTAACATTTACAAACTATTGAAGGTGTTTTGCTCTGCTGCCATGAAATACAGTCCAATGACCAAAGCTCAATCATGGATGGAGGTCAAGTTTCAATTTCAGTCTAGGCTGGGATTCGAACCCTTTTCTTTCATTTGGGACTCAAATGTGTCCATGTTCCACCCTGCCCTGAACTCATTCTGTACTGCCAAGACTACTCCATCACATCACTCCTCACACCCACTTAAGGCTCATCCTCAACTTACCTGCACTTCCTCATCTCCCCATTTGTCACCCCACCACTACCACTCACCCCAATCCTGATCCAGTGTGCTGACACATACTGATCCTCTGATGCAGCTCTTTCACGGTCAGCCTCACCCAAAGCAATGCATTCATCGACTGGCTACTTCACCCTCACTCACTCATATGTCTGTACTTTCTCCCCTTCTAGGAGAAGAGAGCGCAAAATGCCTGTGAGAGGGTGAGGACTGGAGGGGGGGGGCCACAACAAATAGTGGTCCTCACAGAAGTGGAGCAGGAGACGCTCGAGATCAGCCGCATCACCAAGTGCCTGTCCATCGGGGACTCCGAGACTGACACCACACAAACGTCTGGTGACACAACTTTAACATTCATCACGCACAACATGAATTGATGTTAACAATTCTTGCCATGTTGAACACCTCAGTATGCTCATCGCAACATGTCACATCTGTGATGATGCTTAATATTGCCTTCTGTTCTCTTACAGGCCCTTCAACGGTGGTAGTGATGGCAGAAGGCGATTCCTCAAAGGAGCTCCCAGCCTCTGAAGGCACACTGTCACATCTTAGCAAGCCATCCACCAGCGTAGATACTCACACCTCGGTGGATCCTAGTAGTCAGTTAGTTTGGGTTGGCACCTGGTGAGTCACCACACACAAGTGAGCACGAGCAAACACTGGTGGCAGGGGCAGCTGTGGAGAATCCGCATCGGTGGGCGCACTCCTCTCCAGGCTCTGCTCAGCACAGATGCTGAACCCCGGAGGCCATCCTTTAAAAGGAGAATGAACGAAGGATGGTAGCACATTTGCGAGGTACAGGAACAGGTGCCATGCACACTCTCCACAATAGCCCAGAGGAGCTCAACTCCTGCATTAGTGGAATGGTGGCACAGGTGCAGGAGGAAATCTCTGAGATAGTATCGCAGGGACGTGAGCAACTGCTTGAGATAGTGTCACAAGTAAATGCTGAAATGTCTGAGATAGTGTCGCAGGTAAGTGCGGGAATGTTTGCGATGGAGAGAAGGCTAGCCTCCATTGAGCTTCAAGTACGGCTAACATTGAGTCCATTCAGGTCCTGACAGGATTCCCTCAGAATTAACAATTTCAGTACAACAAAGGAAAGTAGGCAAAGTATGGAAATCAGTGAAGCTCCAGTAGTACCCAGTCTCAATCACTATTCTTGTTACCAAGGAATCCCCCAAAACTGACATTCCGGCTTTATGTGCTTCATATTTTGCAAGGCACTTTAAATCCTTCCCAACTGTCACAGGTCTATCCGCAGAAAAAGGAAGTTCCCAAAAAATTGAACTTCTGCAGTGGTGCAGTGAAAGAGGGTTCTTTAATTATTACAGACTTTCCAGAACATTAATTACATGCATGCATGCAGGCCAATCAACAACTTCTTAAGTTGACAGATTTTTTTTATCCCACGTGTCAGGTTATCAATGTATGACAAGAAAAATCTCCATTTTTACACGAGGATTTGAGATTGACAGGATCAACCAATCAGATTTGTTATATGGTGCACCCTAAATTTATTAAAAGCAATCAGACATTATGTTTTCCCCATTGGTGATTGGAAACAACCAGTCCAGGTTACATGAGAGAGCAAAATTTAGCTCCTTCCATTCAGTATACCAGGTTTCTGTGCATTTTAGTGCTGTTTCTCGAAATCATTTTAGTGTGCAATGGTTTTGATTTTCCATACAAGAAATTATGCAGCACAATTGTACTGCTGGAAATGCAGTGAGTCAGGACTTTCATTCATCAGTTTCACTTGCCGATTATCCCATCCCAAATCCTGGGGACAGGGTCATTTAAATAACAGGCCGAATGCCTATAGTAGTTCAACTACATTGGAAAAATCGGAGCAGCACGCTCCAAGAGGTCGCTAGGGCCAAATATGCAAATTTATGGCAAAACCCTAAAGCAATGTCCCATATCGATTGCTTTACTTCATAGAACTACTGCTTAACAATCTTGCTTGGCTCCCATAAATGTAAGCCAGAACGCTTGAGGAAATGCTGCTGGTAGGGTCCACATGCCCCAAATAGCTATTTAATGGAGGGCTATAATTCACTTGTTTTGAATAGTTTACCCCTCCATTAAAATAGCAGATTTAGGATGTCATTTGAGCACATTAAGCATTTTTCTGCAATTATCAGCAACAGTCATTTCTAGCCTTATATGTTAGAAATTGCTTGAAATATGCAGCGATTGATCAGTATCTAAAAGATGAGAAGGCAGGATCAGCTTTTTAGCATGACCCTTCATCAAAGCTTCGTTCTAAGGCTTTGCTTCAATGATATTGACTAATCATTGGCCTGGCCTTCCTGCAGCTAAAGATAAACCTTGTTTACTTACACTAGATAAATGAAGATACCCTCATTTTATGTAATGCGGAACCTAACTGAGGGCTGCCAGTTTTGTCTTGTAAATGTAGAATGCAATGATGCTTGGGATTATTGCTGGGGTGCATTGTAAAAGATTTCATTTCACATGTTAATATAATATCCTGCAACTCCTCCAAACACGCTGCTTTGACATGGTGGGGGGTGGTGGGGGCGGAGAAAACAGGCAGAAAAATTGCCCACGGCCTCGCTCAACCAGAATTTAAAAGAGCAACACAAATGGGGCAGAAGCCCAGTGTAAATGGCTTCCACTCTAAATTCCTGACTCCCCCACCCCAGGGCAGAAATAATCTTTTACACCCTCTCGGGCCCCAGGAATTTTGGGGCCGAAGTGTCTTTTATTATGGCAAGTAAAGACTATTGATAAGAATATTATAAGATTCTAAAAATGCTAGTTTCAGAGTGTGAAGTGCAGCCTTCTCAACAATACATGTTTTCGATCTGAAAAATGCCAGTTTCAGAATATGATAAAGAAAAGTTCTAGGCTTCCTGCTTACGTAAGGAACCCAATTTCAACAAGCCAAAGATGCTATTACAGGATCTATCGTGAACCACCCCAAGTTTCTCAGTAGATTAAAACATCATCAACTGCATTAAAATCTTAGTTTTGGGGTTTGTTTATGTGTTTCCTGAAAGTATAAGAAATATTTCAGCTTAGAAATCAACCAGAAATCACATTTATACGGAGGGCAAACTTATCAACACAATAAATATAGGTTATAAAGGCATGCTGGCCAGACATATCAAAGTCCAAGAGGAATGAATAAACTTTGCAATGAATCCCAAAATGATTTACGTTGTCAAATTTGCCACACCTGTTAAAAATGTAATTCATGTGTATTGACCAGCCTGTCATTTAAAGAAAATTTCATACATTACAAAGTCCTAAAAGTGGTAAGCACAAACTGGTAGAAATTGGCTTTGTCCCATTTTCAGGCCTCAAATACGCGACACGCTGCCAGCACGTGCCAGAAGCCGGAGGCCTGAGGCTCACCTGAAATTGGGCCTCATTTTAATAATAGAGGCGAGCTGCCAACACCTGTCATTGCTCCAGCTTGCCCGAAGTCTGGGATCAAATTTGGGCCTGCTGCATCACCGTCAGTGGTCCTCAGGTAAGTCGTGGGAGGGGGACGGGCAGAGGAAAACGTGGAAGCAGAGTGCGTGCCCGCAGTAGTTCTGTGCAGCTGGAAGAAACACTCCTGCTCCTCCTGGCTCCACAGAACGGGAAGTAAAAACACTTTGCCTACCATTTCTTAGGCGGCCTCCAGCAGTCCCTTCAAGGATGCTGGCTATGCCACTGTAGAACTGGAAAAACTAGTCGGAGTATGGATGGTGCATAATTTTGCAGCAGGGACGTGCAACAGGCGCAAGACTCTTCCTTGCGTATTTAAATTGATTGAAAGCTGATTTGGTGGATGCCTAACAACAGCAAGGACCAAAATGGCGATGGCCATGTCTCCGGCACAGATTTGCGCAAGACCTTACACCCAGAAATTGGTATACGTTGTGCCCGTTTTACACCCAAAACACAGGCGAAATGAATACCACTTTCTACCTCAAAATCTTACACCTGGCATTATTCATGCAGAGAGAAACAGCCCCTGGATACCTTCAAAAGCAATAAATAGACAAAAAAAAACTGCGAAAGTACTTAACAGAACATTGTATAATAAAATGTACAATGCACCTCAAGGGTGATCCCATATTGACAATGAATAACGAACCCAAGAGGTATGATATTAAACAATCAGGTTTACTCCATACTTTTGTCAGTCGATCAATGACAAATGTACATTAAAAATTATTAACAAGTCTTTATACTGCCTCTACTTCCAGAGTTCACTAAAAATCCATGAAGAAAATATTCCTACTGGAATCATTGTTTCATGCTGGTGGGGAGATGCGCGTAAGATGCACGTCGAAAACATTCCTTGTGATAATATGAATAATCAACATGGTATTAAAAGCAGTAGAATTGCATCACAAAGGAATAATCAACAGTGTCTCTCCTTCCTTCATTTACTGACAATCCTAGATGCTTCACTGGAAACTTCAGTATGCTATATATCAACAAATAATGAACAAATTATGATTTATAATTTAAATGCACCAATTAATAAGTCATCCACATCACGGAATCTCATTGAAAGAGCATACCAAATAAGCCGAATTAATCAAAACTATAGAAAGGTGCTGTGAACATTGCATTTTCTTCCCTGAGGAGATTATGGGTGTCCATACAATTTTATAAAGATTTACAAAGAATAGTAATAGTTTTTCCTCAATGAATTGCTGGCGAGGAGCATATGAGCCATTCCTGTACAAATCAGATAATTAAATTGAAAAAGAAACCAAGGTTACAGCATCATTTTTCTTATAATTTCATGTTGAAATTACCTTCCAAATCAAAGGAACCCGAGCAAAAAAAAGTTGAAAACACAGTCAGAAGATTTAGTTTCGAATGAATTAGCAAATTGTTTTAGCTACTAAAAGACACACAAAATGAAAGGTTTCCGAGGGTGTCTACTCTATTGAGTTGACCCATAATCATAGTTGGTACAACATTGGAGGAGGCCATTCAGCCCATCATGCCTGTGCCAGCTCGTCAAGAGAGCTATCCATTTAGTCTCATTCCCCTGCCCTTATCCCACAGGGGAAATATATAAATTTCTATCCAAATATATTTATACATTTGCTGGTGTCATTTGCATCTCACTACTGTTTTTATGCTTCAGAATTGTTGGTTAGAGACAACTTAGGAGTAAATTTCTTCTGACACTGCATCATAAGGTTCCTCTCCAATGAATACACAGGTCTCTTTCTCTAATAGAGTTTGTGGGAAAATTCATTAACTTAAACCTGGCTTTCAATAAATCATTGCTTATAAAAATACCAAATGCCCAATGGATAGTTATGTATCCCAGTGAACTTACAAGATGAACATGAGACTAGTCCAATAGCCATATGCAGTGCATGGTGATAGTCAACATACAACCTAGAATGACTAAGCAAAGAAAAAAGAATCTGCTTTTGGGGGAAAAAAAGTTTTGGGAAGACCAATTTCAGGAGCGCCATCACTCACGCCCAATCTTCCCAGAAGTGTACCAGCTGCCAAATTGAAAGTCAGTGGCTTCCAAGTGTCCTGGGCATTTGTCTGAAAGATGCGTTGTCTGTGACCCTGCTTGTTCTTCTCATGTCCGAATTCCTCCATTTAAAGTAGTTCAGTTGCTGATTCAGTCTCCTCCTGAGAAATCTCATTTCCCAGACCTTTCTGAAGACACAGCAGGTCAGCACAATTCGCGAGACATCATTGGCAGCATTCTGGAGGGTGCCTCTGACCTATCTTGGCACCTGAATCTTCCGTTCAAGAATTTTATACATTTCAATGAGATCACCTCTCATTCTTAGAAACTCCAGAGAATATAGGCCCATCCTACTCAATCTGTCCTCATAGGACAACCCTCCATCCTAGGAATCAATCCAGTGAACCTTTGTTGCACCCCCACTAAGGCTTAACTTCAGTTAAATTAAAAGACTGGAGAAGCTGGGATTGTTCTCTTTAGAGCAGAGGTTAACAGGAGATTTGATAGAAGTGTTTAAAAGCATGAAGGGTTTAGATAAAGGAAATAATGAGAGACAGTTCCCATTGGCAGAAGGGTCGAGAACCTAAGGACACAAATTTAAGGTGATTGGCAAAAGAACCAAAGGTGACATGAGGAAACATTGCTTTACACAGCGAGTAGTTATGATCTGCAATGCGCTGCCTGAAAGGGTGGTGAAAGCAGATTCAATTGTGGCTTTCAGAAAGGAATTGGATGACAACTTGAAGGGCAAAGATTTGCAGGGTTGGTTACAGGGAAACAGCATGATCTGTAAAAACCCCCACTAGACTCCTGCCTGCTGGAATAAAAACAGAAAATGCTGGAGAAGATCAGCAAGTCAGGCAGCATCTGTGGAGAAAGAAACAGAGTTAACGTTTCAGGTGGAAGACCATTCATCAGAAAGGTCTGCTGGAGGAGTGAGGCCTTCACATTGAGCAGCCTCCTGTGTCGCTTTGACTCTGAAAACCCTCCACACCAGGCCAGCCCAGCAGTTGACTCATGGACCCCTTCAAACATGTCACCCCATGAACGGGCACTGGTGGGCTGCTGAAGCTCTCAACTCCCCTCGCCTTTGACTCGGAACACGTGTTCTCAGCACAAACTCTTAACCCTCCCAGCGAGCAGTATCACCCCCACCCAGTGAGCAGTATCGCCCCCACCCAGTGAGCAGTATCACCCCCCCATCCCAGCGAGCAGCATCACCCCCACCCCAGTGAGTAGTATCACCCCCCCACTCCAGTGAGTAGTATCACCCCCCCACTCCAGTGAGTAGTATCACCCCCCCACACCAGTGAGCAGTATCACCCCCCCACCCCAGTGAGTAGTATCACCCCCCACACCAGTGAGTAGTATCACCCCCCCACCCCAGTGAGCAGTATCACCCCCCCACACCAGTGAGCAGTATCACCCCCCCACCCCAGTGAGTAGTATCACCCCCCAACTCCAGTGAGTAGTATCACCCCCCACCCAGTGAGCAGTATCACCCCCACCCAGTGAGCAGTATCACCCTCACCCCAGCAAGCAGTATCACCCCCCCATCCCAGTGAGTAGTATCACCCCCCCACCCCAGTGAGTAGTATCACCCCCCCACTCCAGTGAGTAGTATCACCCCCCACCCAGTGAGCAGTATCACCCCCACCCAGTGAGCAGTATCACCCTCACCCCAGCAAGCAGTATCACCCCCCCATCCCAGTGAGTAGTATCACCCCCCCACCCCAGTGAGTAGTATCACCCCCCCACCCAGTGAGCAGCATCACCCCCACCCCAGTGAGCAGTATCAACCCCCCATCCCAGCGAGCAGCAACACCCCCACCCAGTGAGCAGTATCGCCCCCACCCAGTGAGTAGTATCACCCCCCCACCCAGTGAGCAGCATCACCCCCACCCCAGTGAGCAGTATCACCCCCCCATCCCAGCGAGCAGCAACACCCCCACCCAGTGAGCAGTATTGCCCCCACCCAGTGAGCAGCATCACCCCCACCCCAGTGAGCAGTATCACCCCCCCATCCCAGCGAGCAGCAACACCCCCACCCCAGTGAGTAGTATCACCCCCCCACTCCAGTGAGTAGTATCACCCCCCCACCCCAGTGAGTAGTATCACCCCCCCACCCCAGTGAGCAGTATCACCCCCCCACCCCAGTGAGCAGTATCACCCCCCCACCCCAGTGAGTAGTATCACCCCCCCACCCCAGTGAGTAGTATCACCCCCCCACCCCAGTGAGCAGTATCACCCCCCCACCCCAGTGAGCAGTATCACCCCCCCACCCCAGTGAGCAGTATCACCCCCCCACCCCAGTGAGTAGTATCACCCCCCCACCCCAGTGAGTAGTATCACCCCCCCACCCCAGTGAGCAGTATCACCCCCCCACCCCAGTGAGTAGTATCACCCCCCCACCCCAGTGAGTAGTATCACCCCCCCACACCAGTGAGCAGTATCACCCCCCCACTCCAGTGAGTAGTATCACCCCCCCCACACCAGTGAGCAGTATCACCCCCCCACCCCAGTGAGTAGTATCACCCTCCTTCCCAGCGAGCAGCATCACCCCCACCCCAGTGAGTAGTATCACCCCCCCACCCCAGTGAGCAGTATCACCCCCCCACTCCAGTGAGTAGTATCACCCCCCCACCCCAGTGAGCAGTATCACCCCCCCACCCCAGTGAGTAGTATCACCCCCCCACCCCAGTGAGCAGTATCACCCCCCCACCCCAGTGAGCAGTATCACCCCCCCACCCCAGTGAGTAGTATCACCCCCCCACCCCAGTGAGTAGTATCACCCCCCCATCCCAGCGAGCAGCATCACCCCCACCCCAGTGAGTGGTATCACCCCCCCACCCCAGTGAGCAGTATCACCCCCCCACCCCAGTGAGTAGTATCACCCCCCCACCCCAGTGAGCAGTATCACCCCCCCACCCCAGTGAGCAGTATCATCCCCCCCACTCCAGTGAGCAATATCACCCTCACTCCAGTGAGTAGTATCACCCCCCCCACTCCAGCGAGCAGTATCACCCCTCCACTCCAGTGAGTAGTATCACCCCCCCACCCCAGTAAGCAGTATCACCCCCCAACCCCAGCAAGCAGTATCACCCTCACCCCAGCAAGCAGTATCATCCCCCCACCCCAGCGAACGGTATTACTCCCACCCCAGCGAGCGGCATCACCCCCACCCCAGCGAGCAGTAACACCCTCACCCCAACAAGAGGCCTGTTTAATTTGCTCATTGGTGATTTCACATTCTCTCTCCAATCCCTTACTGAGTAGCAGGGAGAGTCGTTGATGATACTGATGCAGGGAGAAGTGGATGTCAAGAACTTGCCATATTTCTCACTACAGGCATAGTCGCCTCAGATTTTGGGCTGCCCATAATTTTTGAAAGAGCACAGTCGGTGAGTATCATTGCCATGTTACTGCACAAAATGGGCTCTGCACAATTTTTCAAATGCAGGGGAGAAGTAATGGCACATCGCTTTATACTTTAGTAGTCGGCACTGTAATATGTATTAAAATGTCACCCAATAAATTGTAGGTGTAATATTTCCATAGCTGCATTTTTCATGCCATCAGCTTATTCAGATTATCAGCAGATGAATGTTTACTTTCCAGTCTTGTCCTGGCTAAAGGTAAGTTTTTGTCCAGGCTGCCACATCATGTCCCTCCATTCTAATTAGACTTTATACTTTTCTTGACTTCATGTCTAATGCTTACCACACTTGCAGACAAGAACTGCAACCCCAATGTTTCTCAGCATTGTTTTTGTTTCTATTCTTATTTCCTTCAGTATTGTTTTTCTTAACCTCTCTTATTTGCCTCAAGTTATATCTCCCTATACCCTCCTTCAGATTACTATTTTAGAATGTTTTGCCACTTCACTATACTTATTCTTAGCTTTTTCTCCTATGATCCCCTTCACAAAGGTGAAGTCCTTTCGACATTTGTGTCTCCCTTCCATGCCTCCCAGGGCTGTGAATCAGCTGCAAGTTCCACTTTTGCACTGATGTTTAAAATCGCCCGCAGTACTGCACAAAGGTAGTTTGGGCCCTGATCGGGGACCAGTGTCCCAGTGTTTTGGTGCAGTGGTCCGCCGCACTATGGGGCTTCCAGCTGAATATTCACCCAAGATCCGCAGACTCACTCAATTGCCACACCCATGATAAACTGCAAAGTGACACAGGCTGAAACTCACAGATTGAGTCGATGCAGGATTCGCAAAATATACAAGTGGCACAGTATGAATTTTACTGATGCAGGTTTCATGAAAGAAACACATGATACAGAAAGAATTTCATGAAATTTATTGGTATGGGACTCGCAAGACAAACAAGTAACATAGTCCAACTTTCATGGGTTAACAGATACAGGGATAACAAAACTTGCACCAGTCAGTCAATGTAACGGCATGAACCAGCTATCAACTGCAGGTATCATCTGGCAAGGAATAAAATGCAGCGATAGCAGAACTAAACAACTGCACATAACCATGTGAGGCACCCATCAAACCTCTGGCTCGATGCTTAGGTAACTGGGAGGTCCCCCCTCTGATAAAGTTGCAACAAGCCAGTGCAGCATTTGGTTCTCGTGGCCTTTTCTTCTTATTGAAATGCTCCAAGCCTTTTGACCCCCTTGGATGGCCTCGTTGTTTAACTGACAACAATCGGCAAGCTTCAAGTGCCTGGAGGCGAAATTGCCCTGAGCACCAAGAGGTTCCATGTGCGGAGAAGTCCAGGGGCTGTAGACTGACTGCAGCCGTCTCTTGTGCTGGGCCAGGTGAGGCAGTCAGTCAGTCCCTCCCCCTGTGTGACAGACTGCTGCAACGGTTGCCGAGTGGTGTGTTGGCAGACATTGCTGGAGCCCACAGTGCCAGCTGCAAACTAGGCATGGTCAGGTAGCCAGGGGTAGGAGCTTTGTCACCCATGGATGGTGGGGTGGTGGTGACTTCCTTCTCATGATAAACAAAGGGGACAACAGAGTCAGCGATGGCAGTTCGAACAGTAGGGCCAGCATCCTCAACAGGCACTCCGGTAAAGCACAGTGAGTTGCTGCTTAGCCCAGCAGTCCCCTCAGGACTTTCTATCCAAGGTTCCTCTCCTCGCTGCAACTTGCCAATATGGCTCCAAAGCCATTCCACAGTCCGTGTGACGCACTCCATTCCAGCGCTGGTCAGGAAGAATAACAGGTGGTGCCATGCGTCAGATGCAAGTCGGTACTTCTCAGCGCTTGTGAGGGGGCGTAGATGGACTTCAGTTATCACCTGTGACTGCTTGCATGTGAGTTCGCGATGACCGCCAATGGCTCAGGGGCGCAAGTCTCCCCAGAGACAATCCCAAATTGCAAGGGAGTGAGTACCGAAGCCAGAAAAGGGCAATGACAGATAGCTTGGCCATCACGTATCTGCAGATTATACTCGTTGAAACCAGAGGTCACCGTGACTGTATCAGCCTCCTGCTGCTTGACACTCAGACGACCCAAGTAGCAGTGATTCTTGCTCATCTCCTTTCCAGCATACTCTGTGAACTCTGCATACAAAGAGTGTGGATCCGCCGGCAATTCTGCAAACCGCTTGTAGGAGGCATGCTGCAGGAACGTAGCATAGGTGCACTCCTTATCCAGGATGTCATTGTGGAACAACAGGCCGGTGACACACTCTGCCAGTGATGATGAAGAATGCAGTAAGTGTTTGATCTTCCCGTTCTCACACTCAATACGATTATCCGTATTGTTCCCAAATGTCAGCATATCATGGCGTAGATATACGGCCCACATCTCCAGATACTCCTGAATTGGACAAAAAGAAGTTAGAGCTTTGCTGCCCAGAAATCAGCAGATGTACCCTTGTAATCAGCCCTGCACCTTACTAATAAGCACAGATCCATCTGCAGTGGTTTGTGGAGCTGGCCAATCCTTTCAACGCAACTCTGCAGTACCTCCTTGGAACTTGCATGAACCATTTCCTTGCAGATGTCTAACATCTCCTCCTTCAGAGAGCTGTGAAGCAAGTAGGTAGCGATCTTCCGCTTTAGGTTCATCATAACATAGAAGTGGCAAAGCAGAACAGTGACAGCTGGCAAATTCTTCCTCACCGCATTAATCTCCCTAATGTCCTCATCCACAATGACAGTCTGCACACAACAATACTGGATCCCATCATTTGTACAAAGACTTCAACAACAACATTCAGCGTCTCAGATGTTTCATTCTTTACCAAGGCTTCGAAGACAGCCTTACCCCTGCCAAGATTGTCCTGCGCCATGATTTGATAGAGGGAATAGCCGTCCTTGTTTATCTTGTGGGTCCCGTCAATCAACACAACCTCGGGAAAGGCCTCAAACCGAGACCGCATTGCATTTGTTGCAAAGGCAATGAATGCGATATTATCACCGTCCAACTCAACATGCACCTGCCCGACCTCTGATAAATGCTCCAGTGCAGCTATTAGAGCAGCCATGCTATCATTCCCAGCTTTCAGCCGGGCCTTGATGTTCCTGATGTCATGCAAGGTGGCGACCTTGTTGAATTTCTGCTTGATGTACTCCTTCCTCATCTTGTTTTTTGGTTGGAGCTTGGCCGACTCCTCCACATGTTTCATCTACCCTGGACTGAGACATCGCCTGCTGGGGTAAAATGGAAGGAGCGCCTTCCTCAGTATATGACGTGTGTGTATAAGGTGGTGTGATTTGACGCACAGTTTGTTCTTCATCCTGCTGTAGGCCAAAGTAAGTGTGGCCTCACATCCCATTGGGAAGTACCTGAAACAAAATGGAATTGGGGTCAGAATTATCAGCTGCACACAATGGAATCATGCATGTTTACAATTGCAGTGTCTCACAAGCATTGTGCCCACCGCCTATTAGTGCTCAGCGTAAGTCACTTGTTGCAGTATTTGTCTGCATCACATGCAAAGTTTGGGAGGGTTTAGGAGAGAGGTGAGCAGGTTTAGTTGCAGTGACAGTGCTGTTGAACAAACAATGCCACACCAGAGAGACAATCCATCTATTCAAGGGATGAGGCCTAGTAGTGCATGGTGGAGAAGCTAAAGATGCCAGTGGTACCACCTGAAATGGTGGCTGCAATATGCTAGAAATGTGCTTGCAGTGTTTTCACAACCGTTCATTCTGCATTGTGAAAAGCGCCACCGCAACTCTGACATACTGTACGTGCCCCACTGTGTCGTGCATGCGCATCCGATATTGAGCTGCACACGCTGCGGGGACTGTGACCGGAAACTTCAGTCCGCATGTGCGCCGTTGTGTTGCACATGCACACTCAATATCCTGGAAACGTGCTCGCAGCCTGCAATTTTCCCTACAATTCATTCAGACAGGTGGGAAGCCGCAGGGCAGTGAGCGTAATAGTCAGAAGCCCATTTACTGGCTCTTGGATTGCAAGACTTGGCCAGATTGAGACAGTGGCATGATTACATGCCCCTCACAGCAGGGGTCATATTAGCATCAATACACAACCATTTCAACATGAACATCACAGTAACCAAGCAGATGTGTAACAGCTTTAAGACTTGGGTCTACTCCCAGTTGATAATGGACACAGCAGTTTCACAGACATAGTCTGGAAGCTGGTGGGGATTGATATCTCCCGTCTCTTGTTTTCAGTTGCCGCTGAATGTGAGCGTGTCTTTGAGAACAGGCTGCCAGTCGCCTGCAAGAAGAGAGTTGATATTCACTGAAATCTGAGCCTTTCGCCAAGGTTAGATAAGGATGTCAGGGCAGGTGATGTGTCGTAACTGCAGCATGTGGGAGTTTGTAGAGACCATTGAGATCCTGAGCAACCACATCTGAGGGAAGTGCCTGCAACTCGGGAAACTTCGGCTCAGTGGTGTTGAGCTGAAGTCCGAGCTGAAGACATCGCGATGCATCTGGGAGAGGGGAGAGTTACCTGAACACTTTGACCCAGGAGGCAGTCACACCCCTTAGATTAAGTAGTAATTTAAGTTGGTCAGTGGTCAGGGACAGGAGGGTTATAAAAGAGGTGGCTGCAGAGATAGTGGGTGCATTGGTTGTGATCGTTCCTAGATTCTAGAATGGTCCCAGCGGATTGGAAGGTAGCAAATGTAACCCCGCTAGTCAAGAAAGGAGGGAGAGAAAACAGGGAACTACGGGCCAGTTTGCCTGACATCAGTTGTCAGGAAAATGCTGCAATCCATTATTAAGGAAGTGGTATCAGGGCACTTAGAAAATCATAATATGATTAGGCAGAGTCAACATGGTTTTATGAAAGGGAAATCGTGTTTGACAAAATTATTACCATTTCTTGAGGATGTAACTAGCGGGGTAGATAAAGGGGAACTAGTGGATGTAGTATATTTGGATTTTCAAAAGGCATTCGATAAAGTGCCACATAAAAAACTCAAGATAAGGGCTTGTGGGATTGGGGTTAATATATTAGCATGGAAAGAGGATTGGTTAATGGACAGAAAACAGAGAGTAGGGAATAAATGGGTCATTTTCAGGTTGGCAGGCTGTAAGTAGTGGGGTGCCACAAGGATCAGTGCTTAGGCTTCAGCTATTTACAATCTATGTCAATGAATTAAAAGGGAGCGAGTGAAATGTATCCAAATTTGCACAAAGGGCCTGCAAAGGGATATAGACAAGTTAAGTGAGTGGGCAAGAAGATGACATATGGAGTATAATGTGGGGAAATGTGAGGTTATTCACTTTGGTAGGATGAATAGAACAACAGAATATTTCTTAAATGGTGAGCAACTATTAAATGTTGGTGTTCAGAGATTTTAGTGTCCTCGTACAAGAAACGCAAAAAGTTAGCATGCAAGTACAGCAAGCAATTAGGAAGGCAAATGGCATGTTGGCCTTTATTGCAAGGGGGTTGGAGTTCAAGAGTAATGAAGTCTTGCTACAACTGTACAGCGCTTTGGTGAGACCACACCTGGAGTATTGTGTACAGTTTTGGTCTCCTTATCTAAGGAAGGATACACTTGCCTTAGGGGCAGTGCAACGAAGGTTCGCTAGATTGATTCCTAGGATGAGCAGGTTGTCCGATGATATACTTGCCTTAGAGGCGGTGCAGCGAAGATTGATTCCTGGGATAAGAGGGTTGTCCTATGATGAGAGATTGAGTAGAATGGACCTATACTCTCTGGAGTTTAGAAGAACAAAAGGTGATCTCATTGAAATATATAAGGTTCTGAGGGGGCTTGATAGGGTATCAAGGGATATGGGGATCAGGCAGGAAAGTGGAGTTGAGGTCGAAGGTCAGCCATGATCTTATTGAATGGCATCGCAGGCTCGAGGGGCTGTATGGCCTACTCCTATTGTTTATGTTCTTAAATGAAAGCTAAGAATACAGAGTCTGCAGGTGAACACAAGGGGCATAAAATACACATATAAGCACAGGTACCTTTTGAAACTCCTCAAATTTAAAAGCAAACTCCACTGTTGAGAAAACGTCCTTGAATTGCTGGGTGGTATCCGTGGACATTTCATTTACCATCATGAACTGCAGCTCTACAGATCAGCACATAGGACAGAATTTCAACTGCAGTCAACTCTCAAGTTGGAATGACAACATGGGAAAGGAACTCAATGGCACACAGAACTCTCACCTACACGTCTTGACAAGTGTCCTTTCACATTTTGAGTCAGATTGACTTAGATAGCTTCTGTGCAATGAGGAGCGTGGGAGCGAGCAGGAAATAGTGATTAGATCAGGCAGCTTCCACAGACCAGACTGCAAAGAAAGGTTGACAGGCATTGCTACATTCTCCCAGTCAGCAGAGAACCTGCCCATCAGGAGAGAGGGTCGCAATCAGTCGTGAGGGACATGGGGGAGTCAGGGTCAGGGGGCCGCGATTACTGGCGATCGGGGTGGTGATTCCAGGCGGAAATGTGCACACGTTTCCTGCCTGCCATTTTGGGGGCTCAGGAGGCCGCGGAGCACCTGAAGAATGAGCACTACGCTGCCCAATTTAACCGCCATCGAGTCTGGAGCTAACAAAGGAATCAACGTGTGTTTTCAGTGGCAGATGGGCTCAGGTGAGTAAGAGCAAGGGAAAGCAATGTCACTGAGATGAGGCTGGATGAGATGGAGAGAATTAGAACCATAGAATCATTACAGCACAGAAGGAGGCCATTCGGCCCATCGAGCCTGTGCCTTGAGGCTTCCCTGTCTGGCCCGCTGAGCTAAATCCCCTAGGAACCCATGATAAAGCTGGAGAGCTGGAATTGGCCCAGGCTTCTCTGGGGCGATCTTCCTAGACTCCCCTCCATGCCTCACATCAGAGCCTGAGGAAGCATTAGAACAAAATGCAACACGATTTTAAAGAATCTACGGAACATATCCTACTGAGCACAAAAGGGAAAGTTCACAAAATTCCCACTTTGGTCGTTTCCAGTTGGCCTCTCTTCTCGGCAACTATGAAGGTGGCGTCGATGGTCTCCGGCTGTGCTCGCGAGCGGGCGGCCTCCAGCAGTGCTCGCGAGCGGGCGGCCTCCAGCAGTGCTCGCGAGCGGGCGGCCTCCAGCAGTGCTCGCGAGCGGGCGGCCTCCAGCAGTGCTCGCGAGCGGGCGGCCTCCAGCAGTGCTCGCGAGCGGGCGGCCTCCAGCAGTGCTCGCGAGCGGGCGGCCTCCAGCAGTGCTCGCGAGCGGGCGGCCTCCAGCAGTGCTCGCGAGCGGGCGGCCTCCAGCAGTGCTCGCGAGCGGGCGGCCTCCAGCAGTGCTCGCGAGCGGGCGGCCTCCAGCAGTGCTCGCGAGCGGGCGGCCTCCAGCAGTGCTCGCGAGCGGGCGGCCTCCAGCAGTGCTCGCGAGCGGGCGGCCTCCAGCAGTGCTCGCGAGCGGGCGGCCTCCAGCTGTGCTCGCGAGCGGGCGGCCTCCAGCTGTGCTCGCGAGCGGGCGGCCTCCAGCTGTGCTCGCGAGCGGGCGGCCTCCAGCTGTGCTCGCGAGCGGGCGGCCTCCAGCTGTGCTCGCGAGCGGGCGGCCTCCAGCTGTGCTCGCGAGCGGGCGGCCTCCAGCTGTGCTCGCGAGCGGGCGGCCTCCAGCTGTGCTCGCGAGCGGGCGGCCTCCAGCTGTGCTCGCGAGCGGGCGGCCTCCAGCTGTGCTCGCGAGCGGGCGGCCTCCAGCTGTTCTCCCACCCTAGAATGAGTGAGGAGGAAAAACACAAAGATACCTAAGGGGAGATGCAAATCACCGAACACCGTTTAATTGCTCAGAATACTTGCAGTGCGTAAACAGCAGAATTCCAAAGGTTTTCTCTCAGGAGCAGGGTGTTTCTTGCAGCGTATCAAAAGAAATGTTCAAACTGAGACTGGCAAGTCTCTGTTCCTAGAAGAAAATGAGGAAAAGATACTACATTAAGTGCAGATACTGTTTTTTGCACAGATCACTTGCACCTCCCAGGCAGCAGACTCCAAGGGCTTTCGCTTGTGAAATGGTAAATCTTGACCCAGACGCGCGAAATAAATGCACAAAGGCTGAAAATTGCCCGAGATCCCTGCACCTGGAAGTAAAAAAACACAGCTCTCACAGTTACACTCCAAATGAAATGGATACACCGACAAAGGGGAGCACAAGGTGGAAAGCTTGTTGTACAACGGGCAAAGGGGAGCACATGACGGGTAGCTCGTTGTACAATGGGCAAAGGGCAGCACATGATGGGAAGCTCGTTGTACAATGGGCAAAGGGCAGCACATGATGAGAAGCTCGTTGTACAATGGGCAAAGGGGAGCACATGATGAGAAGCTCGTTGTACAATGGGCAAAGGGGAGCACATGATGGGAAGCTCGTTGTACAATGGGCAAAGGGGAGCACATGACGGGAAGCTCGTTGTACAATGGGCAAAGGGCAGCACATGACGGGAAGCTCGGTGGACAAATGTGAGTACATGGGCCTTACCAAATGTGCTGCCTCTTTACCTGCACCAGACAAAAGGCACAGGGAGGAACATGTGGAGCAAAACGCAGCAATACCGGCAGGTAGTTTCACATGGATCATACCAAATGCACTGAACACGATATACGGCATGTAGCGATCTATACTCACAGACTTTCACACAGTGGAGATAACCGTACCCACGGACTTTCACAAAGCAGAGAACAGAAGGATTCCTCAATTGGCATAACACACTGTGCTCATGAGGGTTAGCGCAGCAAAGGAAAATGTGAGGCCACACAGAGCAAGGGCCAGTCTGACTATTATGATTTATGCAGTTGTTAATGATACTACCACGAGGTAGTACTGAGGTTAACATGAAACTACTAGGGATCCACGAATCACTACAGTGATTAAAGCAACTGTACTAGTAACTCGGGCAACTACTATGAACTCACAAAATACCACTGTGATTAAAGCACCAATCAACAAGGAGGTTAATGTGCAACTATTATGAACTCACAAATATTAAAGCAGCAATCGGCAACTAAAAAGCAAATCAAAGCCAAAGATACCGCAAAGATCCAAGCAACTTCAGGCCCCTGAGCAGCAACTAACATCGGTCAGTCCAGCAAGGCAGCAAAGGGGTTAAAGGTTCTCCCGGTAGGCTCGGTTGGTCCAGCAAGGCACCGGTCAAAGTTCCCTCAGCAGGCTTGGTCTCCCTCCAGGCACGGCTCACCAGGCTCTAAACAGGCGCGGTCTCAGCTCCCTCCAGACATGGCTGGCTTGCTAATGGCGACTACCATACTTCCAATGGGGTCTCAGGTCAACTGTGCATATGCGAACTGGGGGTTCCGGTCGCGGGCCCTGCAGGGTGTGCACATGTGCAGCTAAATATCAAGTGCGCAGTATATGTTTAGCGCGGTGGCACTATTCACAGCGAATGTTTTTAAACTTTCCTCATAACTCAGTCCTCTAATATCAAGCATCGGCTTCGTGGTCCCTCTTTGCATTACTTCCAGGATGTTTCCCTTATGCCTCCTGACCATGGCTAAATACAATACTTAAGTTGTGACCTGATCAGAGCACGATGCAGATCCAGCATGAAGGCTTCGGATCGCAGACCCATACTTTACTGATTTTGGAACCTAGCAAAGCATTCTGTTTGCTGATTACCAACACACTTCCTGAGGGCCCTCTGCAAATATTGATTAAATCACCAGAGATCCCAACCCTCACTTCTGAAAGACAATGCAGATAATGTTTTTTTTTATTAGTATAAAGAAACACAAAATAAAATGCCGGTGAAATGTTAATTTTTTTAAAAAATTTTCAAATTATAATTTTATTATCTCGGTCCAGGATGCACTCCAGTCCCTTCGGTGCCCACCGGTCGCAGAAGGGTGACATGTTAATTGTATCCATGTGATTTATATCAATTAGTGTTAATTGTATTCAGGTGGTGTGTATCAATTGGGAACTCTTTTGTATCCATTTATAAGAGAGATGATCTAGGGTGTGGTGGTGGTGGTGGTAATGTGGATTCTTGTGAATAAAGGTGGGAAGCAATTGAAGACTAGGCTCTAGTATTCTCTCCTTCACCATCTGGCTATCCAGTTTAGAACATAGTAGCAGAGAATGGTTGCCTCAAGGTGGAGGTTGGAAACTGCTGGGTTTTTCTTGAACTTAAAACAAAACTTGAAAGCCTAGTGGCCATTGTGGAAAATGGCAGAAAGCATGTTTAAATCATTGAGGTATGATTTCCCTCTGATGTTCTCTGTTTGACCAGTGGAAGAATGAGGTTGATAAGTGGACATAGATTACTACTCTGTCACAGAGAAAACAAGGCATAGAAACAGAGAAAATAGGAGCAGGCCCTTTGAGCCTGTTCCGCCATTCAATATGATCATGGCTGAACCTCTATCTCGGTACCATATTCCCGCTCTCTCCCCATACCCCTTGATGCCTTTTTTGTCTAGAAATCTATCTATCTCCTTAAATATATTCAGTGACTTGGCCTCCACAGCCTTCAGTGGTAGAGAATTCCACAGGTTCACCACCCTCTGAGTGAAGAAATTTCTCCTCATCTCAGTCCTAAAAGTCCTACCTCGTATCCTGAGACTGTGACCCCCTCATTCTGGATACCCCCCCCCCCCCCCAAGCCAGGGGAAACATCTTCCCTAGATCCAGTCTATTTAGCCCTGTCAGAATTTTATATGTTTCAATGAGATCCCCTCTCATTCTTCTAAACTCGAGTGAATACAGACCGAGTCGACCCAATCTCTCCTCATTTGACAGTCCTGCCATCCCAGGAATCAGTCTGGTGAACCTTTGCTACATTCCCTCTATGGCAAGTATATCCTTTCTTGGGTAAGGAGACCAAAACTGCACACAATACTCCAGGTGTGTTCTCACCATGGCCCTGTATAACTGCAGTAAGACATCCTTGTTCCTGTACTCAAATCCTCTTGTAATGAAGGCCAACATACCATTTGCCTTCCTAACTGCTTGCTGCACCTGCATGTTTGCTTTCAGTGACTGGTGTACAAGGACACCCAGGTCCCTTTGTACAACATTTCCCAATCTAGCACCATTTAAATAATACTCTGCCTTTCTCTTTTTTCCTTCCGAAGTGGATAACTTCACATTTATCCACATTATACTGCACCTGCCATGTATTTGCCCACTCACTCAACTTGTCTAAATCGCCTTGAAGCCTCCTTGCATCCTCCTCACATCTCACTATCCCACCTAGTTTTGAGTCGTCAGCAAACTTGTAAATATTACATTTGGTTCATTGCGTTGTGAATAGCTGAGGCCCAAGCACTGATCCCTGCGGTACCCCACTAGTCACCACCTGCCACCCTGAAAAAGACCCATTTATTCCTACTTTCTGTTTCCTCTCTGTTAACCAATTTTCAATCCATGCCAGTATATTACCACCAATCCCATGTGCTTTAATTTTGCACACTATCCTCTTATGTAGGACTTTATTAAAGGCCTTTTGAAAATCCAAATAAACCACATCCACTGGTTCTCCCTTATCTATTCTACCAGTTACATCCTCGAAAAACTCCAGTAGGTTTGTCAAACACAATTTCCCTTTCATAAATCCATGTTGACTTTGTCTAATCCCATTGATATTTTCTAAGTGTCCTGTTAGCACATCCTTTATAATAGACTCTCGCATTTTCCCTACTACTGTTGTTAGGCTAACCGGTCTGTAGTTCTGTTTTCTCTCTCCTTCCTTTTTTAAATTGTGGGGTTACGTTTGCCACCCTCCAATCTGCAGGAACTGCTCCATAATCTACAGAATTTTGGAAGATAACAACTAATGCATCCATTATTTCCATGGCTACCTCTTTTAGTACTCTGCGATGCCGATTATCAGGCCCTGGGGATTTATCGGCTTTCAGTCCTATTAATTTCTCCAGCACTTTTTTTTTACTAATACTAATTTCCTTTAATTCCTCCTTCTCACTAGTCCCTTGGTTCCCTAGCATTTCTGGGAAGTTACTTGTGTCCTCTTCCATGAAGACAATATTTGTTTAATTGCTCTGCCATTTCCTTGTTCTCCATTATAAATTATCCCGTTTCTGACTGTAAGGGACCTCCTACATTTGTCTTCACTAATCTTTTTCTTTTTACAAACTAGTAGAAGCTTTTACAGTCCACTTTTATGTTCCTTGCACGTTTACTCTCATACTCTATTTTCCCCTCTTAATCAATCTCTTGGTCCTTTTTTGCTGAATTCTAAACTGCTCCCAATCCTCAGGCTTGCTACTTTTTCTGGTAACTTTATATGACTCCTCTTTGGATCTAATACTATGCTTAATTTCTTTTGTTAGCCATGATTGGGCCACTTTTCCTTTTATGTTTTTGCACCAGAAAGGAATGTATAATTGTTGCAATTCATGCATTCGTTCCTTAAATGTTAGCCATTGCCTATCCACCGTGATGCCTTTTAATGAAGCTTCACATAGCCTTGGTGTTGTTGCTTCCTGAATGAAGTAAAGTATTTTCTGAGATGGATGCAGATCTTTTGGATAATGATGAAGGTTTTACCCTTCTAATAAAATTTCTGGATCAAATCTATAAGAAAAATGACTTGTTAAATGCCTGAGGCCTGGTCAGCATTTGATAGATTTTGGAAAATGGACGGTCATTCAATGGAAGAGTAAATAATGGATTTTAACAAGTTGTACAAAAGGTTGACAAAGTTCCAATTGGGAATCCCTGGATCAGTACTAGTGTTTCAATTACTAGATTGTGCTAATGGGGTGCCTCATGGATAGGCAACTGGTCCTAACTGGCGTCCAGTTCTTGGAAAAGGTGACTCATTGGGATCAAATGTCTGCTGCCTTAAAGAAATTCCTGGGGAAACAATTATTCCCTTCAGCCTTCATGGAATAAATGGGGACTTCCGATGTGACCCAAAGAATGGAAGATTCGATGGTTACCAGATTTCGAAATGTTCCAGATATTAAACGCAGGTACTAGACCAGGTTTCCGAATTTAAGAGGACGGATGTAGGCGTCGATATGACGAAAGGATTAAAGACAGCCAGATTGGTGATGAAAGCAGGTAAAGCAAATCCAGTTATATCAACAGAAGACAAAATTGGGAAAGTAATAATGGGCGAATGAATCCCAGGAACGCCCAAGGAAAAATCAGTAGATGCTTTAGATGTGACTCAGTACTATTATGTGACGAATTGCCCACAGCAAAGACGTAGGGTCTTTGAAATGATACATGAAGAAAGTAATTCTGAGGATGAAGATAATGATGAATGTGAACATGTTATACTGGTCACAAGGAGTTTTAATTCTGTGATGAATGTGTTAGCCGTGGATTCCTTTAATTGCATGGTGTTAGTTAGTGCACGTACTTCAACTGTGCGGGGGGAAGATTGGTTCAAATGTTATCTTGATTCACTAAGCAGTGAGGAGCGACACAAGGTTAAGGAATATAAAAGTTCTACATGTTTTAGGTTTGGAGATGACCTTGAGGTCACTCAAGAGTGGTAATTCCACGTAAGATAGCTGGAGTAAGCCATTTTATAAATGCGGATGTAATCTCCAGTGAGATACCTATGCTTTTGGGTAAACTTTCCCCGAAAAAGGCAAAAATGAAACTTGACATGGAATACGATGAGGCAATAATTTTTAGGAAATCGGTTGATTTGCAATTTACCCAGTCAGGGCATTATTGTATCCCCTTAATAAAACCTGATGTTTCTCATCAGCATGTTAGTCAAGTATTAATGGCATCAGGTGATAAGGATACGAGAGAAAAAAAACAAATTGTCTTAAAGTTACATAGACAATTTGCCCACCCTACTTGTCAACGTTTAAAGATCCTGCTAAAAGGTGCAGGTACAGTTGATAAGGAATATAGGAGGATCATAGAGATTAGTGAGAGCTGTGAAATCTTAAGAAGTATGGACGGACGTCCCCGCGTCCTATTGTAAGTGTTCCATTAGCACGTGACTTTAACGAGGTATTTGCCATGGATCTGAAGGTATGGAACAAAGACAGAAATGTTTTCATCTTACATTTTGTTGACCTGGCTACAAGATTTAATATTTCTACACTAATATATAGTAAGGAGAAGGTGGTTATTCTTGATAAAATTATGGAAAAATGTATAGGGACTAGAATTGGGACACCAGCAAAACTTTTGACAGATAATGGAGGTGAATTCACTAACATGGAGTTCAAAGATGTGTGTGAGAATATGAATATAATTTTCATGAATATAGCAGCTGAGAGCCCTTTTCACAATGTTCTTTGTGAAAGGAATCATGCTGTGATTGATAGCATGGTGCATAAAATTTTAGCTGATCAAACAGAGTGTAAATTGTCAACTGCCCTAGCATGGGCAGTTCATGCTTCAAATGGTTGGAGGATACAGTCCTTATCAACTAGTATATGGGCGCAATCCCAAATCACCTTCCGTTCTTTGTGATAATCCTCCTGCTCTAGATGCTACTACAATTAGTGCCATTTTTTCTGAGCATTTAAATGCTATGCATACAGGGAGACAAGATTTTATTAAGGCTGAGGTATCAGAGAAAATTCAGAGAGCACTGAGACATCGTATTAGACCATCTGAATCAGAGTTTAATTCAGGAGATTTGGTATACTATGAAAGAGAGGGTCACGGGGAATGGAAGGGCCCTGGTAAGGTAATAGATCATGATAGTAAGACACGGATGTCATATGTTCCAGAAGGGCTAATAAATGGAACAAAGCAACAATTTTGAGACGTGCAGTCAAAGCTACTGGTAGGTTTAAATTTTGATTGAATGTTCAGGATGATGGCCGTATAGCGAGGTCCATGGACTGGCAGAATGGAGTAAAAGAGTGGAGAATATGAAAGCGGAGTACAATGGTGATAGGGAGTCCGGAAGTGAATCTCACGTCAGAAAACGATCGTGAACTAGAGATGAAAGCGGGAGATCTCGCAGTAGTCATCCCTACAGACGTGGAAGTGGAAGTAGAAGACGTAGCTTGACTAGGTCAGAGAATGAAACAAAGACCACAGAACAGTCATGTGACAACTAGAAGCAGAAGTCCTCATGATTGTGAAGTTTTGGTGGCTGCCAATAAACTTGAGGATAAACGACTAAGAGAGGCAAAACAAAGGGAATTAGATAGTTGGAAAGAATTTGGAGTTTATTCTGAAGTAACAGATAAGGGTCAACCAGCTTTGTCGCATGGATGGGTTTGTACTGACAAGTCCTTGCAGATGGGACATATAAGGCTAAAGTGAGTAGCTAGGGGTTTTGAAGAGAAACTGGGTGATAGATGTTCGGGAGGATTCCCCCCACTGCTGGAAAAGTAATCTTGAAAAAAAAACTCTCTTTGGCTCTTTTGGCAACATATATTCATGGGAGTGTAGTTCAATTGACACAAAAGCCTAATTTCTGCAGGGCGATATTTTTCAGAGAAGTGTTTCTGAAACTGCATAAAGAGGCAGTAGATGTGAAAGGAAAACTATGGAAACTAAACAAATGTGTCTGTGGGCTGAATGATGCTTCCAGGATGTGATATTTTTCAGTGTGATCTATTTTGCTGAAAATAGGTTGTGTTCAACTAAAAGCAGATCCTGCAATGTTTTATTGGTACCATAATGCAAAGCTTTCAGCATCTTCATGATGCATGTTGATGGTTTCTTATGGGGTGGTACTGTGGAATTTGAGATAAGATTAGAGTAGAATTCAAAATTGGGAGTCAGGCCTCTGGGGCTTTTAAATATATTGGTTTAGATATTAAGCAGAGTAGGCCTGGCATAACTTTAAATCAACAATCCTATTTAGAGGGTGTTCCTCCCATCCCGGTGAATCATACTAGGTCATCACAGAAAGGTGCTGTTATATCTAAAGAAGAGACAGAGCAATTTCAAAGCTCGATTGGTTAGTTGAACTCGTCGTACACTCAGACTAGACCAGATGCTAGTTTTGATGTGTTGGAGTTAAGAACTTCAAAGAAACACCCCATAATAGAGAATGTTTTATGGGCAATTAAAACATTATAAAAATTAAATATAGATAAATGCATACTCAAGTTCCCATCCTTAGGTCACCCAAAGAAAATAAAGCTAGTTATCTTTCAGCAATGCTTTACATGCTAATCTTCCTGATGGGTACTCTAATGCAGTTGGTGTCATAGTTTTTCTTATGGATGAGAATGGGAAATGTTGTCCTTTTAGCTTGGGAAGCTAAGAAAATAAAACGGGTTGTTAAAAGTAGTCTGGCTGCTGAAACACCGGCTCTTGAGGCAGTTGATATGGGATTCTATTTGGCAAATATTTTGAGGCATCCTGTACAATGGGAGTACTAAAGATTGTCTACATAACATTCAATGGGTATACTATCATTCATTGTGGGATAATGTACACTCTACAAAAAATGTGAGTGAGAAAAGATTACGGATTGACCTTGCTGGCTTGAAACAAATGCGGGAGAGAAAGAAAATCTCTAAAATCAAATGGGTGGATTCAAGCCATCAACTGTCATATTGTTTTACTAAATGAAATACATGTACGAAGAAATTATTAGAGGTCCTGGAGAAGGGTCACCTCACAATGTAATGCTTTGAATAGTGTAAGTTGTACACAATATGGAAGTTTTTAATTTTGTTTGTATTGTGTATATATAAAGTTTATTTTTTATTTAGAGAAGGGAATCTGATAATTGCATCATGTGATTTATATCAATTAGTGTTAATTGTATTCAGGTGGTGTATCAATTGGGAACTCTTTTTTTTTGTATCCATTTATAACAGAGATGATCTAGGGTGTGGTGGTGGTAATGTGGATCCCTGTGAATAAAGGCTTGAAGCAACTGAAGACCAGGCTCCAGTATTCTCTCATTCACCACCTAGCTATTGAGTTTAGAACATGAGACAAACAGAAATCCAATGACCTCGTGGAATTGTTTAGAGCCCTTACAGACCCCTTAGCATGCAGGGACCCCAGATTGAAAATCTTAGCTGTGTAGAAACAGAATACTATGGACACATTTCAAAAACATAACATTGCAACAAGAATTAATCAATACACAACTGCCGGAGAAACTCTGATGAGCTTAATGCACTGAAGTTAAAATTGGTCCTAGCTTAGTTCCAACAGAATTCACCAAGACACCCAAGTGCTGACATTCTTCTGTTCATGAAGCTTTATGAAGATGTGAATGTGGAAAGTGGTAAAATGACAGAACAAGTGGCAGAAAGAGGCAATGGATTAATCATTTGTGCTCTGAGCGTTTATGGCTCTCAAAAACCTGCAAAAAGTTGGAGAAAATGCAATATGAATTTATGAAAACCTTTCTTCAGGGTCGATCAGTACAACATTCCATAATTTCTAAGGCATGTGGGAAAAAAATATTTTCTAGAATTTCAGACCTGGAATGAGCGAGGATTATAAATGCAAAGAATTAGAAGTAGCTGGAAAGAACGGACAGTCCTGCGTGACTGGGTTTAGCAGTAATTGGCAATCCACTGTGGTGCATGGAGATAAGGTTCTCCAGCAGCTCAGGAGGCTGACAAGTTAAAGCAGGTACTATCTCAGGGTTTAATGCAATAGAGTTAACCACCTAGGCATGTTAAAAGAGCAGTGCCTGTGGAGGCCACGGTTCATTAACTTTATCAGGCCACAAAGAACTGCAAGGACAGTCAACCATCTGCAGTGCATTACAAGTAGATCTATTGCCCTTACCCTTTAAGCCACTGTGACCTTTCAGGCACCCCCAGGTGCTATCTCAAGAGCCAGCCGCTTTATCATAGACTGGTCCATTAAGGGGGTAACAAACCCTGCTACATATCTCTCAGCAAAAACCAACCGCACACCACCCTTACCAGTTAGGAAGACATGAGCACAAGGGTCATATTGCCTAATTCTTCCAGTGAGCTCTGTAATTGAAAAGTATTTTCTTTTGGACATATTTACAATCACAGAGCTGCCAATTGCTATCTTCGTTATTTTTTGCTGAATACTGCAAATTGATTTGGCTTTTGGGCAACTGATGCTTTTATATTCTGCACAAAGAAAGAATGACAGACTTCAAAATCTTGTTGAAACATATGTGCCTTCTCTATCTATTTGCAGATGAATGCAAATGATAGGTGGCAGCTTATGACCCTTGACTTCTTATGAGGGTGCACTGGAGGCAATAGAGGGAATGAGAAAGGTCAGAGGCCTCCCAAGCTCAAAGTAAATATCATCCTTTGCCTTTTATTCTTTATCTCTTTACACACACATTCATTCACTGTCACACGCAAACATAAAGTACAGGGCAGCAACATAACACAATGTCAAACACATAATCTATGTTTCAAGTGGTGTCTTAATACCAACATGCTGAAATATGACAGCATTTAAAGAGGCGGTGGTTCAGGTACAGTCTAGGTACATTCCCATGAGGGAGAAAGGTAGGGCAACTAAAGCCAGAGCACCCTGGATAACAAGAGATCGAGAATAAGATGAAGCAGAAAAAAGAGGCGTATCATAGATGTCAGGTTGATAACACAAGTGAGAACCAGGCTGAATATAGAAAGTTCAGAGGGGAAGTGAAAAAGGAAATAAGAGGGGCAAAGAGAGAGTATGAGAATAGACTGGCAGCAAACATAAAAAGGAACCCAAAAGTCTTCTATAGGCATGTAAACAGGTAGTAAGAGGAGGGGTGGGGCTGATTAGGGACCAAAAAGGAGATCTACTCATGGAGGCAGAGGGTATAGCCGAGGTACTAAATGAATACTTTGCATCTGTCTTTAGCAAGGAAGAAGATGTAGTTGAGATACTGGATGGGCTAAAAATTGATAAAGAGGAGGTACTAGAAAGGCTAGCTGTACTTAAAGTAGATAAATCATCTGGTCTGGATGGGATGCACGCTAGGTTGCTGAGAGAAGTAAGGGTGGAAATTGCGGAGGTACTGGCCATAATCTTCCAAACATCCTTAGATACGGGGGTGGTGCCTGAGGACTGGAGAATTGCAAATGTTACACCCTTGTTCAAAAAGGGGTGTAAGGATAAACCCAGCAACTAGAGGTCACTCAGTTTAACCTCCGTGGTGGGGAAACTTTTAGAAACGATAATCCGGGACAGAATTAGCAGTCACTTGGACAAATGTTGATTGATTAGGGAAAGCCAGCACGGATTTGTTAAAGGCAAATTGTGTTTTACCAACTTGATAGAGTTTTTTGATGAGGTATCAGAAATGGTCGATGAGGGCAATGTGGTTTATGTGGTGTATATGGACTTTAAAAAGGCGCTTGATAAAATGCCACATAATTGGCTTGTCATCAAGATTGAAGCCCATGGAATAAAAGGTGCACTAGCAACATGGATACAGAATTGGCTAAGTAACAGAAAACAAAGAGTAGTGGTGAACGGTTGTTTTTCGGACTGGAGAGAGGTATACAGTGGTGTTCCCCAGGGGTCAGTGCTGGGACCACTGCTTTTCTTGATACTGCTTTTCTTGGACTTGGGTGTACAAGGCACAATTTCCAAATTTGCAGATGACACAAAATTTGGAAGGATAGCAAACAGTGATAGACTTCAAGAGGATATGGTCAGGCTGGTGGCATGGGCGGACACGTGGCAGATGAAATTTAATGCAGAAAAATGCAAGGTGATACATTTTGGTAGAAAGAATGAGGAAAGGCAATATAAACTAAAGGGCACAATTCTAAAAAGGGGTACAGGAACAGAGAGATCTGGGGGTATATGTACACAAATCATTGAAGGTGGCAGGGCAGGTTGAGAAAGTGGTTAAAAAAGGGATATGGGATCCTGGGCTTTATAAATAGAGGCATAGAGTACAAAAGCAAGGAAGTCTTGATGAACCTTTATAAAACACTGGTTCGGCCACAGTTGGAGTTTTGTGTCCAGTACTGGGCACCGCACTTTGTGAAGTCCTTAGAAAGGGTGCAGAAGAGATTTACTAGAATGATTCCAGGGATGAGGGACTTCAGTTACGTGGACAGATTGGAAAAGCTGGGATTGTTCTTCTTGGAACAGAGACAGTTGCGAGGGGATTTGATAGAGGTATATAAAATCACAAAGGTTCTAGACAGAGTAGATGGAGAAAAACTGTTCCCACTGGCAGAAGGGTCAAGAACCAGAGGACATAGATTTAAGATGATTGGCAAAAGAACCAAAGCTGACATGAGGAAAAACCTTTTTACACAGTGAGTGGTTAGGATCTGGAATGCACTGCCAGAGGGGGTGGTGGAGGCAAATTCAATCATGGCCTTCAAAAGGGAACTTGATAAGTACTTGAAAGAAAAAGATTTGCAGGGCTACAGTGCTAGGGCGGGGGAGTGGGACTACCTGGATTGCTGTTGCGTAGAGCCGGCACGGTTCGATGAGCCAAATGGCCACCTTCCGTGCAATAACTTTCCTATGACTCTATATGACTGCACTTGGGAAATCACTTAACTTTAGCTTTGATACACACCGTTTTCAGATTGAGACCATGGCCCCGATATTACCAGGGAGGCGGGATGGCGGGCGGGGGGGGGGTGACTGGACGCGTGGGTAACCCACCCAGTAAAATCTGTCCGTTCCCCATGCAATCGCGGGTAAATTGAAGCCACTTACCATGGCTTCCGGGTTTCCCGTCGTCAATCTGTGCAGCGGGCGGAGTGCGCACCCAAATCACAGGCTGTCAGCTGGAGGAGCCCTATTTAAAGGGGCAGTCCTCCAATGTTGATCCTGGAGCAAACAACCAAAATTATACAATGGGAGCAGATCAGGGGAAAGGCTGCTCCCAGATTTACTGATACCTTACTCCAGGTCCTACTGGATGGGGTGAGGAGGAAGAGGGATATTTTCTACCCGGCGGACGGGAGGAAGTGGCCTGCCTCTGCCACCAAGAAGGCCTGGCTCGAGGTGGCAGAGGAGGTCTCCAGCAGCAGCAACGTCTCCTGCACATGGATACTGTGCAGGAAGCGCTTCAATGACCTAACTTGGTCAGCCAAAGTGAGTACACTTACTCATTCCCCTACACTCTGTCTGCCACATCACCGCCCCCACCCCATATCTCTCTCTGCACTGCCAACACTACTCTATCACATCGCTCCTCACACCCACTCAAACCTCATCCTCAACTTACCTGCACTTCCTCACCTTTCCATTATTCACCCCACCACTACCACTCAACCCAATCCTCATACAATGTCATGGCTCTGTCTCCTACTCACCCTCTGATGCATCTCTTTCACGGTCAGCGGCACCCATACACATGCATTCAGCGGTTGGCCATGTCACCATCACTCACTCACGCCTCTCTACTTTCTCCCCTTATAGGAGAAGGGAGCCCAGAATGCATGGGAGAGGGCAAAGACCAGAGGGTGGCCACAACATCTGGTGGTCCTCACAGACGCAGAGCAGGAGGCCTCTTGAATTTAGCCGCACCCTCGAGTGCCTGTCCGTGGGGGATGCCGAGACTGCCACCCGACAAACGGCTGGTGACAGAACTTTAGCATTTAGCACTCACAATAGCAAATGATGTCAACATGCCTTGCCACCTTCAGCATCTCAACATCTGTCATCATGTTTAATGTTGCCTTCTGTTCTCTTACAGGGCCTTCAACGATCGCCATGGTGGCGGAGGGTGATTCCTCAGAGGACCTGCCGGCCTCTGAGGGGGCACCGTCACATCTGAGCGAGCCATTCACCAGCGCAGATACACACACCTCGGTGAGTCCCCGTCCTCACTTAGTTGGGGTTGCACATGGTGAGTTACCACACACGTGAGCACGAGCAGACACTGGTGGCGGGGGCAGCTGTGGAAAGTCTGTCTCGGTGGAAGCATTCTTCTCCAGACTCTGCTCAGCTGGACACAGATGCTGAACCCTGGGGGCCATCCATGAAAAGGAGAATGTTCGAGGGGCAACAGCACATTTGCAAGGTGTTGGAACAGGTGCCACGTGCACTCTCCACAATCGCGCAGAGGATGGAGGAGTCCAACTCCTGCATGAGTGGAATGGTGGCACAGATACAGGAGGGGATCTCCGAGATACTGTCACAGGGTCATGAGGGCATCTCTGAGATAGTGCACGGGTAAGTGCGGGAATGTCTGCGATGGAGGGAAGGCTAGCCTCCACGGAGCTTCAAGTACAACTCACCAGTGAGTCCATTGAGGCCCTGACAACGGCCCTTCGGACTCAGGGTGAGCAACATTCTGCCACCTTAAACATGCGGGCAGATACTTTGGCACTGGCCTTACAAGGCTTCACACATGTCCTCCAAACTGTCGTCCAGCAGAGTGGTAGGAGTGATGTGAGCCTGGCCTAGGGGAGGGATGATGGTGAAAGGGGACATGGACGTGGGGACGCCACTCAAAGTGCCACCACATCTCACCCGTTGCCTCCCTCTCAACCAGTACCCACTATGCTGCCTCCTCCCTAGGTGGCCGAGTCTGCCCCTGCACAGGTGCAGGTGGAGCAGTCTTTGGAGGGGCCCTCACGGGCACCGAAACCCAGAGGGCGGAGGCCCAGAGCAATTAAACAGTCAGGGCATGAACAAGAGCAACCTGCCAATACCTCTGCTGCAGCCACAGGGGAGACACCACGCGGGAGTAGTTGTAAGCCTAAGGCGAAGGTTTTGTGAGCACAAAGGGGATGCACAAGAGTGTTTGATGGTTTGTCATGTCTTTTATTTATATTTGATTTTAGTTAATGACATATTAAATATTATTATTGTCACCACGACTGCCACATCTTGCCCATTCTTGACTGGCTTGTGTAATAAGTCCCTTTCATGAGGTTCACCATGAACACCCACACTCGATGCCACCCATTGGGTCACTCTAAAGTGGGTATATGTGTAGTTGCACGACTATTTTGTGCAGGGGGCTGGTGGGCTGGTGTGGCCGCTCCTCTGTCCATCTGGTGAGGACTGGACTCTTCACATTGTCTGATGTTAGAAGAATCGTTCGCATATCAGTGACTCCCTGGCCTCACAAGCAGCCAGGTGAGCCATTGTTCTGCCCATGGGTTGCTCCTCCTCCTCAATATGGGTGGCAGATGTGGATGGGCCCTCCTCCAGTGGCACCCCCCTCTGTTGTGCCATTTTGTGCAGGGCACAACAGACGACTATAATGCATCCCGCTCTGTCTGGTGCGTATTGAAGCGCTCCCCCAGAACGATCAAGGCACCTGAAGTGCATCTTGAGCAGCCCTATAGCATGCTCAATTGCACACCTGGTAGCGATGTGGCTGTCATTACATCGACACTGTTGTTCGGTGGTGGGTTTCCTCAGAGGTGTCATGAGCCACGTGTGCAGGGGGTATCCCTTGTCCCCGAGGAGCCAGCCCTTGCGGGTGTTCGGTGCGTGAAAGAGGGGCGGGATGTCGGACTCCCAGAGGATGAAGGAATCCTGGCAGCTGCCAGGGTATCTGGCGCACACGTGAAGGAATCTCTTGCGGTGGTCACAGATAAGCTGAGTATTGATGGAGTGATAGCCCTTCCTGTTGATGAATAGTCCTGGCTCATGTGGAGGTGCTCGTATTGCTATATGGGTGCAATTAATTACACCCTGCAGCCACAGCGTGAAATCCCACTGCCCTCTCCGTCTGGCTGAGGTCATCCATGGGGAATTTGACATAGTGCGAGGCCCTGTGAAACAAGTAGTCGGTGACCTGCCTTATGCACTTGTGTACAGACGACAGGGACCCCAGCAATGTCCCCGGTGGCACCCTGGAAGGATCCGGAGGCGAAGAAGTTGAGGGCAGTGGTGACTTTGACAGCAACAGGTAAGAAGATGCTGCTCGGGCCAGCAGGGAGCAGCTCGGCATGAAGGAGGCTGCAGATGTCCGCGACTACCTGGTGACTGACTCTGAGCCTCCATATACACTGCTCCTCAGAGAGGTCCAGGAAGCTGAGCCTCTGTCTGCAGACCCTGTGGCGAGGGTGGTACCTCCTGCGATTTCACTTTCTCTGTTGTTGCCCTCCGTGCTGTTGTGCAGGTGCCTATGGTGCAGCACTGTGTTGTGGAGCTCTACGTGGCGGAGGTGGACAGCTTGCCTTTCGAGGCTGGTAATGTTGCTCGTCCTCGGATGAAGTGATGAATGCAGCTATGGCACCCCCCATCCACTCGGTGTGAGTTTGATGGGGTCCGCAAAGTAGGTAAATGTGTTTGCACAGCAGAGTTTAGGGTATAAATTAATAATTTTGAATGGAAAGACAAAGGTGTTGCAGCCAAAACTTTGTCTGAAGTGACAGAGTGCCCTGCTGCAATAAATGAGGTTCTCCCGCCCCCCCCCCCCCCACCTGTCAAATAATCCTTTGCATCTCCCACTGGCTGCTGGCTGAAACACATCTGCTCCAATAGAGAGTGTTTCCCACAGCACGGGAAACATGCTAAGGATCCTTCAAAATTGCACCCCTGCCAAAATCTCCACTCAATGAGGTCTCTCGAGTACCTTAACTATCTAAAGTAGCATCCCACCGACTTTAATTGCCAGTGGGAGTGCAGCATTCTGGAGCTGCGCGCTCACCCGAACACATCACTGGGGAACCCGGAAGTCAGCGGGTTGGAGCCGGGCTCCAAACCCGTTCCAGGATTCCGCCATTTTAGGAGCCCCCCCACCCCCAACACACCCGCTCAGCCATCTGAAAATCAGCCCCCACATCTCTAGTACCATAAAACGTATCAATGAGATATAAGGACGAGAAGTTAAAATAAAAAGAAACAAATTTTGAATCAGGAATGCAAGATGAGCCACATTCCTTTGAATAGCTTTGATATTCAGCAATAAAAAAGATCAATTCGCCAGTTTTTGCTGACTAGACTGAAGATGACTCAGGCATACTAAGAAAGTGGCATAAAAGATTGGGAAAAGACCCAGAAAGAGAGGCTGACTATTTCAAAAACAAAAATAAATTTGTTCCAGAAAAGCTGCTGAATGCAAATGATGGATTTCAACACAATAACATCATAAGTCCTAAATCCTATCATTTCTGCCTTAGGATCAGCTCATATAATTTGTTACTATAAAACAGGGGTAACTTAGAACAACAATTGTAAAAAAAATTGTGTTGGTTTTGATATCCCTTGCAAGTTTCTTTTCATACTCCCTTTTTGTAGCTCTTACTATCTGTTTTGTCACCCTTTGCTGTTCTTTGTATCTCTCCCAGATGCCAGGATCTGTGCTATTTTTTGTATGCTTTTTCTTTTAGTTTTATGTTGTCCCTCTTTTGTTGTCCACGGCTGTTTTTTTGGCAAGTAGAGCTCTAGCCCCTTAGGGGTATAAACTGATTCTGTATCTCGTTAAATTCTTTTTTGAACACCTCCCGCTGATCTTCTGTCATTCCACCCATTAACAGATTTGCCCAGTTTACTGTGGACAGTCTTTGTCTCAACCTGTTGAAGTCGGCTTTACCTAAATTTAGAATCTTAGTAGCTGATACGGGTTTCTCCCTTTTAAAGACAACGTTTAACTCGATCATATTATGATCGCTATTAGATAAATGTTCACACACTATTAGGTTGTTAACTAAATCTGGCTCGTTACTTACTCATTGTTAAATCTAATATGGCCTGTCCCCTTGTTGGTTCTAGGACATATTGTTGCAGAAAGCTATCCTGAACGCGCTCAAGAAATGTTTTACCCTTCTGACATGAACTCGTCTGCTTATCCCAATCTACGTGAAAGTTAAAATCCCCATTAAAACCATGTTCTAACAATTGTGCTGGAAATGATTTTTCGAGGAAATCTTTTTATGTTTGCAGTCATTAAAACATAAGAACTAAAGGAACTCTTACCCCTGAAGTCAAAAAGATGCTTCAAATTAGGTAACAGGTGTGTTCAGTGGACAATATAATTCAAAATGTTTTCAAATGCAGTTCAGCAGTTTATGGGTCACCTGTGTCTGCAAAGGGAATATTGTTTACAGTTAATAGACAAAGGTTGACTAGTATGATGCTCTCAGTGTGATCAAGGAGAACTGTAAATAACGAGAGAAACCAATAGGTCAGCAAAGTTGGACCTTGTCCTTCTATTGCTTGTACCCATCTGTGAGAGGAGCAATCTTGTATGTTGAATAAAAATGGAACAAATGACCCTGCATGACCTGTGCTGTGAATAGTGGCTTGAACTCTAGGGGAAGACATTTTCTATTTCCACTTCAAGACCAATGATAGTGTTGAGCCAGGATTAGACACAATCTGATAGGGGATTGATTGAGTTCAGGTAATCACAACATCAGAGAGGTGACACTTATCCATGGAACTTTTCATTTATTTTATAGTATATACTTACAGAGTTAATACATTAATCCTTTCCGACACAACGAAAGTAAACATTTTTAAACTTCTAACTGTTCCAACATGCCCTTTTCCCACTCTCTCCTACCAGAACCTATTGATTCTTTGCTGTTATACAACTGATCTTTCTCTTGCAGTGCCACGTTCAAGCAACATATTCGTTCAATAATGTAAATTTTATTTCGGAAAGCTTCAGTAGTTACTGTCCTTGGGTGAACACATCAATTTTATATAGTATTTGCAATGTAGATGGGTCTGAGCCAACAAGGAAAGCAGTTTATAAGGAATATTGAAGCTTCAAAAGCAGGATGATACATACTTTCATGTTACATACTTTATTCTCTCTTTTTCTAAACTTGTTTTATCTTTCTCCTTTTTGCTTTAAATAAAATCAAAGACAATTCTTAAAAGAGTTTTATAAAAGAAAGTAACAACAGTCAACTACACAGAGGGGTCGATTTTCACTTCTGTAGCCTGGCGCCAACGGCCTCAAAATGGGGTCGGTAGCATTACTGTCCTAATAACACCAGTGATGCAGCCGGCTCCATTTTGAAAGCGGCCTACCACCGGGTGTCGAAAGTGCCTGCCTGTTTCAGATGATGGGTCCCTTTTTAATATGGAGATCAGGGTCCTATAATGTAAATAGGACCCCGATTGTCATACGTGGTCACAATTGGTCGGAGCCTGCATCGTGCACGTTCCGATCAATTCTATGGGCGATACAACCGAAGAGGCTGGCCAGAGATAGGCGTGAATTACTTTTGCCTCACTGGGACCGCCACCCTCTCCGATCGGAAATGAAGTAGATATCCAGAACCTAAGATAAAAGCCTGTTGCATCAAATGATACCTCTCAATAGCCAAGCCACTGAGTGCAGTGTTTTTGGATTTGAGTAGAGAATTCAACCATGAAGTTGGGAGAGCAGATCTTTCCTGTTGGAAAGGGACTCCCATGGAGGGGAAGAAATGTCAGACAAGCAAGTCTTGTACAGCCAATAAGGGATTATTATTATTCGGTTTAATCCTGTTTGGGTTGTATAAATTATTTGTTGAATTCAAGAAAAGGGTAGAAAAGCATAAAGAAATATTTGCATCTAATAAGATGAAAGGCCATCAAGCTGCTGATGTTCTCATTCTAGAACAGAACCGGGGAAGTTGATTGATCTCTCGGCTTCTCCAGAAAACAAATTGCTGGAAATCTCCAGTTCTGGAATATGTGTTGAACAACCTCCAAATGGAGTTTCTACTTATGAAGTTGGATATTGAAGCAGCAGAATGTGCTCACTAGTACATTGGATGTATCGGCGAAGAATTAAGCATGCAGTGATGTATGTCAATTCAAGCAGCAATAAATGACACGTCAAGGCATGCTAATTATAAGGGAATTCCTCCCAGCTTGTTCAGATAGCAAACCACTGTCAGTTTGTCAGTGTGGACACACTTTGCCTTTCCTTGAATTAAAGGCCAGAAGCTACCTGTACGGTCTTCCATTCAAGGCAGCTGATGTAACATTTGAAATAAGATGAAATCCATTTGCATGTATCCAATTCCCTTGGTGAGCTCTCCATCCATTCAAGGAAGCATCTGTACTGATTAAAATTTAAATACGGGGCGGGGAGAGGGCAAAGGGAAACTCCCTGTAGGATATCACTCTCCTAAGTGCAACAGGAGAGTTACTAGCTGACACTGAACTGATTCTTAATAGAAGGAAAAGGGGCACAGGCCATTGTTGAAGAAGATTAAGCTGGAAAGGCATCAGAAAGCAGGTATCTCGGATCATAAAACTGGTCCCCGGCCTAAGGCCTAGGATATACATGTACAAGGAGGCTGAGATGATTCAACTTTTATGGATGGGAAAAATCCATAAAGATCCTTGATGGTTGTGAATCTTTCTGGTGGGATGGGAAGTACAAAATAGAGGTCTTATTCTAGATGCTCAAAAAGAACAGGTTGGAACTGTTGGCTTTTGACCAGAAATCCCAACCCCTGCAATACTCAGAGGATCCATTTGATAGCCTTGGAAGCAAATTTCAAGCATGGGCCTCTAATGAGCCTATCGTCCAAGTAGGGATACACATGGAACTGTTGCGGTTTGACGTGTGTGTGGAGGAACATTGTATTAGTTGCTTTACCCTCAGAAACTAAATTGGAGAAACTTTTAGTGGCATTGCCAAATTGCAATGAAATGAAAGTACAAATTGACTACTCTTGTTCCTGTGTTATTAATTCTTCGGTCTAAGGCATGAGCCAATCCATTGGATATATCAACTGCAAAGTTTATCGGAAGGATACCATTTTGAACCTGTGTTTCTTTATGTACTGGTTCAAGTCTCTCAGGTCGAAGATAGGTCATAGTCTGATTTCTTTTGGGGTATAAAGCATCTTGAGTAAAATTCTATGTGTTGTTCATTGGGAGGGATTCCCTCAATTGTTCCAAGGAGAGGAGATGGGAATTTTCTCTGGGCAGAGTTTCTGTCATCACAGAGTCTCTGGAGTGGTCTAATGTGATGAGGTGGGTGAGGATAGGAAATATCGATGATAACTATTGTTGATCATATCCAGTAGCCACAAATCTAATTAGTTACTATTATGTACAATTTCTACGGTGTGCTCCCTTCTCAAAGTTGAATAAATGAAGATTAATTATGTTGGTAAGTAACAGGGAAGGGTCAGAGTTATGAGCTGGGCCTGTTGAAAATCTCTGGAGGGAGTGATTATGGTTAATGTGATTGGAGGTTTTGAGGTTTTGTAATCTGGAAAAACAGTTCATTCCATAAAATGAATGTTGTTATGGTTGTGTTTGTCACGGTTTATCTTGATGGTACCTCTGAAAGGAATCTTGGTTCTTGGGGCCAGTCCAAACATGGTGTGCAAATTCTGTTGATGTATCTTTAATGAATCCAGCAATATTTCAACTTGGCCTCCAAAGATAACTTTGCCATCAAGGAGAAATTGTTCCTACAACTCACATGGCAATGAGGGTAAATGCAACTAAGCTCCTTAGTGCAATGCCAAATACCATGGTCCTGGCTCCAAGATTTATTAGATGCAGGGCTTCACATTTTTGAAGAGCAGCTATTTGAAGCTGCAAAAAGCATTGTGCTGCAACTTGGGCACTGAAACCTCTGCACCCAACTCTGCAACCCACATTCCTGACTGGAAAGGGTCCATGCCAGGAGCAGAGCCTTGTAAAATTAATGCCATAGTGTTAGGCTGGAAGATTTCATATCTAGGATTGCTTAGTTTACGTTTTAGAAGCCATGCTCAAAATTGGAGCAAGTGAAAACAATATTTATGCCAGATTCAGTGATCTGCAGTTTCTGTACACAAATGACATGTCTTCAAGTATGTAGTTACTGTGCCTCAAAAAGCAGTATTTATTTGATTTAAGGTGCCCTCTCAGTTGTATGCAAAGTGAAACCTGCTGGAAATTGGCCTGATTATATATGTTGCTCCATTTGGTTCTGAGCAAGGGATGTTGCTTGCTGATTTCATAGAATCATGGAAAGGTTAAAGCACGGAAGGAGGCCCTTCGGCCCATCGAGTCCGGGCCGGCTCAATGCAAGAGCAATTCAGCTAGTCCCACTCCCCTGCCCATCCCCGTAGCCCAGCAAATTGTTTCCTTTCACGTACTTATCAAGTGCACTTTTGAAGGCTATGATTGAATCTACCTCCACCACACCCTCAGGCAATGCATTCCAGATCCTAGTAAAAAAGTTTTTCCTCATGTCACCTTTGGTCCTTTTGCCAATAACCTTAAATCTATGTCCTCTGGTCCTTGACCCTTCTGCCAATAGGAACAAGATAACTTGCTCTCTATGTCTCATTAAACTGCTTTTGTTACATCCAACTGTATCTAGAACTCTACCCAAACAGGTAATGAAAAGGAAGTCTGGGTTTATCCTGATTGAGATGAGGGGCTCAAGATTTCCTATCAAACATGCTTCTCGAATGGAAAAGTGGTCGACACAATTCAAACTCATTTCACATTTGGACCTTTATATAACAGATAGAGGAGGGGAGTCACTATAATTCCTTCAATTGAACCAATTCAAACTTGGGTACAAAACATGAAAAGACAGTGGGGTAGAAATTGATCTCATTGCATCCATTTTCTGGGTGGAAAACAGGGGCAAAAATGATCAATTTCGCTTGTCTCTGCCCTGCGTCTCGAGGATGCTTAAAATATGTTCAAAGTCATCTTGGCTTTGGACAATTTTCAGATGTTCCGGGCAGTCACCATAAACAGGCATGAGGGGTCTTGCATGACCCTTCAGCAAAATTCGTCTGCATTGAGCGAAGCAGGCGCCAGGCCAGCACCGCTCAGGTTTTGGTGGGATTGCTTCAGCCACCAAACACTAAGTATTTTTTTAAACTTACATTCCCGTGGAACTGAGAGCCATGGCTGGCCTGCATTTGCTGCTGGCCTGCATTTGCTGCTCCCCTCCTCAAGGTCACTGCCTGTGAGGCAAGTAGCCCAAATTAGATCGGGCCACAGGGGCAAGCTGCTCCGAAGGCGCTACGAGCACCAGAAGCTCGCGCCAATTATTACAATGAGGCCCTAGGCCCACTTTATGAAGAACCTTAGGCCTCCCGATTAGCCGTCAGTTATACGCCTGAAAACGGGCATAATGAACATTTCGCCCAATGTATCCACCCTCAATTATTTTAATTGTATGTTTTTAAACCTAGTTATAATGGACTATTGAGTACTTATGAAATTTCCTGACATTTATTATGAATCGGCTAATACTTCTCAATAAGCCACCTATCATCTCTCTCCAGAGTTGCTGAATGGAAATCACTTTGACATGCCTCTTGGCAGGGAGGAAGAATTAAACTCAGAAGCACTAATGCCCAAAAATAGAACTTGGAGCTGCAGTGAGTCACAATCTAGCAGGCATCTTTTTTTGCTCAGTATAGAGACTGAAAAATGTAGAATCTAAAATTAAGCAATATGCAGAATTTTAACAAAAAATTACTACTTCAATTCTTCAGCTAGATGCCATTTTTTAAATGAATTAAAAACTGTCAATATATGAAGTGGCAGAGCAAAAACTCATACCACTTCCATAACACAATTGTCAAATTAGGCAATGGTTAAGTCTGCAGTGAACTTCTGTACACGGGCAGATTCCCAAATCATACCACCATCTGGGACATGGTTCACAGGTAAGAGAAGTGATGTGTGAAGCTTTATGACTGGTATTCTGTCTAGACTAGTTGATAAATTTAGGTTAGGTAGTAGTTTAGATTCGTTCAATGGTCAGGGACAGGAGGCTATGACTGCGAGTCAGGCAGGTATGCCCACCCAGGTTATAGTGATGGAGGAGCCTCAGCCCTTGACCTTGTCCAACGGGTACAAGGTACTTGCTACCTGTATGGATAAGAACAAGGGCTGTAGGGAGGATGCGCAAACTGACCATGGCACCATGGAACAGGAGGCCATTCAAGTGGGGAGAGGGGCAAAAAGGAATGTGGTAGTAATAGTATAGTCAGGGGAATAGACACTGTTCTCCGCAGCCACGACCAAGAGTCCCGAAGGCTGTGTTGTCTGCCTGGTGCCAGGGTTAAGGATATCTCCTCGTGGCTGGAAAAGAACTTGGAGCAGGAGGGGAAGGATCCAGTTGTTGTGGTCCATGTAGGATCCAACGACATAGATAGAAGTAAGAATGAGGTTCTGCTGAGACGGTTTGAGGAGCTACGGTCTAAATTAATAAGCAGAACCTGAAAGGCGGTAATCTCTGGAATACTACCTGAGCCATGTGCAAATTGGCATAGGGTCAAATAGATCAGAGAGCTAAATGCATGGCTCAGAGTGGTTTGGGAGACAGGGGTTTCAATTCATGGGGCAGTGGCACCAGTACTGGGGAAAGAGGGACCTGTTCCATTGGGACGGGCTGGGACCAGTGTCCTGGTGAATCGAATAACTAGGGCTATAGAAAGGGGAGGAGGGGTCAGGTGAGGGGAAATTTAGAAATAAGAAGCGAAAAGTCAAGGCAACAGAGCAGTGTAGTGATTTGGGTAAAGATAAGCAGACTGTGGCAGGAAGGGACAGAGAGGTTAACGGTAATAGTGCAGCAGTGAATAAGGTAAAAATGGTAAAAAGTTAAAATTAAAGGCTCTGTATCTGAATGCTCGAAGCATTCATAACACGATAGACGAATTAGTGGCACAAATAGAGATAAATGGGTTTGATCTAACAGCCATTATAGAGACATAGTTGCAAGGTGACCAAGGTTGGGAACTAAATATTCCAGTGTACTTGATGTTTCAAAAATACAGGCAGAATGGAAAAGGGGAGGGAGATAGCCCTGATAATAAAGGAAGACATAAGGACAGTGGTGAGAAATGATCTTGGCTTGAAGGATAAGGAAGTAGAATCAGTATGGGTGGAAATAAGAAATAACAAGAGGCAGGAAACACTGGTGGGAGTAGTATATAGGCCCCCCTAACAGTAGCTATACCTTTTGGACAGAGTATAAATCAAGAAATAATAGGAGCTCATAACAAAGGTAATGCAATAATCATGGGGGACTTTAATTTTCTTATGGACTGGACAAATCAAATTGGCAAAGGCAATCTAGAGGACGATTTCATGAAATGTATTCAAGACAGTTTCCTAGAACAATACATCATGGAACCAACCAGGGAACTGGCTATTTTAGATCTTGTCTTATGTAATGAGACAGGGTTAATTAGTAATCTCACAGTAAAAGATCCTCTGGGGAAGAGTGATCATAATGTGACAGAATTTCATGATGAGTTTGAGCGTGACGTACTTAAGACCGAAACTATAGCCTTAAACTTAAATAAAGCCAATTGCATAGGTATGAGGAGTGAGTTGGCTAAGGTAGATTGGGAAATTAGATTAAAAGGTATGTCGATAGATAAGCAATGGCAAACATTTAAAAATATATTTCAATATTCTCAACGAATCTAAATTCCATTGAGAAATAACTCCACGGGAAAAGTGATTTATCCGTGGCTAATTAAAAATGTTAAGGATTAAAAGGGAGATTAGATTAAAAGAAGAGGCCTATAATGTTGCAAAGAAGAGTAAAAAGCCTGAGGATTGGGAGAGTTTTAGAAACTAAAGGTTGACCAAAAAATTGAGAGAAAATAGAATATGATAGTAAACTCACAAGAAATATAAAAACAGATTGTAAGAGCTTCTACAAGTATGTAAAAAGGAAGAGAGTAACAAAAGTAAATGTTCATCCCGTGGAGGTTGAGGCAGGAGAAATTATAATGGGGAATAAGGAAATGGCAGAGACGCTAAACAAATATTTTGTATCTGTCTTCACAGTAGAAGACACAAAAAGCATACCAGGAATAATGGGGAACCAAGGGGCTAATGAGAGTGAGGAAGTTAAAGTAATTAATATCAGTAGAGATAAAGTACTGGAGAAACTAATGGGACTAAAAGCTGATAAATCCCCTCGACATGATGGCCTACATCCTAGGGTTTTAAAAGAAGTGGCTGGAGAGATAGTGCATGCATTGGTTATAATCTTCCAAAATTCCCTAAATTCTAGAACGATCCCAGCGGATTAGAAGGTAGCAAATGTAACCCCGCTATTCAAGAAAGGAGGGAGAGAGAAAACACAGAACTATAGTTGAGTTAGCCTAACATCAGTCGTCAGGAAAATGCTGGAATCCATTATTAAGGACATGGTATCAGGGCACTTAGAAAATCATAATATGATTAGGCAGAGTCAACACAATTTTATGAACGGGAAATAATGTTTGACAAATCTATTCGTTTTTTGAGGATGTAACGAGTAGGGTAGATAAAGGGAAGCCAGTGGAAGTAATATATTTGGATTTTCAAAAGGCATTCGATAAGGTACCGCATAAAAGGTTGTTATGCAAGGTAAGGGCTCATGAGGTTGGGGGTAATATATTAGCATGGATAGAGGATTGGTGAATGGACAGAACACAGAGAGCAGGGATAAACTGATCATTTTCAGGTTGGCAGTCTGTAACTAGTGGTGTGCCGCAATGATCAGTGCTTGGGCCTTAGCTATTTACAATCTATATTAATGACTTAGGTGAAGGGACTGAGTGTAATGTATCCAAGTTTGCTGACAATGCAAAGCTAGGTGGGAAAGTAAGCTATGAGAAGAACACAAAGAGTCTTCAAAGGGATATAGACAGTTTAGGTGAGTGGACAAGAAGGTGGCAGATGGAATATAATGTTGGGAAATATGAGGTTTTTCACTTTTTAAAAAATTTGTTCATGGGATGTGGGCAACGCTGGCAAGGTCAGCATTTTTGCCCATCCCTAATTGCCCTAGAAGGTGGTGGTGAGCCGCCTTCCTGAACCGCTGCAGTCTGTGTGGTGAAGGTTCTCCCACAGTGCTATGAGGTAGGGAGTTCCAGGATTTTGACCCAGCGACAATGAAGAAACAGCGATATATTTCGAAGTCGGGATGGTGTGTGACTTGGAAGGGAACGTGCAGGTGGTGTTGTTCCCATGTGCCTTCTGCAGACTTGGGAGGTGCTGTCGAAGAAGCCTTAGTGAGTTGCTGCAGTGCATCCTGTGGATGGTACACACTGCAGCCACGGTGCGCCGGGGGTGAAGGGAGTGAATGTTTAGGGTGATGGATGGGGTACCACTCAGTGGGCTGCTTTGTCCTGGATGGTGTTGAGCTTCTTGAGTGTTGTTGGAGTTGTACTCATCCAGGCAAGTGGAGAGTATTCCATCACACTCCTGACTTGTGCCTTGTAGATGGTGGAAAGGCTTTGGGGAGTCAGGAGGTGAGTCACTCGTCGCAGAATACCCAGCCTCTGATCTGCTCCTGTAGCCACAGTATTTATGTGGCTGGTCCAGTTAAGTTTCTGAACAATGGTAACCCCCAGGATGTTGATGGTGGGGGATTCGGCGATGGTAATGCCGTTGAATGTCAAGGGGAGATGGTTAGACTCTCTCTTGTTGGAGAAGGTCATTGCCTGGCACTTATCAGCCCAAGCCTGGATGTTGTCCAGGTCTTACTGCGTGCGGGCACGGACTGCTTCATTATCTGAGGGGTTGTGAATGGAACTGGTAGGAAGAAGAGAACAACAAAATATTTTTTAAATGGTGAGAAACTATTAAATGTTGTTCAGGGAGATTTAGCTGTCCTCGTACAAGAAACACAAAAAGTTAGCATGCAGGTACTGCAAGCAAAAATGAAGGCAAATGGCATGTTGGCCTTTATTGCAAGGGGATTGGAGTACAAGAGTAAGGAAATCTTATTACAATTGTACATGGCTTTGGTGAGACCTCACCTGAAGCACGATGTACAGTTTTGGTCTCCTTATCGAAGGAAGGATATACTTGCTTTAGAGGGGTGCAATGAAGGTTCACTAGAGTGATTCCTGAGATGAGATTGTTGTCCTATGAGGAGAGATTGAGTAGAATGGGCCTATACTCTCTGGAGTTTAGGAGAAGGACAGGTGATCTCATTGAAATATACAATATATTCTGAGGGGGCTTGACAAGGTAGATGCTGAGGTTGTATCCCATGGATGGAGTGTCTAGAACTAGGGAGTGTCTAGAACTAGGATAAGGAGTTGGCCGTTTAAGACTGAGATGAGGAGGAATTTCTTCACTCAGAGAGTTGTGAATCTTTGGAATTCTCTACCCAAGGGCTGTGGATGCTGAGTTGTTGAATATTTTTAAGGCTGAGATAGACAGATTTTTGGACTCTAGGGGAATCAAGGGATATGGGGATCAGGCAGGAAAGTGGAGTTGAGATCAGACATGATCTTATTGAATGGTGGAACAGGCTCGAGGGGCCATATGGCCTACTCCTGCTCTTATTTCGTATGTTCTTAAATGCAAGTTGTTATTGTTGATATTCATTTCCTCAATGGAAACGGAAATAGGGAAAGAATTTTAATGGGTGGCTGAGCTGATATCGTGAATTCTACACTGTCTAAAGTCACAATTACCCCCAAAGTCTTTCTGGCTCTCCCGTGATGCCTTTAAGGCCTAAATTGCCCCTAGTCAAACTATCCTCACTGACCTAACATCCAATAGTGTGCCTCTAGTTGCACCTGAAGACCATCCTTGCCAGTATATAACGGCCTTCAGGAACATTGGGCACTATTTCTGCTCTGCATAAATGATTCCAGTCAGCACCCACCCAGGAAAATCCAACCTTTTGTGAAGTTTCCCGACTGGTATCCTGCCTGGACTAGTTGATAAAGCATGTTGATGTGCAGCTTCAGCAGTTTTCATGTTCCTAGCTTAAAGGTGAAAGTCTATCTTAAGGCACAAAAGGGCGGATATACTGGCAAGGATGGTCTTCAGTTGCAACTGGAGGCACACTATTGGATGTTGGGTCAGTGAGGATAGTTTGACTAGGGGCAATTCAGGACAAAAAGGCAGCATGGAAGGGCCAGATAGAATTTGGGGGTAATTGCGACTTTAGACGATAGTGTAAAGTTCACGATATCGGCTCAGCCACCCATTAAACTCTTCTCCCTATTTCTGTTTCCATTGAGGAAACGAATATCAACAACTTGCATTTATATAGCACCTTTTTAACACAGTAAAACATCCCAAGGTGCTTCACAGGAGCGATTATCAAACAAAATTCGACACCGAACCACAGAAGGAGATATTAGGACAGGTGGAGGTAGGTTTTAAGGAGTGCCTTAAAAGGAGGAGAAAGAGATAGACAGGCAGAAAGGTTTAGGGAGGGAATTCCAGAGCCTAGGGCCTAGGCAGCTGAAGGCATGGCCGTCAATGGTGGAGCGATTAAAATCGGGGACATGCAAGAGGCAAGAATTGGAGGAGCGTAGAGATCTCAGAGGGTTGTAGGGCTTCAGGAGGTTACAGAGATAGAGAGGGGCGAGGCCATGGAGGGATTTGAAAACGAGGATGAGAATTTTTATGTTGAGGCATTGCCAGACTGGGAGCCAATATAGGTCAGCGAGCACAGGGGTGATGGGTGAATGGCACTTGTTGCGAGTTAGGTTATGAGCAGCAGAGTTTTGGATGTGCTCAAGTTTACGGGGGGTGGAAGGTGGGAGGCTGGCCAGGAGAGCATTGGTATAGCCAAGTCTAGAGGTAGCAAAGACATGGATGAGGGTTTCAGCAGCAGATGAGCTGAGGAAGGGGCAGAGACAGACGATGTTAGGGAGGTGGAAGTAGGCAGTCTTGGTGATGGATTAGCTATGTGGTCAGAAGCTTATCTCGGGTCAAATAGAACCCCAAGGTTGTGAATGGTCTGGTTCAGCCTCAGACAGTGGCCAGAGGGATGGAGTTGGTGGCTCAGGAACGGAGTTTGTGGCGGGGACTGAAGACAATGGCTTTGGTCTTCCCAATATTTAGTTGGATGAAGTTTTTGCTCATCCAATACTGGATGTCGGATAAGCAGTGTGACAAATCAGTCAGTGAAGCTGTCGAGGGAGGTGGTGGTGAGGTAGAGCTGGGTGTCGTCAGTGTACATGTGGAACCTGATGTGTTTTTGGATGATGCTGCTGAGTGGCAGCAAGTCGATGAGAAATAGCAGGGGCCAAGGATAGATCCTTGGGGGACTCCAGAGGTAATGGGAGAAGAGAAGCCATTGCAGGTGCTTCTCTGTCTACGACTGGATAGATAGGAATGAAACCAGGCCAGTGCAGTCCCACCCAGCTAGGCAACGGAGGAGGAAACGAATATCGGGAGAAGTGTTTAACGAGTGGCCGAGCTGATATCGTACGTTTTACACTATTGTCTAAAGTCAAAATTACTTCCTTTGTTTTCTTCAGGTAACAGGACAGAATTTTTGTGGCCTTGATGTTTAGTTCAGGTTCCATCCAAGATATGTGTGCTGCTGTGCTGTGGCTGGGATGGCAGCAGCATCCCAATTAGCAGCTTGGGCTACTAGTTTACCTTGGAAAATGCTGATGAGGGCAGAACCATGTTACCAAGCAGTAGCTGGAGGAACAGGGGAAACAAGTTTGGGAAAGAATGATAGTGCAGGAATTGGAGAAGTGAGATGATTTAACAGAGAGGCTTCTCTTTTTATTATAAGTGGCATGGAGCAGGTGTATAGGCAAAGGGAGGGGGATTCATACTCTGTGGTAGGAAAACAGCTGTTATTGGCTCAGGAGAGACCCAAGCAAATTTTTTCAGCAGTTGACAATGAAGCCTATGGCTGTTACCTCTCATCTGCCTCCAAATAAACCAGATCACAAAAAGAGGGAGGGATCCACAATTCTGAACATGACCTCTATCATTAACAATAACAACTTGCATTTATATAGCATTTTTAACATTAAAAAAGTCCCAAAGTGCTTTACAGAGGTGTGATCAGAAAATGGATGCCAAGCCAAAAAGAGATATTAGGAGCGGTGACCAAAAGTTTGGTCAAAGAGGAGGGTTTTAAGGAGGGTCTAAAAAGGGGGAGAGGGAGTTGGAGAGGCAAAGGCTTTAGGGAGGGAATTCCAGAGTATGGAGCCCAGGCAGCTACATGAAAAAGACTAACAACACTCATGATCATGGGAAAATCTCTGCTGCAGCTCATATTTAAAAGTTAAAAGACTGCATGTGGGATAAATGTTGTCTGAACCTCCAAAATGACTGTAAATTCATTATAATTATTAACCTTGCCAAAAGCAGCATCGGGGTTGGTGAAGGAATAGACAAGAGGCAAAAATAAAGGCTGAGAAATATGAGTGTTTGGCCAACGGTGAAGCATCAATGACCCCAATCCCATGTTTGATGGCTGATGGAGAAGACATGCTGTTGCTTGAGGTGGGTGCAAAGAGTGTTGCCCTGTTTGGCACTCTAGAGCACCTTCCTCTACGAATGACAGTACAGCATGCCGAGCAGGAGGAGGTCAGATGAAACAACTGCTTCTCATGTTAGCACAATGTCTGGCCAATGTAGCCTTCACATCTGACAAAAAAGTGCAGATGTGTCAATTAATGAGCAGGAGCAGACAGGAAACTTTACTTTATGATTATATATAATCCTTGTACTCTGCACATGATAGGCAAAATGTTCTTTTGGGTGAACAAAGCAGTGAAGTGCATTGGATGTAGCTATTTTTGCACCCTTTATATTTTGGCATAGTTCTCGAAATTTAACAGCTCAACTTCAAGTGCCCTCGCATAGAAGGAAGCTTTAAAAAGATTCATGTCACTATGGCTCTAATAAAAAACCAAAAATATAAAGATTCTCTCTTCCCCCCAGTACTCTCAGAAAAGTTAATTGGAGGTTGCAAAATATTTATTTCAGGCTCAAAATTCCTGGGTGAATTGTCTGCAAGGGGGTAGGGGGTAAGAATTTGGGGTAGAACGAGATCTGCTGGATTTCCGCCCTAATTATGCTCATCCCAAATAAATTAAAGGTAGATGTTCCAAACAGTTTTATAAAATAGTTAAAAGTAGCAATATTCCTATTTTGAACCTAAAAAAGATTTTGACCATTTTTATTGAAATAGGTAAGAAATCCCACACTTTACCATTAAATATGGAGATTTCATCAAATCATTACATGCCAAGACCTCTCTCTACTGGTTTGCCCGAGTCTTTGGTGCCAAGATATTCTGGATTGTGCCAAATGATAGAAGAATATTTTATCCAAAGTTAACTAGTCCAATCCAAAGGCTGGGCTGCCTCTTCCATTCCCACTAGAGTAGCTGCCATCGGTATTCTAAGATATGCTGTAAATTGTGAAGATGAGATTTCAATTTGCAATCAATGTATTCCTTTATTGTGGGAAAGCTGTGAAGTTAACACTATTTGAATCAAAATAATAAGCCACATTAGGATTAGAAGATGACCCAGAACAGCAATACTGTTCTGTATGCTGATTTCCAGCAATACTGGGGATCTGTATTTGGCTCTAATTAAATTAGGAGAATCTGTATGCCTTTCAAAATAAAATAGTGGATGAACTGAAATAAAGAGAGCAAATTTGTACAATATGTACATCAGCATCTGAAAGGGAAAAGGCAGACTAACATTTCAGATTGAAATACAATTTTGACACTCAACCATTAACCTGTCTTGTCTCTTTCAGGTGTTAACAGACCCAATGAGTATTTCTAGCATTTTCTATTTTTATTTCTAAATAGAATATCGAGCTGGATTGAGACACATCGGCTTTGATAAAATATGATCAAGTACCGTGCCTGATCAGACAATCTACTTAAACACATTCAGTACAGGAAAGAATCTAAGTGCAAAATAATTTGAACCATTTTTGCTGTCTTGAACTATTTCACAAGATTAGTATCTCCTAATGGCTCCAATTGAACTCACAATAGTAAGGTTGGGCACAGTCCTATCATTTCATAATCTAAAAAAAGGCCCTTTACCATTAAATGCCAAATCTTTATATCTGTTCTGTCATTATTTTTCCATTATGCCAAATAGCTGCACACCAATGTAATCATCTTCACCACACGTGTCCCCGTTATCTCTTTTGAAAGTTTCAATAAATGTTGGAATAAAAATAGATTTTCTAACTGAGTTACAACTTGTGCCTTTTAATTCTATTATGTAAGTGAAGCAGCTATGAGTAGCAGATGGGGTGTGAAAGATTACAATGTCCATTCACAGAACTGAATGGATACAGTTTCTAAGAATTCAAGTTTTCAATTAAAAACACAAATAGTCTTCACACAATACACTACACATTCACACCAATTCCTGTCAAATTTCAAGACGATACAGCTTAAGATGTAGCTACATCAATTACACAGGAGGCTTTTTTATTTTACGGTTGATAAGAATATTTTTTGCAGGCACCACTCTTTTAAAACTAGCGCTACCTTTATCATATTATTAATTTATTACTCAGCAGAGCCATTGATGTCGGGGCGGGTCGGGGGGGGGGGGAATAAATCACCATCCTCCATAAACAGGAGGGAAAAAAAATCTGATCTCAGTAATTAGCATACTATTTCTTCACCATTGGTGTTCCACAAAGCATTTGGGGACATTGTTTTTAATTTGAACTTTTCTTCTAATTTTGGTGACTATTCATGCTCTTTAAAGGTAGGGCATGTTCATCCCAAATGGACATTAGTCCAAGGTGATAGAATATTTGCATTTTTTAATACAACGTGAATGTTAAGGATTTAATTTTCCTCCATTTTTAATGTTCCAATAAATTAGCACTTTTTGACCAAGTTTATTATTAGGATATTACAATACTTTTTAATACATGTTTTAGATTCCCCATCATAACACATGATCTATAATTATATCCCCAAATGTCAAAATGTTTAAGAGTTATTAAAAAAATATATATATATAAATGCAAGTTCTATATAATTACATTTTATATAGCACTCTGTTGCAGTGTCAATTTTAAGTTCTATTAAGTCTCAATATATTTTTAAAAATCTATCTTTTGAAATTATTTATAATAGGAGATGGCAGAGGTTCTGGGCACAATTTATGAATACACCTTACATATGCAAATTGTGCCATGCAAATAGTGATTAACCAATGTAACACCTCTTTCAAGCAGGGAGAGAATGATAAGCCATTGTAGATCAGTTAGTCTAAGGTCAGTTATGCCCAAACTTAGAATTTAATAATTCAAGATCATGGGCCACAAATTACCCTATTTCTCCGGCATCCTCTCCGACCACCGGTAAATCAATGGAGTAAGTTTGCGAATGCACGTGCGCAGTAAAACCCCAAAATCGTGAACTTGCTCCCATTGGTTCGCCGGCGGTTTGACAGTTTGAATTAAAAGGGCCACCTACGCTACAATCAGGAAACATTTGTAAACTTACCCATCTGCCCAGCTGGAACAAAGATACTTATGCCACCAAAAGGTATGCTGGAAAATACCAGCCCTACACTACTTTTTGAAAGCGGTTAATGACTGCGAAACAACAAAAAGTTAAATTTTTAAAAATGTGGAATGTCAAATTACTTATTTTAATATTTTTTGATCATTTAAAATTAAAAATGATTTACTTCTGTAAGTTTCAGTAAATTAAATGATTTCCTTGGCTTTTTATAATAAGGTATATTGAACGTTTATTTGCACTAACAGAGAACGTCACTTTAAATGAATGAATTTTACTCTCCTGTTTGTGGGCACGGCTTCCATTCTCACAGCCATTTGCCTTGCGCATCAGCCCACGCTGTTGAGAGGCTGAGCTGATCTCACTGTTTCTTTCCAGTGTTTCAAATCAAGTAATTCTATGCTACGGATATGAAGTAAGTTTAACTTTTTCATTTTATTCGTAGAGGCTGCTGTGGACTTTGCCATGCCGAGTGAGTAATTTCCGGCCCTATATTAGTGAATGTTTAGAAATGTAGCCTTTAACGACAAGTTGCATTTGGCAAATTTAATAGGGTTTTTGAAAGAATGATCAATTGGATAGATAAAAGGAATGTAGTAGATATGATGTATACAGATTTGCAGAAGGTGTTTGATAAGGTATCTGACATCAAGTTTGTTACAAAAATTCAGGCATACAGTATAGGAGGAAATGTAACAGAATGGATAGAAAGTTTTTTGATAGACATGAAACAAAGGGTTAGGTTTAACGGGTGTTGCTTGACACAGAGAAGGGTTGGAGGTGGTGTACACCAGAGGTCATTCCTAGGTCCACTTTTGTTCTTGGCATATGTACATGATTTGGACTTGGGCATAGAGAACACAAGCTCAAAATTTGCTGATGACTCAAAGGTAGGAGGTTTGTCAAATAGCAAGAACTGTAAAAGACTTCCGGAAGATGCAGGCAGGCTAGGGGAATGGGCAAACAGGTGGTAGATGCAATTTAATATGGAGAAGTGCGAGATCATTCATTTTGGAAGGAAAATCAAGGAATGGGTGTATGCACTCCATGGAATAAGACTGAAAGGTGTGGACAAATAAGGGTTCAAGTACATAATTCCCGAAATTACAAGTGCAGGGTGAATAAAGCTAGAAAAAAGGACAACAGTATTATGGGCATAGAGTATAAGAGTAAAGAAGTAATGATAAATTTGTACAAGCAATTGGTTAGATCACAGAGTACTGTGTGCAGTTTTGAGCATCAGAGGGACATTAGGGCTATGGAGACCATACAGTGCAGATTCACTAGACCATAATTGGCATGGGAAATTTCAGTTATGAGGGGAGACTTAAGAAACAGAGACTATTTTTGTTGGAGAAGACAAAGTTAAGAGGAGATTTTAAAATAACGACGGGTTTTTAGAAGAGTAAAAAGGGAAAGACTATTTCTGTGGTTGAGGAGTCAGTGTTGAGGGGTCACCAATTTAAAATTGCTAATAAAGAATTAGGAGAACAATTAGGAAAATATCTTTACTCAGAGGGTTCTAGAAATATCTTTACTTAGAGGGTGGTTAGAGCGTGGAAAGATCTGCCACAGGAAATGATTAAGGCAGTGACAACTGCATCTTTTAAGTGGAAATTGGATAACATTTGAATCAAAGAAAGATAAATAGCTATGGGGTGACAGTGGAATTACTTTTGGATTGCTCTGGCATAGAGCCAGCACAAACAGGAAAGGCTGAATGGTCTTGTTCTGTGCTGTAAACGTTTGTGGTTCCATATCTACATACAATACACACACTATAAAAAGATTTTTGTAATTTGAATATTGTGCTATTGCACACATATATTCTTTTGTTCATAAATATCTACAAATACATTAGTGGTGAGTTACCTCACTAAATTACCTATCCTAATGTCTCCTTCATTGGCATAGTATCAATTTTTGTGTCTGATTACACTCCTGTGAAGCACCTTGGGATGTTTTACTGCGATAAAGGCATTATGCAAATACAAGTTGTTGTTGGTTCTACCTCAGGAAAGCTTTGTAGCTCAAGAATTTGATTTTACTAATACTCAATGAGGTACACAAACTTGAGACAGTTCAGTAATAATTAGAATTAAACCATTGGATTTAACATTTGAAGCATCACTGAGATAATTCATTTCAACAAGTACACACACTTTGGGCTAAATTCAGTAAAATGGGGTAATAATGGCTACTGCCTCAATTTCACCAGTAATAACTAGCACCAAAATTCTCCTCCAGAAGTAGTACCATTCCCTTTTAACAACTGGCAGTAGTCGGTGCCACCACATTTAAAGAATGTGAAGTGGACATGGCTAGTCTCTCTGAATTAGTGGGAAAATGCCACCTGACAGGCTACGTAGCTCAGGCTAAACTATTGAATTATTGTAAGGAATCAAATTATACAGAATGAAAAATAAACCAGCAAATAAACATAAATGCAATACTTAACTATGTATCATCTGTCCCAAAACATTAAAACTTCTGCTGTTTTCATGGTTTTCCTCAGTAACTTTTGTACAGGAATTCACGATGAATAGTTTTACAAAGAAATTAATCCCGAATACTCTATTAGTCCAACATATATAGTGGTACCCTGAGATAGGAGCTAAATGGCAGGGAGCACCAGCCTTTTTATGTCTCTGTTTTCTTTGATGTGTATGCGGACACAATGAAAGGTAAAAGGACATCGCTCTCAAAAATTCAAACTATCCAACTCTTGCCATAGTAGATCAGTGATTAGAGGAACTTATAGATGTAAACAATTTCAACAGTGCAGTCAAACCAGATTTGACTTAATTAGATACAGATCCCATACAGCTTGTGTAGGCTGCCCTTATAACTCGGAAACTAATTACTTTTTTAAAAACTTAACTCACAGTATCAATTAAAATTTGTCACTAAAATGTACTATTTACAGATAGAGGTATATATTATGCTTTGCCTACAGGTGGCCAAGCTATGGCAATGGAGTGCAGATTTTCTGATTGGACGTCCAATCAGGTGTTAATCAGTGGTACATCCGACCAGTGTGCTGACGACCAACTGATTTTGCAGAGTCAGCTTAATTTGCATGATGCATGAAAGTGCCTGGCTTTGAGATTTCAATGGAGGGGGTGCAGCTATAGAGGGGATAGGAAATCATGTGTAAGCAGCCCTTAGCCTTTAAGGGAGATCAGTAAAATTTAAGCCACTTAAAAGGTTCTAATATTTTTAATACATATTTCAGCTTATCAAAAGGCTCCTAGGTAACAAAAAATTGTTGGCAAACCCAATGGCTGCCACATTAAATGTGGAGGCAGGAAACCGGCCCTTTAGCCAAGGCTTGGAACACTCAAACTCAGTACTCTGCCTGTAACCAAGGGGAACTCCGGACATATGGTGGCAGCCCTTTTCCTCTGTTTTGCATCCAGGAAATAAGTGCTCTCTGGATGCAAAAGAAAATTGTCCCTAATGATTTTTAATCGATTGAAACTGGATGGGTCCTGGACACATATGGAGAGATTGTGCAGCAGTGGTACATTTGAGGCTTTTGTGCAGTATTGTTGGAACAAAGCTAACCAACAGTTCAGTGAACTCTCAGCCAATTCTCTGCTTCAGCTTTTTTGAATGATTATTCATTGCTGCTTGTGCAGCCTTGGCCTTGTGCAAGGAGCAAAACCAAATGGGGAAGTGGAAAATATGGCTAGCAGGTCCAAATTAAAGGGATATATTTCTTTGGTGGCAACAGGCTGCATATTAGGACAAATATTTATTTCAGCTTTTAAAATCAAGCGTTAAATAAACTTTAGATATGTCAGCCTTGTCCGATGCTTGGAGGGGTGGGAAGAGCAGTGGCAGGCAAAAGTTAAATGAAAGCAAACCCAATGTGGAGGCGCAAAATCACGACAGGTTTAGATAAAGTAAATAAAGAGAAACTGTTCCTATTGGTGGAAGGTCGAGAACCAGAGGACACAGATTTAAAGTGAGTGGCAAAAGAACCAAAGGCGACGTGAGGAAAAACTTTTTTACGCAGCAAGTATGACCTGGAATGCACTGCCTGAAAGAGTGGTGGAAGCAGATTCAATCATGGCTTTCAAAAAGGAATTGGATAAATATTTGAAGAGGAAAAATTTTCAGGGCTATGGGGAAAGAGCGGGGGAATGGGACTAACTGGATTGCTCTTACAAAGAGCTGGCACAGGCTCGATGGGCCGTATGGCCTCCTTCTGTGCTGTAACGATTCTATGATTCAAAAATTAGTTCTGTAGGCAAGTGAAGAAGTAGTGCAGTATCCAAACCCTGTTTGTGGATGGCTGAATGGACATGCAGTTGCACAAGGTGAGTTTGAGGAGGAAGATTGCTTTATTTGGCACTTCAGTATACCCTTTCCAGAGGACAGCAGTGCACCATTCCTGGCAGCTGACAGTAATCAGGCTCAATGCTGTTTACATTACATGCAGGGCCTGGGACGAGATGTATAAGATGTCAGCACATTTCACTGTAACCTTTCTATGATGCTATGAGTGCAAAAAATCTCTCCACATTATCAATTCTAGTTGGTCTTGGACAAAGGGCACGTGGCCTGCAGTAGACATATTCTATATCCCACAGCTTCATTACAAAAGATGGTCATCTGCGGATACATTAATCACTTGGCTTCAGAAAATAAATTTGTCCAGCTACATCACATATGCTGAAAAAAGGTACATTTAACATAGGGTACAAAATATGCATTAAATGTGATATTCGTGGAAGATATTCTGGTGTTTACCCTCTGTATGATGAAGCACCACACTGGTAAATTGTGAACCATAAACGAATAAGAGCTCTAATTAAATACACCAAACATACTGGCAAGATTTTTTTTTGTGGTGGATTTGACACTAGAAGTGCTTTGGAACTGTGCTTCTGCTTGCCAGTGAACCGCACTTCCGCCTGTTAGTGTGACCCCGCCTTGAGTCAGTATGAGGTGCAATGCTGAATCTTTCAGCATGGGAAAGATGGCAAAAGCAGGAAAGAAGTTTTCAGCAGCAAACCACAAACTAACTTATGAAGGTGACTCTTAACTCCACTTCTGCCAGACACTAACCTCCAAGCAACTTCCAATGCCGTTTTTATACAGGCATTCACATTGGGAGATGAGCCACAGGCAGCCAGTGAGAGAAATTTAACTTGGGGCCTTCAAGCTGAATTTAAATCTCATTTGCATGTTGCAGCCAGGACCTTAGCAGTTACTATTGGCCATCCAAGTGGATCTCCCAGGAAAATAACCAGGAAGTTGGCACTATGACTTCGGTACCCATTTCCCACCTCTGTCTTTCCCGATCTGCCCATAAATGGACATAAGCTGGAGGAAAATCTAGGCTACATATTTTAGACAGATAGTTTGACCTTTCTTAAAGGCCTATCAGTTGTGGGGTTCATCCAACAACTTACAAATGGCATAAAGTAGGAGGCAAATCAAAAAAAACCTTGCCCAGAGATGAGAAATACTGCCGAGATGCTGGAAATTTTAGGGTTAAATCAGTGAAACCTATGGGAAAGAAAATGGAGTGATAAGGTTAATTCCATTTCAGTTACTTGGTATGTATATGAACGGAGATTTTTTTAAAAATCATTTGAATTGGTAGAAAATGCATTTAATATTTTTTTTAAAAGATAAATAAAATCAAAGTTCCATATTTCATTGCCCTCACAAAATAAAATCTCCTCCCCACTACTGTAAAATAAGCATAGCAAAGAACTCTAGCATTACCAAATAAACATGACATTTCATTTAACATACTGGTATCAGGCAGAAACAAATGTGAAATAACAGAACTAATTAAAGCACACTTTGTGCTTTTACACCGTGAAATAAGGCAGCAAAGTGGCAAAATACTTGCTTCTGAAAATTAATTCCTTCTAATACTGTAAGTAGTTGAAACCCTTGATATTTCGGCAAATCTTTCTCTCTATTATATGAGTCAGAAATACTGAAATTCACCCAACTGTAATTTCCGATATTATGTTGCCCAGCTCCTGGGAAGCTAATTGTCACTGAACAGTAAGTGCATTTGAAATGTTAAAATGACATTGACTACCACTAAAATCTGTAAATTATTCACAATTTTATTTGCGGGCAAGAATTGTAACCTTTAGGTGGACAGGTGCACTGACATGTTTGATATCTGCATATTTGTTCTTTTATCATGCCAAAGATTGTAATTCTAATGACCCAGGGGAATCAACTGAACAATGATAATGAGCACATTCATTTAAACAGATCTCACCAAACACGGTGCTCTCCTGCCATGCCCTTATGAAATTAGACCTGATTGTAGGCAAGGAAGCTATACTTAACATTGTTCATTCAAAGTCACCTTGATGTTTAAATGATTGCTAGCACACATCCTCCAGCTACATGCTGGGAGGACTACTTGCTTTGACAGCCTTGAGAAATACAGATAAGCTATGCAAGGTTAAAATACCAGTTAAGTACGGGCTTTGTTAAAGAAGACTGATTAATCTATTTTAATGTTTGAAGGTGAAGAAGATCCTACGTCTATTGGCATAGTCGGAGTATTATGACCTTTAGTTACACTGCATTAACAGTGCAACTGAAGGTCATAATACTCCTACAATGTCTATAGTCCTACAATTTCACCTCATGTCATACAATATACTAGGATAAAAATGCAAATACTGGCACATCTTATCATTTTAATCTAGAATTACCATAGCATGCTTTTTTTTTAAAAAGACTGCATTGTTTGCATATTTTTCATCACAAGAGCTAATACAACTTTCTCAAAATTTTATACGTATTCCCAATCACACCTATACAAAGAAAAAAATATTTAGAGAACCTAATCCAACCAAGAGGAACAAACTAATTTACTTCTCATGGTCTGCATTACAAGGCAATAATGGCTCTGCCATAAAAATATAAATTATAACATTTATTTGCATTAAACTAAGGGTTAAGGTAAGTCAAACTATTTTAGCAATATAAGTATGTAAAAACTGGCAGTAGAGGTGACAGGAGCACAGTGTCACAGTACAATATTTTTTTAACTTTAAGTGGAGAGTAAAGGTCATAATACAGAGTGCCAGCAAGGTACAGATGATGAGGCAAATAAATGAGTAGTGATTGGATGATGTTAAGCTTGAGTTTTAAAAGCCTAAACATTTTAGGCAGAAGGAAAGACAGAGGAAGATTGTTACAAGTAACTGTTTCAGTGGTGTCAAAATCACTCACGTAAGCAGTCTGATTGCCTGATTTATTTTTTACAGGAGTCGACTCCCACTGCTTGTATCTGCTATCGCAGTAGCAGGACGCAGAAGTTTAACACTGAAACTCCCTTGTGATCTTGATCAGATCTCCTTGTCTGAGACTCATATACTCCTTTAATCTATCTGTAAGACGGATCAAGTTAAGACTAGGCCAGGTGTTGTTTGGTTCAGTTCATAAGCTGCTTTATTCCCCAGTAGACAAACATACAGACCGCCGAGTATGGTGAAAGTCAGTTGGTGTAATCGGTTCAACTCCTGTTTGCGTGCCCTTACGAAACTAAAGAAGACAAATTCACGAGCTCACTTGGGGGTATTCTTACTAAATGTAGAAGGATAGATTCATTCTACCATCTGTCCTAGCCACAATGTGGATGACACAAAACTTGGAAGGGTAGTGTCCAGTGAGGAGGATAGTAATAGACTTCAAGAGGGTATAGACACTCGGGTGGCATGGGCAGACACGTGGCAGATGAAGTTTAACACGGAAAAATGCGAGGTGATGCATTTCAGTAGGAAAAATGAGGAGAAGCAATATAAACTAGAGGGCACAAAGGGGTGGAGGAACAGAGGGATTTGCATAAATTATTGAAGGTGGCAGGGCAGGTTGAGAAAACGGTTAAAAAAGCACATGGGGTCCTGGGCTTTATAAACAGAGACAGAGAGTACAAAAGCAAGGAAGTCATGATGAATCTTTATAAAACACTGGGTCAGCCACAACTGGAGTATTGTGTCCAGTTCTGGGCACCGCACTTTAGGAAGGATGTGAAGGCTTTAGAGAGGGTGCAGAGGAGATTTACTAGAATGATTCCAGGGATCATGGACTTAAATTATGTGGATAGACTGGAGAAGCTGGGATTGTTGTTGGAACAGAGAAGGTTGCGAGGAGATTTGATAGAGGTATTCAAAATCATGAAGGGTCAAGAACCAGAGGGCATAGATTTAAGATGATTGGCAAAAGAACCAAAAGGTGATATGAGGAAAAACATTTTTTTTTTTACACAGCAAGTGGTTAGGATCTGGAATGCACTGCCCGAGGAAGTGGTGCAGGCAGATTCAATCATGGTCTTCAAAAGGGAACTCAACAAGTACTTGAAACAAAAAAATGTGCAGGGCTACAGGGATAGGGTGGGGCAGTGGGACTAACTGGATTGCTCATGCATAGAGCCAGCATGGACTCGATGGGCCGAATGACCTCCTTCCATGCTGTAACCTTCTATGATACTATGTAGAGGCTAGTTTTCCCTCACAGCCTTAAGCTCCCATCACAGACATTGCTTTTGAATAGGCCAATGTTTGGCCAAGGTGCTGCCAGCCAAATGATGGATTTAGCCAGGATGCATCATCAGTCCAAAATTCCATCATTTGTGCCCCACGATCTACTCACCTAACATGCCACTATAAAACAAAGGTAACTGGGGAAGGCTGATGCTGAAGTCTTGGAGAATGGTTGGGTCTTACTATGCTTTTAGATAAAGCCTCATACTTTACTCTGGATTGGTCTTTCATCAAAAATGTTTTGCTCTTTATTTTGTAAGCTCCTAACTCTGTTTGGAAAGCTTCCTCAAGATTATATTTTGTTCGTGAAATCTCCCTAAAATATACTGTTAGGCTGCAATATGGGTTTCTCAATGGGGATTCCCCTCTTTATGGTATATATGTTCAAGGAGGAAGAGGAACAGTAGGAAGGCCAAGCTTGTAAGGCAGTACCACAAGAGATTCAGACCCTTCCACAGATACCCAGCCACCAAGGTGTATAGATCCAAAAGATCTTCTTTGATTATCTCCCTAGAGGCTGTGGTTCACCCCAGAAGAGCTTTGCATAATCCTACAGGAAGATCTTCAAACTTCCTCAAGAAACAGGACAGCGCTTACTGAGGCTATGCTTAATTTCCTGACTATTGGCTCATGCATAGGTGCAACAGACAACTTCAGCCATGTCAGTCAGTTTGCTGTCCATTTTTGCATAAGGCAAGTCATGAGGATTTTATTTGCCTGGGCAGCCCAGTTCATTATATTTGATATAGGAGCAAGCAATTGAGTGAGCAGGCCATTAACTTTCAACAGATTGTTGGGTTTCCATGAATTATTTTAACTATTTAAATTATGAGAATAGGTTGCCTAAACTAGGATTGTATTTCTTCGAGTTTAGAAGGTTCAGTGATGATCCAATAGAGGTGTTTACCCTATTGTTTCATTAATCATTTGTGAATTTTTTTGTTAGGAGGAGGGAAACTATTTCCACTGGTGGGGGAATTCAGAACAAGAGGGCACAAGCTTAAAACTCGAGCCAGGCCAATTAAGAATGAAATCAGAATGCACTGTCTCACACAAAGGGTAGTGGTAATCTGGAACTCGCTTCCCCATTCAGGCTGTGGATGTTGGGTCAATTGAAATTTTCAAGATTGAGATTGTTAGATTTTTGTTAAGCAGAGGTATCAATCGATATGGGGGGAAAAGTGGGTAAATGGAGGTGGGGTACAGATCAGCTGATCTAACTGAATGATGGAACAGGCTCAAGGGACCGAATGGCCTACTCCTGTTCATATGTTTAAGAACATAAACATAAGAACATAAGAAATAAGAGCAGGAGTAGGCCAATCGGCCCCTCGAGCCTGCTCCGCCATTCAATAAGATCATGGCTGATCTGATCCTCACCTCAAATCTAAATTCATGTCCAATTTCCTGCCCGCTCCCTGTAACCCCTAATTCCCTTTATTTCCAGGAAACTGTCGATTTCTGTTTTAAATTTATTTAATGATGTGGCTTCCACAGCTTCCTGGGGCAGCAAATTCCACAGACCTACTACCCTCTGAGTGAAGATGTTTCTCCTCATCTCAGATTTGAAAGAGCAGCCCGTTATTCTAAGATTATGCCCCCTAATTCTAGTTTCACCCATCCTTGGGAACATCCTTACCGCATCCACCCGATCAAGCCCCTTCACAATCTTATATGTTTCAATAAGATCGACTCTCATTCTTCTGAACTCCAATGAGTAGAGTCCCAATCTACTCAACCTCTCCTCATATGTCCACCCCCTCATCCCTGGGATTAACTGAGTGAACCTTCTTTGTACTGCCTTGAGAGCAAGTATGTCTTTTCTTAAGTATGGAGACCAAAACTGTATGCAGTATTCCAGGTGCGGTCTCACCAATACCTTATATAACTGCAGCAATACCTCCCTGTTTTTATATTCTATCCCCCTAGCAATAAACGCCAACATTTCGTTGGCCTTCTTGATCACCTGCTGCACCTGCAAACTAACTTTTTGATTTTCTTGCACTGGGACCCCCAGATCCCTTTGTACTGCAGTACTTTCCAGTTTCACACCATCAAGATAATAACTTGCTCTCTGATTTTTCCTACCAAAGTGCATAACCTCACATTTTCCAATATTGTATTGCATCTGCCAAATCTCCGCCCACTCACCCAGCCTGTCTATATCCCCTTGTAGGTTTTTTATGCCCTCCTCACTCTCCACTTTCCCTCCCATCTTTGTATCATCTGCAAACTTTGATATGTTACACTCAGTCCCCTCCTCCAAATCGTTGATATGGATTGTAAAGAGTTGGGGACCCAGCACCGACCCCTGCGGAACACTACTGGCTACTGGTTGCCAGTCCGAGAATGAACCATTTATCCAAACTCTCTGCTTCCTGTTTGATAACCAATCCTCCACCCATGCCAGAATATTACCCCCAATCCAGTGATTCTTTATCTTCAGCAATAATCTTTTATGTGGCACCTTGTCGAATGCCTTCTGGAAGTCTCAATACACTACGTCCACTGGTTCCCCTTTATCCACCCTGTACGTTATGTCCTCAAAGAACTCAAGCAAATTTGTCAGACATGACTTCCCCTTCGTAAAGCCATGCTGACTTTGTCCTGTTAAATTATGTTTATCCAAATGTTCTGCTACTGTCTCCTTAATAATAGACTCCAAAATTTTACCCACCACAGATGTTAGGCTAACGGGTCTATAATTTCCAGCCTTCTGCCTACTACCCTTTTTAAATAAGGGTGTTATATTAGCAGTTTTCCAATCTGCCGGGACCTTTGCCAAGTCCAGAGAATTTTGGAAAATTATTACTAAAGCATCCACAATCCCTACTGCCACTTCCCTCAAGACCCTAGGATGTAAGCCATCAGGTCCAGGGGATTTATCCGCCTTGAGTCCCATTAATTTACTGAGTACCAATTCCTTAGTGATTTTAATTGTATTTAGCTCCTCCCCCCCCCCAGAGCCCCCTGTTTGTCCAGTGTTGGGATATTCTTAGTGTCCTCTACCGTAAAGACTGAAACAAAATATTTGTTCAGCATTTTTGCCATCTCCATGTTTCCCACCATTAATTTCCCGGACTCATCCTCTAAGGGACCTACGTTTGCCTTAGCCACCCTTTTTCTTTTTATATAACTGTAGAAACTCTTGCTATCTGTTTTTATATTTTTTGCTAATTTATTTTCATAATCTACCTTCCCTTTCTTAATCAATCCTTTAGTTACTTTTTGCTGTCTTTTGAAGACTTCCCAATCTTCTATCCTCCCACTAAGTTTGGCTACCTGATATGTCCTTGTTTTTAGTCGGATACTATCCTTAATTTCTTTACTTAGCCACGGATGGCTGTCATTTCTTTTACACCCTTTTTTCCTCAGTGGAATATATATTTTTTGAAAGTTGTAAAATAACTCCTTGAATGTACACCACTGTTCATGTACCATCTTATCCTTTAATCTATTTTCCCAGTCCACTTTAATCAATTCCGCTCTCATACCATCATAGTCTCCTTTATTCAAGCTCAGTATGCTTGTTTGAGAACCAACCTTCTCACCCTCTAATTGGATATGGAATGTAACCATGTTATGGTCACTCATTCCAAGGGGATCCTTAACTAGGACATTATTAATTAATCCTGGCTCATTACACAGGACCAGGTCCAAGGTTGCTTGCCCCCTTGTAGGATCAGTTCCATACTGCTCAAGAAATCTATCCCTAATACACTCAATAAACTCTTCCTCAAGGCTGCCCTGCTCAATTTGATTTGTCCAGTTAATATGATAGTTAAAATTCCCCAGAATTATAGCTGTTCCCTTATTACATGCCCCGACTATTTCCTGATTAATACTTCTTCCAGCAGAGTTGCAACTATCAGGAGGCCTATATACTACGCCCACTAGTGTTTTTTCCCCTTATTATTCCTTATCTCTACCCAAACTGTTTCATTATCCTGATCCTTTGTCCCAATATCATTTCTCTGTATTACAGTGATTCCTTCCTTTATTAACATAGCCACCCCATAGCGGTCATGTGACCACACAAGCCTCTACTGCAAACCTACACCTTTATTTCAACAGAAAGGGATTTCATTAGTGTGAGACTACAGGCACAGTTTTCTGAACATCAATGGCAGTATGCAGGGAGCTGCCATAATTCATTCATCCTTTGAAAATCTAGTGTCCTTTGACACTTTCAGAATCAAACGCAATTAGCAGTCTGGCTTCTAAAACTACCGAGATGGATCACCAGCAAAGTGGAGGATTGTTGCAACAAAGCTCACATTCACTATAAAGTAAAATTGAACAGGTTATTGGTGGGGAAGATTGAGGTGCCTAGATAGGTTATGGGCTCCCCTCCCCCCAGTAAGCTCCCAATGTTATCTCACAAATTAAGTTGGCCTGCCTCCTCCACACTAGGCCCCAGAGGCACATCTCCCCAATTACGAGCGACTTTTTTCTGCCCAGCAATATTAAAATGAATTGACTTCATGATCTCTGGTGAGGTCAGCATCAGGGTTATTGGGCTGATGGAAGTTCTGTCCTGCCACACTTTTGGTAGCGGATTCAGGTATCCAAATTTTAGTTTTCAATGCAAAAGTGAACAAAATACAATCTACTAATCATTTAAATTAGTCAAGAGACATGGTATGACTCAATAATTATTTGGTTAGAATGATTCTTCATTTGATTGTAATTCACATACCATGAGTGAAGCAAGCAAGCTGTGCAACTGAGAAACTGTGAAGAAAGTTTGTGGCTTTAAGAGTTTTTTCAGGCAAGGATCCGAGAACCTTCCCTTAATGAGCCCTGTTCAGTTTTTTGCTATCATCAGCACTAACGGTAATGTGAGCTTGTCAATAGCATTTGGAAGGTAGACATTACAAAAACAGAAAGTGTTTGCTTTTGGGAGCTGTTTTCTCCAAGTGTTTATGTTGTTATCTGCTATCAAACTGTGCAGAGACTGCAGATAAGCATGTAGAGGTACCTTTATTGTTTCTTGTTAAGTCCTAATTTTGTGGTCTACAAATTCCAATTGCTTTCGATATGAAAAGCTTCCTCCTGAGATTTAAAATTATAATTCAATTAAACATGCCCAATTGTGCCTGTGAGCAGATGGACCCTCCATAGATAGTGAAATTCTGGAATTCTAAACCCAGATGCTCTGCGCTAGTTCAGAAAGCACAAAGCAACACTGATAACCTAGTATCTGATGAGTACATGAAACACAGTGGCAGACCTCTTAAACAGGATCATCAATCAACAGAACAAGTAAACTCGCCACAGGGCAATGATGTTTGACAAATTGAGCACTCTACGATGTTAGTGATCCCCTTAAGAATACTTGGTTACAGCAGGTATAATTTAGAATCTCAATATCTTAGCAAACAATGGATTGTTCCTTCCAAATTCATGCAGGATATCTGCATCATAGGGCATGATATTAATATGGAGGCAGGAAGGGAGCGGGGGTGGGGGGAGGAAGATAATCGGATGCGAAAACCGGAAGTTAGGTTGGCAGGTCACAATCTGCACTCCCAACCTTAATGAGGGCAATACATTTAACTTCCGGGCTTCGCACGCAGCAGCCACCCTGATTGACAGGCTGGTTGGCTGCCGGGTCGGAAGGCCGGGGATAGGAGAAGAGGGAGGATGGGCTCGTGGGCTGTGGAAGTCTGAGGACTGGAAGAGATTGGCAGTCGGGCCTGGATAAAGCACTCCTGCTTCTCCGGGCCCACAAGCAGTGCAATAAAGGCACTCACCTCATAGATCTAGCCCTTCTCGCCTGCTTTCACCTGATGTGAATCAGAAGTGATGGGAACAGGTACCGGACAGGTAAGGTTAAATTCATTCTATATTTGTAATACACAAAAAATTAAGTGACTCAACTTATTTCAATGAGGTACATTGCCCCTTTAAGTATCGGCCCACTGGCTTTAAATAGGGATGGGACTTCCAGGCATCTGTTGTGTGCTCGCAACCAAACATGCTTGGGTGAAGCCTGGAAGTGGGCCCACCTGTCCCAACCCATCCGTTCTTCGGGGTTAAAATTATCCCCGTAGTATCAGGTAGTGATCTATATCTAACCATAGTTGTGGTATCAATAATATCACACTGTGTACAGTACCAGACTTATTAAATAAAGAATATGAACAGTTTAATTTCAGTCATGCTCTATATATTCCCATTTCAGAGTGCGAGAGCAACATGGATGAGTCCGACAGCTGTTTGTTACACTGGCAGTAGGGATCAGTAAGAAGTAGGCCACAAGTCCCTCTTAAAGAAAGTGTTTGTTCAACCAGACAAAGGGATGTCACTGATTTACTGTGGTGTTTTACCATCTCCAGAATTCATCTTCAACTTAAATCGTATTGCACTTCTTATTCACTAGTAATGCTTTAGAGGTGGTTACTTACAGCCAGAGGCAGGTTGTGGAGACAATAAGCAGAAATTCAAGTTGCACAAATTCAAAATCATGACGACTCCTTACTTTTCCCTGCATTACTTTGACTTTCAGCTGATAATATCCTCTTTTCCTTCAGGACCCTTCAGGTGAGGCATTTAAAAAGTTGCCTGTAACACCAAGGACACAAATTACAGTCACAATAAGAAAACTATAACTAATTTTGTAAAATTCTAAAATAGCTATGAACATAAGCTAATGCCAACTGCAAAAAACAGTTTATGACTATGAAAGTAATTGAGGCATGAACTTAGTCAACCCTACAATCGCAATAAGAAACAACTGTTCAATCCATTTAAAGACACAACCAATTCACAACACAAGATACATTCTTAGCCTGTTACAATATGGCTTTATCAGACTGAATGCACTCACCATTGTGTTTCTTCATGCAACTGCATTTTAGAATTCCTATGGGGAAACCCTTAGGATTTCCAGCTTCATAAAAGGAGTCTGGAAAATGCAACCACCTGCAGCCAAGCAGGTGAATTTAATCTACAGCTACGTTTTACCTCAATACCTCCGACTGAGGCCAGCCTGTCAGGGATTCCAGCCCCCGCCCCCCCCTGATAAAATCTTGCCCCTTATGTTTGTTCTTCACCATTTAGTGTCCCATACAATTTTCCAGCAGCATTTCCTTCTACCATTCAAATGTTGGCAGTCTCAGTATGAGCTGAATGATGTATTAATCCTCTTCATGTAACTTCCCAGTGATCCTGATCCTGCAGACTCTTGCTGATTCATCCACCCAATCTTATAAATAAGGAGTCTAGGATTGCTGGGGCCTGGCCTGTTGACAGAAGTGCTTTTAAAGAGTCCTGTTGAAGTCTACAAGAAGTTGTTACACTACATTTGTAATGGTTTTACCTTTTTTTTCCTCTTATCTGTTGAGATATCTCTCTGGCAACTGTTGTGCCAATATCATTGTTTCATACTCAGCACTTGTGTTCTTTGGAGAAAGAAGAGAAGGACGAAAGCAGGTCAGGCAGCACCACAGGCACTTTACAACCACCAACTGATACTCTCATACCCACATTTACAGATCAAGGCATTACCCCATTATGTTAGAGGAACAATACTTGCAGAGGCTAAGAGTCACAGCTTCCTTTGTGAATGAGTTATATCACAAGGTGAAAAGCGACCTGCTGCCAAACTCATCCACAGGTCAGTGATGACGAAAGTTACAGCAAGCCTTAATTTATTCAAATTTGCTGGTGATATCGGCCACATAAGTCAATCATTTTTAAAAATTATTTCTTGGGATGTGGTCATTGCTGGCAAGGCCAGCATTTATTACTCATCCCTAGTTGCCCTCCATAAGGTGGTGACGAGCCTTTACTTGAACCACCGCAGTCCATGTGGTGAAGGTGCTCCCGCAATACTCTTCGTTAGGGCATTCCAGGAATGTGAACCAGCAACCATTAAGGAACGGCGATATTTTTCCAAGTCAGGATGGCGTATGACTTGGAGGGAAACTTGGAGATGATGGTATTCCCATGCACCTGCTGCCCTTGTCCTTCTAGGTATGACTTGGAGGGAAACTTGGAGATGATGGTATTCCCATGCACCTGCTGCCCTTGTCCTTCTAGGTGTTGGAGGTCGCAGTTTAGAAAATGCTGTTGAAAAAGCCTTGATGAGTTGCTGCAGTGCAGCCTGTGGATAGAACACACTGCAGCCATTGTGTGCCAGCGGTGAAGGGAGTTAATGTTTAAGGTGGTGGGTGGACTGCTGTTCAAGCGAGCTGCTTTGTCTTGGATTATGACGAGCTTCTTGAGTGTTGTTGGAGCTGCCTCCATCCAGGCAAGTAGAGAGTATTCCATCACACTCCTGACTTGTGCCTTGTAGGTGGTGGAGAGGCTTTGGGGAGTCAAGAGGTGAGTCACTCACTGCAGAATACCCAGCCTCTGACTTATTCTAGTAGCCATGGCATTTGTTGGCTGGTCCAGTTGAGTTTCTGGTCAATCGCAACCCCCAGGATGTTGATGGTGGGGGATTCGGCACTGGTAGTTCCATTGAATGTCATAGGGAGGTGGTTGGGCTCTCTTGTTGGAGATGGTCATTGCCTGGCACTTATGTGGTATGAATGTTACTTGCCATTTATCAACCCAAGCCTGGATGTTGTCCAGGGCTTGTTGCAAGCGGGCACGGACTGCTTCATTATCTGAGGAATTGCGAATGGAGCTGAACATTGTGCAATCGTCAGTGAACATCCCCAATTCTGACCTTATGATGGAGAGAAGGTCATTCTTAAAGCAGCTGAAGATAGTTGGGCCTAGGATGCTGCCCTGAGGAATTCCTACAGCGATGTCCTGGGGCTGAGATAATTGCTCTTCATCAACCACTACCATCTTCCTTTGTGCTAGGTATGACTCCAGCCACTGGAGAGTTTTCCCCCTGATTCCCATTGATTTCCATTTTACTAGGGCTCCTTAGTGCCACACTTGGTCAAATGCTGCCTTGACGTTAAGGGCAGTTACTCTGACCTCACCTCTGGAATTCAGCTCTTTTGTCCATGTTTGGACCAAGGCTGTAATGAGGTCTGGAGCCGAGTGGTCCTGGCGGAACCCAAACTGAGCATCGGTGAGCAGGTTATTGGTGAGTAAGTGCTGCTTGATAGCACTGTCGACGACACCTTCCATCACTTTGCTGATGTTTGAGAGTAGACTGACAGGACGGTAATTGGCTGAATTGGATTTATCTGTGATATGTAAATGCATAAAACAAGTGATGGATGCCTTGATTGATCAAGCAAGAATTTCATCTCCTTCTGCATGGTCACCCTACAGCAGAATTAGAGGGTTGTGCCATTCCGGTTTGACAAGTTTGTTGAAAATTCAAGTGGTAATAGATCCATTGGCCCTATGTGCTCCACTGAACAATGCCACTACCTACATGAAATGGAAATAATTCCACCCCCCTGAACGTTCAGCATATTTTCAATCATTGTCATAGGATTATGCAAGTCAATACTCTCTTCGCAGGCAGTTAGGAACATAGGAACTGGAGTAGGCCATTCAGCCCCTCGAGCCTGTTCCGCCATTCAATTAGATCATGTATTTTAAGTCCATCCACCCGCCTTGGTTCTGTAACCTTTAATACACCTGATTATCAAAAATCTTGTCATAATGAGGTAGAATTTAACCCCGAGCAGGTTTCAAGCAGGCTTGTAGTGGGCAAATGCAAAACACACTCATTGGCCTAAGTTTGTGGCCCAGGGTAGCAGGACAGTGATGGAATACTCAACACTCGTCTAGATGGGTGCACCTACAACATTGTAGAGCTAGATACCATCCAGGACAGGGCAGTTCGCCTGATCGGCACCCCAGTTACTGGACTCAATATCTAACCCTTCCATTACCAGTGCATTGTGGCTGCAGTATGTACTGTCTGCAGAATGCACTGCAGTACCTCACCAATGTCACTTTGACAGCACCTTCCAGCCCTGTCACTGAGAAAACAAGAGCTGCAATGTCATAGAAAAAGCAACCTGACTTGGATATATACCGCCATTCCTTCATCATTGCTGAGTCAAAATAATGGAAATCCCTACCAACACCAGAAGGACTTCAGAAGTTCAAGGAGGTTCACCAAAATCTTCTCATGGCAACATGGGATGGGTAGCAAAGGCAACCTTAACAGGATTGCCCACATCCCAAGAATGAAGCTTAAGAGGGTTCTCTTCCCACACCACCTGTTCAAAAAAATCTAGATGAGGAAGAGAGCCAATGATTGAAACCTGAATAACTCTTAAAAGGATAAACATGTCTTTGAGCTTCCCTGCTCCACGTCATAATACGAAAAATGTAAAGTCTAACCTTCATGGAGAGTAATAACCACAACACTAAAAGGTGGATAATTCACTTTCTCAATATTTTATTAAAACGGCAAACGATTTGTTGCAGCAACGGATTCGTTATCACTCAGGTCTGCTCACTGCCTTCAGGACTTTTTATGCAAAATTGCAATAGTCAGGCAGCAAATTGCATTATACATAGTGAGTGTACAAATTTACAGGATATTCTATAGGTTAATGCTCTGCACCAACTCACTGGCCCTATTTATCAGTTAGTACATTTCAAATGATGTACTGATTCTAGATGGTGCAATATCTTGTTTCCGTAAGAAATAACACAAATGATAACTAAGTGATAATTGCATTCTGAACAGCAGGTCTGCTAAATATAGAACTCTGTTAAATCAGTGCCCGTTGAGTCTTTGTTACCCAATATATATGTGTAAATTTGATTTTGATTAGCTGTCCCAAAGATCTAGATCAGCAAATAATAAGCCTGGAATTTATGTTATTAGTTTTGAATGTGGTTTCAAATACCTAGGAAATCCAATGACTATCTTAAGGTGCGAACAATTTAGACATAAGGGGAGTAATTTTAACCCCCAAGAACGGGTGGGTTGGCGGCGGGTGGGAGTTGAAAATAGTTGTTTTTTTGGGTCGCAACTGCAAAATTTTCTGACTTTGCATTCCCAGTGGGAAGTCTGTACATTAAACCCAAAAGTGAAGCCAGGTTGCGGTCGCAACCCAAAAAACAACTATTTTCAACTCCCACCCGCCCTCAGCCCACCCCGTTCTTGGGGGTTAAAATCACTCCCAAGGAACATGTTAAGAAAAAGTAAAAGAATAAAAATATTTTACCTAAACAGAATGTAAAAACCAACTATATTCCAGTTTCTGAGTATAAAAGAAATTCAGAAGTAAAATATAATTACTGAAAAAATACATTGGGACTGTCTTTCCTTGGGTTTCTCCTGCTCCACCGCTGCCACTTTGACAGAAGTTCAGTAGAAACCCCATTTACATGTATAAATGGACTTTCCACTGAACTCAAGGACATTCCCCCCCAATAAGGTCATAATGTAGATATTATTTTCATGCCATTCATGTTTGAAACAAACAACCCTCCTCTTTGCAACTCTGAAATTAGCTTTTCACAGAAAGCTCGTTCTAGGAATTTGTTCATGCATCCCTGCACTTGAACGGGTAGGCCCAAGGCACACCTGATACTGGGCCTTGGGCTTCATATAAATTAGACTGGCCAGCTGCGGAGACATGCTGGGCGTCCCCAGGCAGTTCACCGACAAAGAGGCGTCAATTTACTCTAGTGTTGTATTGATGTTATGCGGTCAGCCCACTACTGAATAATAAAATGAGCTGACATCACAAATTCTGGCAGGGACAGTGGCCCAATTCATTGGCTATTGTAGGTGCTGCCCTGCCGACAGACAGGAGCACAAACTGCAAAGTGGATTTTTGAGCCTGGTTCTTTTTAAGTGGCAGGGAAAGATCAACATTAAGAGATTTCATCCATGGCAGAAAGAACTTTAATTATCAAGGTAATTGTAATCCCTTCGCTACTTTATCTTGATGGCATATTTCCCGCCCACTGCCATTTCTTCTGTCCTAGATCATTCAACAATGCCGGCATTTAATAAGTTGGTTTTATAGTTTCCACAGGGACAGAAAACAGAGCAGTAGGAGCTTAGGGTCCTGGACACATTATTGGTAATAACAGATACATTTTGTTATGAAATTATTAAAAGATGTAAGAAGGTGATCTCTGAAAAGTTTATTTGGTTCAGGCAGATCCTACACTAAGAAGATGGGGTTATCTTTGCATTCCAGGATGATACTGGAGTAGTGAGCAGTTTTGGCAGAGGAGAGCATGGCCCAATAATGCTTGATGTGGCCCAACCAGATCTGGTGATGGATGGCTGAACCATCCATCTATAGAATGGAATTGGATCATCGATGTTTTCCATGCAATTATTTCCACTTCAAAATGCAATTTTATCCTGGGAGGGGTATTCTAACATACTGATTGCATTTTGGGGGTCGTTTCTTTCCACAAAGGGTTTTATAAGAACATAAGAACATAAGAAATAGGAGCAGGAGTAGGCCAATTGGCCCCTCGAGCCTGCTCCGCCATTCAATAAGATCATGGCTGATCTGATCCTAACCTCAAATCGAAATTCATCTCCAATTTCCTGCCCGCTCCCCGTAACCCCTAATTCCCTTTACTTCAAGGAAACTGTCTATTTCTGTTTTAAATTTATTTAATGATGTAGCTTCCACAGCTTCCTGGGGCAGCAAATTCCACAGACCTACTACCTTCTGAGTGAAGAAGTTTCTCCTCATCTCAGTTTTGAAAGAGCAGCCCCTTATTCTAAGATTATGCCCCCTAGTTCTAGTTTCACCCATCCTTGGGAACATCCTTACCGTATCCACCCGATCAAGCCCCTTCACAATCTTATATGTTTCAATAGGATCGCCTCTCATTCTTCTGAACTCCAATGAGTAGAGTCCCAATCTACTCAACCTCTCCTCATACATCCGCCCCCTCATCCCCGGGATTAGCCGAGTGAACCTTCTTTGTACTGCCTCGAGAGCAAGTATGTCTTTTCTTAAGTATGGACACCAAAACTGTATGCAGTATTCCAGGTGCGGTCTCAGCAATACCTCCCTGTTTTTATATTCTATCCCCCCAGCAATAAAAACCTACATTTCGTTAGCCTTCTTGATCACCTGCTGCACCTGCATACTAACTTTTTGATTTGCACAAGGACCCCCAGATCCCTTTGTACTGCAGTACTTTCCAGTTTCTTGACATTAAGATAATAACTTGTCTCTGATTTTTCCTGCCAAAGTGCATAACCTCACATTTTCCAATATTGTATTGCATCTGCCAAATCTCCGCCCACTCACCCAGCCTGTCTATATCCCCCTGTAGGTTTTTTATGTCCTCCTCACTCTCCACTTTCCCTCCCATCTTTGTATCATCTGCAAACTTTGATATGTTACACTCGGTCCCCTCCTCCAAATCGTTAATATAGATTGTAAAGAGTTGGGGACCCAGCACCGACCCCTGCGGAACACCACTGGCTACTGGTTGCCAGTCCGAGAATGAACCATTTATCCCAACTCTCTGCTTCCTGTTAGATAACCAATCCTCCACCCATGCCAGAATATTACCCCCAATCCAGTGATTCTTTATCTTGAGCAATAATCTTTTATGTAGCACCTTGTCGAATGTCTTCTGGAAGTCTAAATACACTACGTCCACTGGTTCCCCTTTATCCACCCTGTACGTTATGTCCTCAAAGAACTCAAGCAAATTTGTCAGACATGACTTCCCCTTCGTAAAGCCATGCTGACTTTGTCCTATTAAATTATGTTTATCCAAATGTTCCGCTACTGTCTCCTTAATAATAGATTCCAAAATTTTACCCACCACAGATGTTAGGCTAACTGTTCTATAATTTCCAGCCTTCTGCCTACTACCCTTTTTAAATAAGGGTGTTACATTAGCAGTTTTCCAATCTGCCGGGACCTTTGCCAAATCCAGAGAATTTTGGAAAATTATTACCAAAGCATCCACAATCCCTACTGCCACTTCCCTCAAGACCCTCGGATGTAAGCCATCAGGTCCAGGGGATTTATTCGCCTTGAGTCCCATTAATTTACTGAGTACCAATTCCTTAGTGATTTTAATTGTATTTAGCTCCTCCCCCCCCCAGAGCCCCCTGTTTGTCCAGTGTTGGGATATTCTAAGTGTCCTCTACCATAAAGACTGAAACAAAATATTTGTTCAGCATTTTTGCCATCTCCATGTTTCCCACCATTAGCCACCCATTTTCTTTTTATTTAACTATAGAAACTCTTGCTATCTGTTTTTATATTTTTTGCAATTCATTTTCATAATCTATCTTCCCTTTCTTAATCAATCCTTTAGTTACTTTTTGCTGTCTTTTGAAGACATCCCAATCTTCTATCCTCCCACTAAGTTTGGCTACCTTATATGTCCTTGTTTTTAGTCGGATACTATCCTTAATTTCTTTACTTAGCCACGGATGGCTGTCATTTCTTTTACACCCTTTTTTCCTCAGTGGAATATATATTTTTTGAAAGTTGTAAAATAACTCCTTGAATGAACACCACTGCTCATGTACCATCTTACCCTTTAATCTATTTTCCCAGTCCACTTTAATCAATTCCGCTCTCATACCATCATAGTCTCCTTTATTCAAGCTCAGTGCGCTTGTTTGAGAACCAACCTTCTCACCCTCTAATTGGATATGGAATGTAACCATGTTATGGTCACTCATTCCAAGGGGATCCTTAACAAGGACATTATTAATTAATCCTGGCTCATTACACAGGACCAGGTCCAAGGTTGCTTGCCCCCTTGTAGGATCAGTTCCATACTGCTCAAGAAATCTATCCCTAATACACTCAATAAACTCTTCCTCAAGGCTGCCCTGCCCAATTTGATTTGTCCAGTTAATATGATAGTTAAAATCCCCCATAATTATAGCTGTTCCCTTATTACATGCCCCGACTATTTCCTGATTAATACTTCTTCCAGCAGAGTTGCAACAATTAGGAGGCATATATACCACGCCCACTAGTGTTTTTTTCCCCTTATTATTCCTTGTCTCTACCCAAATTGTTTCATTATCCTGATCCTTTGTCCCAATATCATTTCTCTGTATTACAGTGATTCCTTCCTTTATTAACATAGCAACCCCACCTCCCCTTCCTTCCTGCCTGTCCTTCCTGATTGTTAAATACCCTGGCATATTTAATTCCCAGTCGTTGTCACCCTGCAGCCATGTTTCTGTAATGGCCACAAGATCATACCCATACGTCGTTATTTGTGCCGTTAACTCGTCCATTTTGTTACGAATGCTTCATGCATTCAGATACAGAACTTTCAAATATGTTTTGTGACACTTAGTTCCTGCTTTTTCCTTTTTTAACACTTTACCTTTTACTTCATACCTTCTGTCCCTTCCTGACACGCTTTCCTCTGTCTCCCTGCTCAGGTTCCCAACCTCCTGCCACAGCTTTGATGCTGGGTTAATCGCCTTATGCCTTCTAGTTTTTATTTTATCTGTCGTGCCTAAAGTACACTTTCTTTCCGCTGCTCTATGCTTTTCCCTTTCACTTGTTCTTGAACAACTGTTTGTACTATTTGTATTGTAAATTTCCCCTGGGTCTTCCCCTCTCTTGCTGCTCTCAACTTTATTCCCGCTCAGGTTCCCATCCCCCTGCCACTCTAGTTTAAACCTTCCCCAACAGCATTAGCAAACACCCCTGCGAGGACATTGGTCCCGGTCCTGCTCGGGTGTAACCCGTCACGCTTGTACAGGTCCCACGTTCCCCTGAACCGGTCCCAATGTTCCAGGAATCTAAATCCCTCCCTCCTACACCATCCCTGCAGCCACGCATTCATCCGGTCTATTCTCCTGTTCCTATACTCAATAGCACGTGGCACCTGTAGTAATCCTGAGATCACTACCTTTGAAGTCCTGCTTTTTAATTTATCTCCTAACTCCTTCAATTCACCTTGCAGGACCTCATCCCTTTTTTTACCTATGTCGTTGGTACCAATATGGACCACGACTACTGGCTGTTCACCCTCCTCCTCCAGAATGCCCTGCAGCCGCTCCGTGACATCCTTGACCCTAGCACCAGGGAGGCAACATACCATCCTGGAGTCACGTTTGCGGCCGCAGAAACGCCTATCTGTTCCCCTTACAATTGAATCCCCTATCACTGTAGCCCTGCCACTCTTCTTCCTCCCCTCCTGTGCAGCAGAGCCACCCGTGGTGCCCCGAACCTGGCTCTTGCTGCATTCCCCTGATAAGCCATCTCCCCCAACAGTATCTAAAGCAGAATATCTGTTTGAGAGGGAGATGGCCCCAGGGGACTCCTGCTCTACCTGCCTGGTCCTTTTACTCTGCCTGGCAGTCACCCATTTCCTTTCTGTCGGTAACTGGTTTTGTCGGTGGTGTCCTTATCTCTAGAAGTTTATGAACTCTCAAAGTATTCCATGGTTTATTTAATGGATTGGGGGAAGACACTGCACAGGAATGACTTATTATCATTGCCTAAAAATGAAGCCCTTTGGTGTAATAAATGTGTTTTTCAGAAACTATTTCTCACTGAAACTTTGATAATTCAATTATCTGTTGAAAATATCCAAGATCATATTTTCAGAAATGGAGTAAGGAAGATCTTACAACTATAGAAATCGCATCGATACATGGTTTGTATTGTGTTTTCTTCTGGAATTGTCTGAAGTGAATTATTGGATGATGATAATTGTGTAATGATTTTCTTTTTGTTATGGAATGATTGACTTTTTTTCTGGTAATTGTTTTTGTTATTGTGGCCAGTGGTGCACGGCTGGTATTCAACATCCTTCTTTGTTCTGATTAACATGTTTGGTGGCATAGATCTCTCCACATTCACTCTGTTTCCGTGAACTAATACATCTCGCGTGAACTGAGAAGCCAGACTGGCAGATGCAGCATGAACACAGGACCTGAAAAAAGTATATCAGTGTTCTTTTAAGTCACAGGCGTCATTGAGCAACAATCAAATTACTGACACAGTAACATGGTGTATATAACATAATAATAGTCAGTTGAGTTGATAGATTGCCAGAATTGCATCCTATACTCCATTTGAACTGGGGGAAAAGCAATTTTGAACATAAAAATATATGGGGAAAATTTTAACCCCGCAGGACAGGTGGGAGATGGGCGGGGAGGGGGGTTAAATTCTTAAAAATGCAAAACCCAACCTCAACCTGCCGCAAACATACCTACTTCTGGTTTAACCGGGGCGGGATGGGGAGTAACCCGCTCGTGAGAGGCGGGTCAGTAATTATAACATGTTAATGAGGCTGCGTGCCTCAGATTTTATCAGCCATTTGGATTTAACAGCTGCGGGCCAGTTCTCCCAGTTCTCAGGAAACCTGGCAGCTAAAGGGAGGTGAGAACTGCCCGATCCAGCAAGTAAGTGCTTTTCCCAGCCCCCCCAAGCTAACCTGCCCCTATCGGACAATCCCCTCCCTGCGATATTCCCCCAGTGATCTCCAGATGCTCCCTGCGATCTCTTTCCCCACCGCAATCTCTCCCCCACTGCGATCTCTTTCCCCTCGCGATCTCTTCCCCCCCCCCCAACTCTGATCTCTCCCCACCCACGCGATCTCCCACTCCCTCTCTCCCTCCTGCCTGGTATGCTGCAGCCTTGTACAGCAGTCTTTCTTGCACGACAGCCAGTCAGCCTCTCAATCTGGCCAGCTGCCATGCGGGAAACCGAGTACAAAAATTCTAATGAGGTCCTGCCGTTAAGTTCGGCAGGCCCTCCACCCTTCCCATGTTTCTAGGTTTCCCGGCCACTTACAGTTGACCCTTTCCCTCCCTGCATCCCCATAAATATCTGGGCCATGTGCAAGACCACCAGAAAAAAAAATGCATTTATGTAGCACCTTATCACATCTTTCAGAGACATTGTGTAGGAATTCACAAATAATGAGCTATGTTGAAGTGTAGTGACTGTAGTTACATAGGCAAATACAGCAGCCATTTTGTGCACAACAAAATCCCACAAATATTACTCCCTCAGTACTCCACCGAAGTGTCAGCCCGGTTTAATAACATTATAGCCCTGAACTACTGACTGACACTCTTTCCCAAGTATAGATAGGAGCACGGAATTTAACCTTATAAATTCAAGTCATGGAGTGGAGCGTGAACTCTTAACCATTCAGCTTAGAAGTGAGAGTGAAACCCAATGAAGCAAGCTGAAAGCCGACAATAGATAAAATATAGATTATATATGAATGTTCTGTATGCCTCTCATTGGAAAAATATAACACTGTTTGTTAATTATCAATGTTCAAATGCAAGAGATTAAACTCAATAATTAACTAGTTATTATCATATTGCCTCTTAAACCACAATATAAATAATAACATTGAGGGCAATAAAAGTCTTTTTCAGCTCTAAATCTATCTATAATATATTACAAATCTTTCTTCTGTATGCATGTCCTATCTACAAAACCTTACTTCTTCTTAACATAAAATTACAAAGCAATATTGATAGATTAGGTGAATGGGCAAAACTGTGGCAAATGGAATTCAATGTAGACAAATGTGAGGTCATCCACTTTGGATCAAAAAAGGATAGAACAGGGTACTTTCTAAATGGTAAAAGGTTAAAAACAATGGATATCCAAAGGGACTTAGGTGTTCAGGTATATAGATCATTGAAGTGTCATGAACAGGTGCAGAAAATAATCAATAAGGCTAATGGAATGCTGGCCTTTATATCTCGAGGACTAGAGTACAAGGGGGCAGAAGTTATGCTGCATCTATACAAAACCCTGGTTAGACCGCACCTGGAGTACTGTAAGCAGTTCTGGGCACCGCACCTTCGGAAGGACATATTGGCCTTGCAGGGAGTGCAGCGTAGGTTTACTAGAATAATACCCGGACTTCAAGGGTTAAGTTATGAGGAGAGATTACACAAATTGGGGTTGTATTCTCTGGAGTTTAGAAGGTTAAGGGGTGATCTGATCGAAGTTTATAAGATATTAAGGGGAATGGATAGGGTGGATAGAGAGAAACTATTTCCACTGGTTGGGGATTCTAGGAGTAGGGGGCACAGTCTAAAAATTAGAGCCAGACCTTTCAGGAGCGAGATTAGAAAACATTTCTACACACAAAGGGTGGTAGAAGTTTGGAACTCTCTTCCGCAAACAGCAATTGATACTAGCTCAATTGCTAAATTTAAATCTGAGATAGATAGCTTTTTGGCAACCAAAGGTATTAAGGGATATGGGCCAAAGGCGGGTATATGGAGTTAGACCACAGATCAGCCATGATCTTATCAACTGGCGGAGCAGGCACCAGGGGCTGAATGGCCTACTCCTGTTCCTATGTTCCTATGTTCCTGTCACACATTTCTCACACTTTTATATGAGCTTGTTCCCATTATAAATTTCTATGTCCATATTTATAATGTAAACTTGTCACACCGTAATTACATCACTCACCAGTGGTGGCACTGTAGCAACTCAAATTTTGCATCTCCTCAGCCTGTACAGCAGGTAACTCCTTTGTTCCAAACAACTTTACTGCTTTGCTTCCCAATTGCAGTAAGTTTTACTATTTAATTATAAATAATATTAAATCAAAATATATAAAAAGAAGAAAATGTACATTTTTAAAATGGGAACTGACTTTACATCAGCACTCTCTGGTTCAATTATCCACCACTCTAACTTTGCTAGCCTATAAGAATGCACATGGTCTTGACTCCCTGCATGCAATGTGATGAGTGATATATTAAAAACCTTACATCTATGCACACTTTCCATTTACAAACCCTTAATTTCTGTTGTCATGTTTTGAATTCTTTTGTTCTAGCGATTAACAGTAGAAATTCTTACATGCCCATTTATAACAGAAACTGCCTATGTAAACGTGTTATACTGTAATTACACCTTCCCGTCTGTAGTGGTATTGTAGCACTTCAAATTTTACATCTCCCAGCTTTTCACCCTGTACTACACAAACTCTTTTGCTGCAACCAAATCTAGTGCCAAATTTCCTCCCAAATTTCCATAACCTTTGCAATATAGTTATAAATAATAATATCAAAATAAAAATATGATATAAAAACATATGACTTTAAGATGGGGACTAAATAACATCTGTGTGCCCTGTACAATTAGCCCCCACCCTCTAATCTTGCTTTACCTGAAGACGACACTCGGTCCTGACTCTTCACGTGCAACATCACTGGAGATAGACTAGTATTTAAATTAATTTACAATTCCTAAAGATGGTATATCATATCTTCATTAACTTATTTGCCAATCCTATTACTTACTAATTAAAAACTATTGGTTGTCTACACAAACGTAGCAGTCACTTTCCACATTCTCTCTATTTCCGTGAACTAATACATCGAGCGTGAACTGAGAAGCCAGACTGGCAGGTGCAGCACGAACACAGGACCTGACAAAAGTATATCAGTATTCTAAATGCAGGAATTTCCTGAGACAGCATAACTGGCAAGTTACGCTAAACATATGGCAAACTTTTCGCAAGCGAGTTACACCGATATTTCCTGGGAATTTCATTATTATATGCCGGAATGTAAAAACCAGTGTAAAACAATGGGAATCAGCACAAGCAATCGGGGTCCAAGGAAACCGCCGGACTTACACTATATTCTTGATTCCAAACCCTCTTTATGCATGAAAATTAGAAGTTTGAAGCCATCAAACCATCATTTATGCACATTATGCACAGAATGGGCTCGATTTTCGCGCCCCGATCGGGTGCGTTCGTGGCGGGGGGGCTGTGAAAATCGGGGATTCCCGGAGCGGGTCTGGAGCCCGGCTCCAACCCGCCCACTTCCGGGTTCCCCAGTGACGCGCTGACATGCGCGCACGGCCCCCGCATGTGGGACTCCCGCCGGCAATTAAAGCCGGTGGGGTGCCACTTAAAGTACTTATTTAGACATTTCAGGTCGTTTAGAGACCTGATTAACATGATATTTTAGGAGAGGTGGGATTTTGCAAACAACTGGGACTGTTTCCCATACTGGGGGAAACACTCCCAGTTCAAATGGACGTGTTGCAGCCATCAGCCTGTGGCAGCTGCAAAGGTCCATTTGACAGGTGTTGGGGGGGGGGTGGGGGGGAGACACTCACTCATTGCAGGAGGCCACTCTGTCACTTTGGACAAAGTTTGGCCTCCACCATCCTCCTCCTAACAATAAAATTCACCAACTTGCACACTTACCCCGGTGTCCAGATACATGTACCTAACTTGCGGACCCCCTCAAATGTGTATCTTCCGGATGGGGGCTGCCATAGCTGCAGTCATGACCTCCTCAGAGGACGAACAGCATCACCAGCCTCGCCGGCCACGCCGTCCACCTCTGACACGTGGAGCCCCACAAAACAGTGCTGTAACACATCCACCTGCACAGCAGGAGGGAGGGCAACGGCAGAGAGAGATGCGTCGCAGAGGGCACTACCCTCGCCACAGGGTCTAGAGACTGAGGCTCAGCTTCCTGGACCTCTCTGAGCAGCAGTGCACATGGAGGCTCAGAATCATTCGACATGTAGTCGTGGACATCTGCAGCCTCCTTCATGCCAAGCTGCTCCCAGCTGGCCCAAGCACCATCTTCTTACCTGTCGCTGTCAAAGTCACCACTGCCCTCAACAACTTCTCCGCATCCTTCCAGGGTGCCACCGGGGACATCGCCGATGTCTCTCAGTCGTCTGCACAAAAGAGCCCTGCAAAAACACCTGCACTCACTCTGCAGTGACATAATGGGTGGCATCAGTTGTGGGTCTTCAGAGTGATCCTCAGGAAAGGGCATTATTGCACAAACCGGACAAGATTCGCAAAGACGTGGCAGTAGTGGTGACAATATAATATGTTATGTGAGTTGATCAGAAATTAAATATAGGGAAAAACCATGACAAACCCTCAAACACCCTTGTGCATCCCCTTCATGCTCACGACATGTTTGCCTTACGCTTCCTACTGCACATATGTGATGCATGCCCTGTGGCTGCAGCACAGGTAGTGGCAGGTTGAGTGAGGCTGACCGTGAAAGAGATGCATGAGAGGGTGAGTATGAGATAGAGCCATGAGATTATATGAGGATTGGGTTGAGTGGTAGTGGCAGGATGAGTACTGGTGAGGTGAGTAAGTGCAGTTAAGATGAGGATGAGCTTTGAGTGGGTGTGAGGAATGATGTGATAGAGTAGTGTTGGCAGTGCAGAAGGAGATGTGGGGTTGGGGTGGTGATGTGGCAGACGGAGTGTAGGGGAATGAGTAAGTGTACTCACTTCGGCTGACCTACTTAGGTCATTGAAACGCCTCCTGCACTGTATGCAGGTGCGCGATATGTTGGTGGTGCAGGTGACCTCCTCTGCCACCTCGAGCCAGGCCTTCTTGGTGGCAGAGGCAGGCCGCTTCCTCTCGCCCGCCAGGGAGAAGATATCTGTCCTCCCCCTCCTCCTCACCCTATCCAATAAGACCTGGAGTGAGGCATCATTAAACCTGGGAGCAGCCTTCCCCCTCGGCTGCTCCATGCTGTATTTTGCCTATTTTCTGCAGCACAGTCATTGGAGGACTGTCCCTTTAAATAGGGCTCCTCCAGCTGACAGCCTGTGCTGCGCATGCGCAGTCCGCCCTCTGCGCAGCTTTCCAGCGCAAAACCCAGAAGCACAGGTAAGTGGCTCCAATTAGCCTGCGATTCCGTGTGGAGCGCCCCGATTTCACTGGGCCCATTACCCACGGGCCCAGTCGACTCCCCGCTGCGAACCCGCCGCCCTGCTAATATCGGTCCCAATTTTTAATAAAATGGTGGAAGATTTTCAATTTTTAATGCCAATCATTCTGATGTCATAACAATAAATTCAAAGATACAGAAAAGTCATTTTACGTCTCAGTGAGGATAAATTTTTTTAAAATACTGAAAAATTGCCATACATTATCAGAAATATGACTGGTGTACTGAAGTACGAATTCAGATGCCTGAACTATTTTGAGGAAGTCCTTGGAGTGCTGTCCTATTAAGGTGAACAACTTGTTGACTGCTGCATGCTCTATAACATTGTAGAGTGAAGAAACCTCGACATACATGTGAATGAAGAGCAGGTGTGGGACACAGCATAAACTGATAATGATGTTGCACAGGACGCACCACCACTTGATCTGGAGCGGCATCATTTTATTGCACGTATGTTGACTAATCTGACCCCATTTCCAACAATACAACACATGCAAATATAGTATGTCTATGTAATGAATACTGGGACAAACCTTTACTCTGGTGTGAACTTTTACCTAAAACTACCTGCTGGTGCCCATCTTCACGTGCTCCCTTAATGCAAGGAGAACTAGTGTGAGCCCACAAGTGCAGCGGCAGAGGACATAGGGGGCAGATTACTTGTATTGTGAAAAAGACTGCGACAGCAACACAATCCCAAAGAAATCCTGTGGTTGCATTTCCTGTGGGCGGGTTTCATGCTACATGCAGAATCCAGGTTCAGAGTCGAGAACAAATATAATATTCCACATAGTGCAAGCAGGATCATCATGAACACAATTGGTGTATGAAAGCAAGAGTTCAGATATCTGAACTACTTTAAGGAGGTTCTTGCAGTATTCTATAAAGGTGAACATAACCCTTGACAGCTGCATGCTCCATAACAGTGCAGAGCAAATAGCCCTCTGCATACATATGAATGAAAAGCACTCGATCTCCAAATAAATCTGTACATAAACTTGTAGAAAGCATGTCTCCCCTGCTGTTTAGAGTTCACAATGTGAGGCAAACCATCAGCAACAGAGAGATCCGTGAATGTTGTCTCAGGTAGTGCCAAGCATGTTAAATCCAGCCTCTATTCTTACAAGGATTTGAGTCCACAAAGCAATTATAACATCATTGGCAGCTGTCCTGAGAGATGGCTTCACAGCAGCTAATGTGTGCGTCACTGAAGTCAACACTTCAAGTGGCACAAGTGCATCAATTTGTCCAGTCAAAATATGATGGACAGGCAACAATTCATCCATGATTCCCTCAAGCCATAGATGCCAGAGGCCGACTGCTTGATGGAACCAAGCAACAGAGTCACATCCCATTGAAATATTCATAGATCCAAGTCACATAAATAATTACCATTCTCAGTGTGGTGTCTAGCTTCTTTTTCAAAGCTGATCCATTGAGGTGTGCATCCTAGACCCCAAGGGCCATAGATGATCTAACGGTTTCCAAGAAAAATGTTTGCTCTCATCAAACCCCATCACTACTGCCTTTTCCTCCCCAGTTCTTGGTGAGTCAGCTCCTCCCCAGTTCTTGGTGCCAGTAGTTCCTCCTAACGCATCCTAAATTATGCTACTTCCCCTTTCCCATCTGCCCTTGAGAATGTGCACCATTAATTAAAAGATGCAGTTTTCCAGGGCCCATTTATCAAGATAGAAGTATTTTGTTAAAGGAACACTACTGAACTGAGATGGTTTTTGGAGATTTTTCATCACATATTGGGACACACTCAATCTTTTCACTGTTATACTGAGGAAGCCTTTCCTTTCATCCTGCTTTGGAAAGCATTGTATAGCATTGTATTTCAGGATGGTTACTGATCTAGTATCTGAGGGCTGCACAGTGGTCTTCCTGATGGGAATCCCACTTTACATCATGTAAAAGATGGAGGAAGAAGAGTAGCATGAGGCAATAAGGGAAGCCAAGTTAAGCAGGTAGCATTAGACAGGCCATGATGGCCCTACTCAGGCACACCTTCCCGACATTTTTTCTGGGAGCTCTGTCTCAGTCAAGAAACGTTATAGGAGTTCTGCTCATTGCTGCAACCAAAATCGGCACCAAATTCCACAGCACGCACAGCTTGACTGCAGCAGAGAAAATGACCATAGCTTTGAACTCTTACACAACAGGCTCATTCCAGGGAACTATTAAGGACTTTTGCCAGATCAGTCAATTTGCTGTGCACTCCTCGACAAGGCAAGTTACCAGTGCCTTCTTTGCCAGGACAGCTCAATTTGTATAATGCAACAGTGCTCCCAGACAGATCACTGAGAATGCCATCATTTTTTCAGAATTGCTGGATTCCCCAGGATTATTGGGGTTATTGATTGCATCTATGTGGCATTGCCTGCACCAAATGTCATCGCTCATATTTATATGAGGCTTCCATTCCCTAAATGTGCAGGTCATTTGTGACGACAGTCACGGCATTGGGGTAGCTGCTTGCAAATATATTCACGATGTGCTGAGTGCTGACAAATACAATTATGCTTTGTAAGTCCATTGTCTCAGCTCTATTTCAACAGCAAGGACATTATCTGTACCCCTTCAAGTGGGTATCTCTGGGCTGTTAAGTGTAAAAGAGAGGGTGAATGATGTGGCGGGGGAGTGGTTGCCAGTGTTAGAGGGGACTGCAACTTTTTGCTCTTCGGCACCCTTTTCAGCTGCATCATGGCTTACAGCCACTGGAGGACAAAGAAACAGAAGCTAGTGGCTTAATGAATCCTGGCACTGTGTGCTTTCTTCTCCTGCAAGAGGAATGTATAATGTTAGTCGGCTGCTGTAGTCTCCAATGCGGCAGTCACAAGGATTCATTTATTTTAAATTAAATTCCACAAGTTTTCGGAGGCTTCCTCCTTCGTCGGGCGGATGGTGGAAATTATATTTTCGAATCCTTCGCATTTGAAAAACATAGAACAATGCCTGGTGATTACTGCCCGTTGCCAAGGCAATCACAGTGAGCAGACAGAAAGGTGTCATCTAAAAGGCCACTGAATATACAACACCCCAAAAAAATTAAGAGAGAGAGAGAGAGAAGGAAGACAGTCAATGACCCGTTATATTAAAAACAGATCACATTTGTTCGCTGGTGGGGTTACGTGTAGTGTGACATGAACCCAAGATCCCGGTTGAGGCCGTCCTCATGGGTGCGGAACTTGGCTATTAATTTCTGCTCGACGATTTTGCGTTGTCGTGTGTCTCGAAGGCCACCTTGGAGTATGCTTACCCGAAGGTCGGTGGCTGAATGTCCATGACTGCTGAAGTGTTCCCCGACTGGGAGGGAACCCTCCTGTTTGGCGATTGTTGCGCGGTGTCCGTTCATCCATTGTCACAGCGTCTGCATGGTCTCGCCAATGTACCATGCTCTGGGGCATCCTTTCCTGCAATGTATGAGGTAGACAACGTTGGCCGAGTCACAGGAGTATGAACCGTGCACCTGGTGGGTGGTGTCCTCTCGTGTGATGGTGGTATCTGTGTCGATGATCTGGCATGTCTTGCAGAGGTTACCGTGGCAGGGTTGTGTGGTGTCGTGGACGCTGTTCTCCTGAAAGCTGGGTAATTTGCTGCGAACGATGGTTTGTTTGAGGTTGGGTGGCTGTTTAAAGGCGAGTAGTGGAGGCGTGGGGATGGCCATGGCGAGGTGTTCGTCATCATTGATGACATGTTGAAGGCTGCGGAGAACATGGCGTAGTTTCTCCGCTCCGGGGAAGTACTGGACGACAAAGGGTACTCTGTTGGTTGCGTCCCGTGTTAGTCTTCTGAGGAGGTCTACGCGATTTTTCGCTGTGGCCCGTCGGAACTGTCGATCGATGAGTCGAGCATCATATCCTGTTCTTACTAGGGCGTCTTTCAGCGTCTGTAGGTGTCCATCGCGTTCCTCCTCGTCTGAGCAGACCCTGTGTATTCGCAGGGCCTGTCCATAGGGGATGGCCTCTTTGACGTGGTTAGGGTGGAAGCTGGAAAAGTGGAGCATCGTGAGGTTGTCCGTGGGCTTGCGGTAGAGTGAGGTGCTGAGGTGCCCGTCTTTGATGGAGATTCGTGTGTCCAAGAAAGAAACTGATTCTGAGGAGTAGTCCATGGTGAGCTTGATGGTGGGATGGAACTTGTTGATGTTATCGTGTAGTCTCTTTAGTGATTCCTCACCGTGCGTCGATGTATCTGGTGTATAGTGTTGGTTGGAGGTCCTGTGCATGAAAATGTTGGCGTATTGGGGTGCGAATTTGGCCCCCATGGCTGTTCCGTGTGTTTGGGTAAAGAACTGGTTATTGAAGGTGAAGACATTGTGATCCAGGATGAAGCGGATGAGTTGTAGGATGGCGTCTGGAGATTGGCTGTTGTTGGTGTTGAGTATTGATGCTGTCGCAGCGATGCCGTCATCGTGGGGGATACTGGTGTAGAGTGCCGAGACGTCCATCGTGGTGAGAAGTGTTCCTGGTTCAACAGGTCCGTGGGTACTGAGTTTTTGTAGAAAGTCTGTAGTGTCGCGACAGAAGCTGGGGGTTCCCTGCACGATGGGTTTCAGGATGCCCTCGATGTATCCAGAGAGGTTCTCACACAGGGTTCCGTTGCCTGATACGATAGGACGTCCGGGTGTGTTGGCTTTGTGTATCTTTGGGAGGCAGTAGAAGTCTCCCACGCGGGGAGTACGTGGGATGAGAGTGCTTAGGATGTTTTGAAGGTCTGGATCGAAGGTCTTGATCAGTTTGTTGAGCTGATGGGTGTGTTCTTTTGTCGGGTCTGTGGGTAACCGTCTGTAGTGTTCCTGGTTGTCCAGTTGTCGGTATGCTTCTTTGCAATAGTCCGTTCTGTTCTGTATGACGATGGCTCCTCCTTTGTCCGCTGGTTTGATGACGATGTTGCGGTTGGTCTTGAGAGCTTTGATGGCGTTGCGTTGTGCTCGGGTGACATTCTGGACTGTCTTCCGAGTGCGGCTGATGAATCTGGCATAGACGCATTTACTGACAGCTTGAGCATACATGTCAAGCTGAGGGCAGCGACCCTCTGGAGGAGTCCAGTGAATAAATTTGTTGGACTACAACTTGGTGTTGTAAAATTGTTTACAATTGTCAACCCCAGTCCATCACCGGCATCTCCACAACAAGGATTCATGGAATAGATGGTACTAATGGAAGTTGGAAGGGTGTAAGGACCTAGGCTGAGAGAATTCAATGTGCTAGCTTGCATTATAGGATATGAGACAATTGGCACAAGAAATATGGTACCATGTGATAGTCAAAAGGACACTGCTTGACCACATGGTTCATGCTGTTGCATGTGATGGATTTTTCTCTGGTACTCTAATAATTACATCCCTCCATTCTCCAAATTTGGGACAGTAACCTTTCCATATTAATCTCTGAGAAGTTATGATGTGGAAATGCAGATGATGCTCATCCTTTCCCTTCTATTGCAGCAGAAATTTCATTTCCTTTCCCAAGAGTCTGCTCATCCCTTTAACTGCATGCAGCCCTTTAAATATGAAAGTTGCACCATTGCTCTTCCTCCTTTTTGAATGTTTCACCTCCACCCCTACCATATCGGACCTTCTGCTAGCAGTGCTCACCTTTGTCCTACCAGCATTATTGAAATGAACTGACTTTGGGATTTCTGATAGGATCACCCTCAGGGGACTCAATTTTGAAATGGTGGTGGGTTTGCAGGGGTGGGGTGGTGAAGATGACAGGCTGGCTGCTGTCAGGAGCTGCAATCTCAAGCAGAAGGGAGAGAAAGAGAGTGAGTCATCATCCGGCACTGGAACAGAAGATCGGGGGGGGTGGGGGGGGGAAGGGGAAGATTGGGGGAGAAAGGGGAAGGTCAGGGGAGGGAGGGAGAGGGGAAGATTGGGGGAGAAAGGGGAAGGTCAGGGGAGGGAGGGAGAGGGGAAGATCGGGGGGGGGAGAGGGGAAGATCGGGGGTGGGAGATGGGAAGATCGGGGGGGGAGAGTGGAAGATCGGGGGGGAGAGTGGAAGATCGGGAGGGGGGGAGTGGGGAAGATAGCGGGGGGAGAGGGGAAGATCGGGGCGGGAGAGTGGAAGATCGGGGGGGGGAGAGGGGAAGATCGGGGGACATCGGGAGGGGGTGAAGAAGGGGAGATTGGAGAGGGAGATTTCGGACATCGGAGCAGGGTGGAAAGGTAGATTGATTTTGTGTTTTAACTTCGTGCAATGGTTTTTTTATGTAATTTATTTTGTTTCTTTTTGCCTGATCCGGCCCTTCACGTTTGATTTCACCAGACATGAAGCTGAAGCCGTGGGTAAGCCACGCAAGTAAGTTAAAAATCGTTCTAACCATGTAATCTGTCACAAGTAAAGTGCCTTAAGTACCTCAATGAGGTACATTTGACTCTTTAACTATCATCCCGCCGGTTTTAATTGCCGGCGGTGGGTTGCAGCCAGGCTCCGAACCTGAACAGGATTTCCCCCGCCCCCAACACACCTGCAATTTCCCGGAAAATCAAGCCTCTGATCTCAGAGGACATAAATCCTGCCCGATTGCACTGATACCACTGCATCAAGGACCCAGGAATTTCCAGGCCTTAGAATTTATTTCAGTGTATATGCAACATTTAAATGATCTATTTCCAAACCCATGCTTCTCCTTGCTGACTGTGTAAGCTGTGCTCGAACTATTTGTTCATCTTACATTGGGTGCACAGGTCCCAGATGTATTTACAACAGTTCGAGCCATGTATGATAATGCAATGGCCACCAGTGTGTGCCCATTCTCAGACACACTCAATGATTTGAGGACTCTGGCTACAATAGAAGGATATGTATGTATCTTGACAGTGGACCCTTCGGAGGCTATGCTACTGGTGCTGGGCACTTTTGTTGGAGTAGCCTGGCGAGCTGCATGGGAGCAGTCCTTAAAGTGTCACCAATGTTGGTGAACTCTACCTTCGCTGCTGCTTCCAAACAATCTGTCATTCTTTCCAATGGAGCAGTGATTCATTCCAGCAACTGAGTGTTCAATGTTTTCATCAGGCCAATCATAATGTTCATGTAACAACGCTGTTCTGTGATTCGTCTTTTGCTGCTTTAGAGCCGCCACTGCAACTGGCTATGAAGATGCCACTCAATCCATGGAACTCTGCATTTATGCAAATAACTCCTGCGGCGATAACTGAGATGTTCTGCTGCATGTTCGCAGACAACTGTTGCATGCTGCTCATGGAATGAAGTGAATGCTTCGATTTGCATCAATTGACTGCATCAATTTGTGTCTGAAGGCAAATTCAGTATAATAACAATCCCTTGTCCTCACACTGTGGCCTGAAAACTTGTGAGCCCTGCTCTGCTGTTGTAACCATGCCAGGCTTCTGTAGGCTGCTCTTAGGTGCTCTTGACCCCTTCCACATTCCCTGGATCATGAGAATTTACATAAAATGGGCACCTGCTAGCGCCAGCATCAGTATGGGGGTGGACAAAGAAGATATAATAACAGTTACACTGAAGGCTGTGCTGTCAAAGAGAGGTAAAATATTTAGTCTGAAAAATAATTACTTAGCAAGTGTAGCCCCAGGGTCAGGAAAACAGAGAGTATGGGAAAAATATCAATAAAAGAATAATTGCTAATTGATGAAATCTTTTGTTGCCTTGAATACTACAATTGCATTGATATGAACTCTTAAGAATTGAAAAAATTTAAGCAAGTAGCAAATCTTCATGCTTTGACTTCTTCCAAGAACTGCTATGTTACAGTAGGGTATTGAAAACGTGTCCTTGTGTTATAAATGTGTATGCCAAGTAAAGTTTCCATAGGATATCTTTGACAAATTATGTTGCAGTGCTGCTTTATGTGTGCTTTACAGTGGGAAACATTCATGACCTTTGATGTTAAATCTCCTGTTGTTTTTCTATCTACTATACTCACTCTGGCTTATTTTATCATTGACGTGCTCATGTTCTGTGTCACTGCCAAGTCCAAAATACATTCAGTGTAAGCATAGATGAATCAATACAGCAGCAAATGGTAGGAGATGAAACTATTGGTCAAAATTTCTCATTGGAAGAGTAGTTAGAAGTTTTTTATCTCTCCCAGAATTCAGTCAACCACTTAGCAGATTTACTGAGATCTGGCAAGCAGTCTAACTGAAGACAGATCAGGCCTGCAATTTCCTCAGAAAAAAAGGAAGCTGTGGCCCTTCATCACCTAGCATCACACATGAGTGGTTCTAAATGTCTTCAGAATCCATAAGAAAGAGATTTCAACATATCCAAGGCTTTAGTTCTTCGAACATTTGCCATGACGACTAATAAAGTGAGGTTCATGAAATCACCCTCTTCTTTCAGTAGTGTCATATTCCTGACAGGATAATGTGACAATTTGAGAGGCTTCTGCATTGTATTTTTATATGACCATAGACATGAATAACTACATTTTAGAAATACTTGGAGTTAAGACAGAGGCTGCTTTTTTCTATAAAACTTTAAAATGGAGCCCTGAACCCTGCTGTCTGTGGATTGTAGACAGGTGCTAATCAAATTTGTGGCCCTTTGAAGAACAATGAATGTATTATTTGCAAATTCCAAATCATAGGAATGGTTCCAATTGCTGGAAAGTGTCAACATATGCAAGCTTACAGATGAATGCCTTGTAGGCTAAATGGCTGAATTATCAAGGGGACTTTGTTTTGGGAGAGGTTCAATGTAGACATTGTTTGAAGCACCAGTAAGGCTAGTGGAAGAGGCAACTTGCTCTGTAGTGTAGGATATAGTATCTCCTACCATTGATTGACTGACCGCTCTTTATTCTAGTCTGGAATATGTACTGCTGATTTTTCTTGATATCTTCAGTTCAATTTCTAGAATTGGTAGTTGGATGCTGGACAGTGGGCATCTCACCTACCTCGAAACATCACATCAGGAAGTCTACAAAAGATACTTTCTTCCAAAAATCAAACTGCATAAGAAATATATTGTAAAGAAGATGAGCCATAAATTCAGTGGCGGAGCGCCCGTTTTTCTAGGCACTACGCGTTCTAAGGCCCCAAAATGCTGTCCGAAATGCGCTTCGAGCGTGAAATGTGCCGGACGCCACCTTGGTAAACGTATTTGCACATGCACAAATAATGAACACCGGTACCATGTAAAGTAAGGAGAATATGCATAAGATCAGTGTGCAATGCTGATTTAAAGGGATAGATACCATTTTGGCATTCAAAGCTCCAGTCAACATACTGTCTTAACCACAACTAGATAAAAATGTCATAGATGACCTGGAGGACCTCCCACCAGCGCTATTTAAAGGGACCATGCAGGATTTACAGGTTAGTTGCTGGATTATTGCTTCTGGCTGCTGATGCATTCATACCTGTGTTTGGAGGTCTCCTATACTTGAATACTAGGACTAGGGGACAAAGCCTAAAATTTAGAGCCAAAAGTTGCAGGAGTGAAGTTAGGAAACGCTTCTACACACAGAGGGTGGTGGAAGTTTGGAATGCTCATCTGCAATCAGCAGTTGATGCTAGCTCAATTGTTAATTTTAAATCTGAGATTGATAGATTTTTGTTAACCAAAGATTTTAAGGGATATGGGGCTAAGGCTATGGAGTTAGGTCGCAGATCAACCATGATCTCATTGAATGGCAGAACAGGCTCGAGGGGCTAAATGCCACTGCCACTTGCTACCTCCTGTTATGTGCCATCTTCTCCTGCAAGAAGGCGGGACGTGTGTCGGTGAGTGTCCTACAGGATGTTTGGGTGATATGCCTGTCATGGTTGAATAGTGTGATCTGTGAGTTGTGGGTGTGTGGCTTGCAACAGTGGTAATGTGTGAGGGAGAGAGGAAGCATCTGACTGGAAGAGTTGAGTATTGAGTGAAAGAGATTGTTGGTATGGGGGTGATGGGACGTGTAGTGCGTGGAGCAGTGGATTCAGCTAGTGGTGCGGTTGGTAGGAGACGCCACTTGACAGTTGACCTCACTCACCTTGACCACTCGTGTCAAACCATTGAACTTCTTCTTGCACTGCATCCATGATCGTGGTGCTATGCGCCTGGCATTGACTGCGTCCCCTACTGCCTCCCGCTGCCTCTAGAGGATGTCTTGCCATCCCCCCCCTCCCCACTGCGGATAAAGGATGCCCCTCCTTCTGTCCACCTCTTGCACCAAGGCCTCTAGTGCATCATCAGAGAACCTTGGTGCACGCTCTCTCGTAGGCCTTGTACAAATTCAGATCGGCAGATTGGTGAGGTCCGGCGTGCCCATTGGAGGATGTGGGATTTAATAACGCGCAACCTTTATTCAATGTTTTAACATAACTCCACAGTTTGTAAACATAGGGATGGGACCTGTACCTGTGTTTTATGTGTGCGATGTCTGATCCCCGTTCAGACTCCGTGCGGACCCGAATCTTATTTTTGCAATTAAATAATTTCCCCTATTGCCTTTCGAGTATGATGCAAAAGTTATGGTGGATATATTGGGTCATTACCTTTGGTTGAATTTATAAATAAAGTGCCTATTTAGGTTATTGCCACTTTCAACTCCAAAGCTGTAATGAAGCTGATGCTCAGTAGCTTACACCTCATCTTTCCACCCAGCTGCTTTGTATTATTAACATTTTTGTTGTTCAAAAAACTTATCTAGAACAAGGTGACATTCTGGACTGGACTTTCCTCTGCTATCCCACCTGAAATCAGCTGGAATAGTGGCAGAAAAGACACAATCAGGCGGTAAGGCCTACTGCTGCATTTCCACCCAGAGCTAAATTTTCCGATTCCCATGCCCGCCCCACAGGGACCGGCATTTAGCAGCCCCATCTCTACGCACCATATGTAATTGCTACTAGGGAAAGCACAGGCCCAGGCCTTCCATCCCATTTCTTGCCCATCTGCTCCTGTTAACATCATTCCCTGCGTCTGCTAGGTGGAAACAAGTGCTGGCCCAGGGTAGTGACAGTAATAGTCCTAATGTCTGTAAGTTTAAAGAGATGATCTTATAAAGGTGCCCTCTCCCTGCAATCTGGCCCTAAGCACTTGCTGAGGCCAACAAAGTCGCAGCCTGTGCCATCTTCACAGCTCTATTTGCCTCTTCAGGGCCCTTCGCCATCTCTTCAGGTGCTACAGTAGTTGTCCGGCTGCGACATCACCCAATACTCCTCGGTGGCATTGGCAGGCTTCCTCTTAGCAAAGGGAATCCCTCCAGGAGCCTGCATACATGGGTAATTAACCCTAACCCAAGATATCGGGTTGGGGCTGCAGCAGTGGATCGGGCAGATGTTTTATATGTAAATATATGTCCAGCCATTATATTTGAAAAGCACTGAAATTTATTGTCAACAGCACAATGCAAGGCAGTACATTTAATCTGCATAGTTATACAAAGATGTTGCTCTGGTATTGCTAGCACAACAATGTATCATTTAAATTTCATGCACTTAATAATAAATTGGATGAATTGAGCATAATTTGCAGAGTTTAATATAATACAGAAGAGTCGGTACATACCTTCCTTAAAATATATTCTTAAAAATTAATTATAAGAGGTGCAATGTCAATATGCATTAAACTAATGATTCAACAAAGGCTCATGAAAGGCTTTAGTAATTCTAATATCCCTGGCTACAGTTCCAAAGATCGTATGCTACACCTCATTAAAGACAGCCATTGATGTAACTATTGTAGGATATGGGAGATACATAACCATTATTACAGCCATCAGGCTATGCCGAATTGTGCAGAACATTTCCATTAGAAATGGAATCACTGACACTGAATCCTGGGTGCAACCTGCTGCATTCCCAGTGCACCGAGTAAATGAGAGGTGTATGACAGATGTTGACATTCTTCAATTTTAAACGTAATGCCTTGCACGTGGCTGGGATTTGAGAGTAGAATCAGATGTACATAAATCATCAACATTCGACTAAACCAGTGAGCAATGAAATCAGAAAACTTTTAATCTAATTAGATCAAACACAAAACTCTCCTATGTGATTCACAGGAGTTTAGCAGTTTAATGTATGAAATGCAGAGAATAGTGGACACTGTTGACAAACTTCCACAATAGTATTACAGTCAAAAGATACTATTAAACACTACAGTGTGAAAATACTCAACTGGATGAGGGCTGATTTCAGTGAGTTGCAAAGGGATCTTGCCCAGGTGGATTGGAATCAAAGATTGGCAGTTAAAACAGTAAATGAGCAATGGGAGGCCTTCAAAGAGGATGTAGTTCGGGTACAGACTAAACACATTCCCATGAGAGGGAAAGGAAGGACATCCAAAGCTAGAGCTCCCTGGATGTCTAAAGATATAGAGATTAAAATGAAACAAAACAATGAGGCTTATGACAAATGTCAGGTTCATAATACAGTAGAGAACCAAGCTGAATGCAGAAAGTACAGAGAGATCTAAAAAAGGGAATAAGAGCGGCAAAGATAGAGTATGAGAATAGATTAGCAGGTAACATAAAAGGGAACCCAAAAGTCTTTTTATAAACATATAAATAGTAAAAGGGTAGTCAAAGGACAGGTAAAGCCGATTAGAGGCCAAAAAAGAGATCTTTTTGTGGAGGTAGAGGGCATGGATGAGGTAATAAATGAATATTTTGCTTCTGTCTTCACTAAAGAAGAGGATGCTGCCAATGTCACAGTAAAGGAGGAGATAGTGGAGAAATTGGATGGGATAAAAATAGATAGAGGAGGTACTAATAAGGTTGGCAGCGCTCAAAGTAAAAAAGTCATCCGGTCCGGATGGGATGCACCCTAGGTTGCTAGGTTATAAGGGTGGAAATCGTGGAGGCTCTGGCCACAATCTTCCAATCCTCCTTAGACATGGAGACGGTGCCAGAGGATTGGAGGATTGCAAATGTTACACCCCTGTTCAAAAAGGAGAGAGAGATAAACCCAGCAATTACAGGCCAGTCAGCCTAACGTCAGTGGTGGGGAAACTTTGAAACACAATAACCTGGGACAAAATTAATTGCCACTTGGAAAAATATAGGTGAATAAATGAAAACCAGCACGGATTGGTTAAAGGCAAATCATGTTTGACTAACTTGATTGAGTTCATTAATGAACGGAGAGGGTTGATGAGGGTAGTGCTGTTGATGTTGTGTAGATGAACTTTCAAAGGGCATTTTATAAAGTGCGACATAAGAGACGTCAGTAAAATTGAAGCCCATTGGACATTGGATTAAAGGGGCAGTTGCTGGATACGAAATTGGCTAAGGGACAGAAAGCAGAGAGTAGTGGTGAACGGTTGTTTTTCAGACTGGAGGGAAGTATACAGTGGTGTTCCCTAGGGATCGGTGTTGGGACCACTGCTCTTTTTGATATATATTAATGACCTGAATGTGGGTATACAGGGCATAATTTCAAAGTTTGCAGATGACATGAAACTCGGAAATGTAAACAATAATGAGAAGGATAGTAATAGATGTCAGGAGGGCATAGACAGATTGGTGAAATGGGCAGACACATGGCAGATGAAATTTAATGCAGAGGAGTGTGAAGTGATACATTTTGGTAGGAAGAATGAGGAGAGAAAATGTTAACTAAATGGTACAATTTTAAAGAGGGTGCAGGAACAGAGAGACCTGGGGGTGTATGTACACAAATTTTTGAAGGTGGCAGGACAAGTTAAAAAAGCATATGGGATCCTGAGTTTTATTAATAGAGGCATTAAGAAAGTTATGCTAAACCTTTATAAAACACTGGTTGGGCCCCAGCTGGAGTATTGTTTCTAATTCTGGGCACCACACTTTAGGAAGGATGTCAAGGCCTTAGAAAGGATGCAAAAGAGATTTACTAGAATGGTACCATGGATGAGGTACTTCAGTTATGTGGAGAGATTGGAGAAGCTGTGGAGCAGAGAAGTTTCAGAGGAGATTTGATAGAGGTGTTCAAAATCATGAAGGGATTTGATAGAGTAAATAAGGAGAGGCTGTTTCCAGTGGCAGAAGGGTCAGAGATTGACAAAAGAACCAGAGGCAACACGGGGAAACATTTTTTTATGCAGCGAGTTATTATGATCTGAAGTACACTGCCTGAAAGGGTGGTGGAAGCAGATTCAATAGTAACTTTCAAAAGAGAATTGGATAAATACTTGAAGGGGAAAAATTTACTGGGCTATCGGGAAAGAGTGGGAGCATGGGACTAATTGGATAGCTCTTTCAAAGAGCTGGCACAAGCTCGATAGGCCAGATGGCCTTCTTCTGTGCTGTATCATTCTATGATTCTATGAACTTATCTCAGTAAACAGAAATAAAACAACTCACTCAACAGAGTCTGGAGAATTGGGCAGAATGTTTCATTTTTGGTCACTGTTACTACTACTTGCATTTGTATAGCATCTTTAATGTAGATAATCATCCCAAGGCACATCCCGAGGCATAAGGAAAAGAAATGGATGGCAGGCCAAAGAAGGAGCTATTAGGGTGGTTGACCAAAAGTTTGGCCAAAGAGATGGATTTTATAGAGCATCTTAAAAGGAGGAAAGGGAAGGGTAGGGAGGGACCTCCAGAACACGGCACCTAGGCAGCTAAAGGCGTGGCCCCAATGACGTGCAAGAGGCCAGCATCAAAGAAATGGAGAGTTTGGGAGGGTGGGGGGAGGTTGTCACATTGGAGTAGATCATGAGGAGTGAAGAATTGGGGGAATTAAAAAACAAAGATTAGAATTTTAAATTTGAGGCGTTGGGGAGCAAGTCCCAGTATAGATCAATGAGGATGGGGGTGCAGCAGAGTTTTGGACAAGCAAGGTTTATAGAGGGTGGAGCTTGGGAGGCTGGTCAGGACAGCGCTGGAACAGTCAAGTCTGGAAGTAGCAAAAGCATGGATGAAGGTTTCAGCAGCAGATGGGCTGAGGTAGAGGTGAGTGACGGTGTGGAGGTAGAAATATGCAGTCTTTGTGATGGAAGGGATATGGGGTAGCTCAGCTCATGGTCGAATAGGATGCTGAAGTTGTGAACAGTCTGGTTCAGCTTGAGTTAGTGGTCCAGGCGGGAGGTGGAGTCAAATGCAAGAATACAGAGTTTGTAGCAGGGGCAGAAGTCTATGGCTTCGACTGTCCTAATATTTAGCAGGAGAAAATTGTGGCTCATCCAAGACTGGGTACCGGACAAGCAATCTGACAGGAGAGAGGCAGTAGAGGCATTGAGAAAGGTGGTGGAGAAGTAGAACTGGGTGTCATCAGTGTACATATAGAAACAGAACCCATATAAATGGATGGTATCACCATGGGGCAACATGCAGCTGAGGAAGAAGAGGAGCCAAGTTGCATTTATATGTGTAACCGTTATTGATGCTGTAACAAAGGCAGATAACTTCTGCGACACTACAGCCAATCTTTGGAAAAAATTATTTAAAATAAGAAACTTTGCAGCAGTATTGGAGTCTGTTGAATAGACATTTTAGGTAGCCTGAATACTTTCTAAAACTGCAGCCTATGTATTAGCTCAACCACATTGGTAAGTATTTAATAGAGACTTGCAAGTGTTAAGGCAAATTTTTTTGGCAGTGACAGTCTGTACCTGAGACAGTGCTTCAAAAATAACATCTTGCAAGCATATTTCAAGCATCTCTCACAATCCAATTACTCTGATTTATTATTTTGGAGTGGTAGGTTATGTTTGTGGTTGGCATACATTAGATATAACTGGTCAAAAAAAAAACATCATTAAAATAGAGAAACTAAGGACAAGATATTTAACTATTTGAGGAGAAAAATTGGACGTTGCTGCACCCATTTTGTCGAAAAAAAAAATGAGCAGTGGGGGAGTGGGGTGAAATTTGAATCACAATCTCTCATGCCTGATCTCCCCTAGAAGTGCGTTGGCTTCTAAATTGAAAGCTGGCTATTTCCAAGTGTACAGGGTGCCCACCTGAACAGGCATTAGGTCCCTTGAGTATGCAAATCGGGGTCCTAATGCCAGTTTTAGAACCCTGATACGAAATTGGTGTGCAAATGGGCAGAGCATGCACCACCTACTTGTTTCAGGTCTTCAACGGCCTAACCAATGTTCCTTAAAAGGGACCACTGGAGGTCGCCTCCAAAAAGGTAAGATAACTATTTTATAGTTTTATTTCTGTGGAGTCAAAAGGAGCACTATTGCACCTCTTGGATCCACAATAATCCTGCATGCCGGTGCCGGCTGGGGCTCGCAAACCCCCCCCCCACCCCTCCCACATCACTGCGCCCCCACCCCCCACCCCAGGACCTATTTGCAGGCCAGTTTAGCGTTGAAGCCAGCCTTAATTTCTAAGGACCTGATCAGCAAGCTGCATTGGGATGCCCGATTGGCATGAATAGCTGGCCATTTTCATACGGCTGAGGCCCAATTTCAAACGGGTCTCGGGCCACGTCTTCGGGCACGTGTTGTGATAGCACCGTCCATTTGGTGCCGGAAACCGGTGCTGCTCAAATTTCTTGCCTGTCCTTTTTTAAGTCAAACCCTACTGGTAAAGTTCATAATAAAATTATTCAAATCCTCCAATTTACCACTAACATGGTAATCTAATTAATAGCTTTACATTTAATCCTCGAGTAAAGTCTAATCATAATTGAAAACATTTTATTGTATTTTAGTTCTGAATAAACAGAATCTGATCTAAATATAAGACCATAAGAGATAGGAGCAGGAGTAGGCCATTCGGCCCTTCAAGCCTGCTCCGCCATTCAATGAGATCATGGCTGATCTGATTTTTACCCTGATTTATATAGAATTATAATGTGGCACGTCATCTATATAAATTCATAATGCATGCATAACACTGAAATCCAAATCCTTAATCCAAGGAGATATTCCTAAATATTCATGCTTTAAAGCTTAGGACATCAATGATAATAAAAATTTGATGCATCACAAGGTTGAAAATGTATTTTAATTGCAAGGTAGGATACACATACCCAGGTAAATTTCTCAGTCTTTGCTTAAATGGATTTCTTGCTTGTTCTCATATTACCACTATCATTCTGGTGGAATGTTTAAGAGGATTGGATGCAAATTGCACTGAGTCAAATGGGCAATTGGCCATTCACTTCTACCCTGCAAATGGGCAGAGATAAGTGTGTTTAAGCAGAAAATAACAGTATATCGATACTGCTATGTTGTCTTTGAAGGTGTATTATTGGCATGAGGCCTGTGCGTCAATGAATAACAATAAAGTAAGCATTGGCAGCACATGCCACACTGTATTAATTGAGATTTTCCTGTGCCCACCTTCTTCACAATAGTACAGCGAGGAAATTCTCCATTAACTAAGTGTCCCCACTTCCGTAGGGAACCCTGGCACTACCCAAACAGGGCAGAAACCTGGCATAGCTGGGTCCTATCCCAAAATCTGCCTTCACCTGGAATCCATCAGAAACATTGCAGTCAGTGACACAGCTAGAATAAGACACTTCGCTCAATGTTTAAAATTTATTGCCTAATTATTATATAAAGATATAGAAGGCCTATTTTTTAATAATTTAGTGCAAATGTCATAATAAAATGTATTTTTTAATTTTGATCTAATTGCTGAATGAAAATGTAAATGAATTGAAATAGAAATAGAAATAAATATGCAGTTAACAGAAGCCTTTTCTTTCTGGAAAGTTATATGCTCATCGGGGTCAAACTTTACTGGAAATCGCTCATTTGCAAATGTTTTGTTCACTGGTTACAGTTTTGCACAAGCCTTTTTTATGCCTCATAGATTGGATAATGAAATCCTGGAATGGCTGCATTATTCAAGTGACCAGTGATGGTTGGGCATTGCCTCATGTATAAAGGTACTAACTTCAGGCCCACACATCATGTGGCTGCTGTGAAGGGACAAGTGCTTAAGTAAGGAGTCTATGAAAATAATGGATCATGTCAGCAAAATGGGGTTGCTGTCTCCAGCTCTCCCTCTAGTGATGTTGACTCAATCTGATTCATCAGATGCTGCAACAGATTCCATTGAGGCAGCATTTCCTGCTAAAAGCAATGTTTACAATATTTTCTACAGACCTTTTTTTTATGCTCCAGGCATCCTTCAGTTTTGATGTATCTTTCTTAGAGCAGCAATGGATTAGTCATTTTACCACCAGTTTTCTCAATGGACAACTTCAATAATTTACCAGGTACTCAAAAAACTTCCACTTTCATCCACTGGTAGCATCAGAATGCAAACGATTATTTGTAGGTAGAATGTGGAATTACAGACTAACATGAAAAAAAGTCCCAACAGAGATGGTGACAAAGATAACATTAGGTAAAAAATTTCCTTTGTTCATTATTTGTAATTAATTCGTTAAAGAACACATTTATGATTTCCTTACAAATAGTGAATGCCAAGCTTTGAACATTGGGCAAGGTGTACACAAGTATGACTGCAATTTTGTTAAAATTTGACGTTCCAAACCAGCCCGTAATGATTTTTAATGGATTTATAAAGGCAAAACTTCTGTATTATCTGACGAAAATTGAGATTCTGAACCAACAGTTTTGGTTGTTTACAGAGGGTGGAGGACGGGAGGTTAGCCAGGAGAGCATTGGAATAGTTGATTTTGGAGGTGACAAAGGCATGGATGAGGGTTTCAGCAGCAGATGGGCTGAGTCAGAGAGGAAGGTGGATGTAGATGGCTTTTGCGATGAAGAGGATATGGGGTCAGAAACTCCGATCACGGTTGATAAAGAAACCAAATTTGTGAAAAGTCTGGTTCAGCCCAAGACAATGGCCAAGGAGGGAGTTTGTGGCAGGAGCCAAAGATGATGGCTTCAGTCTCACCAATGTTTAGCTGGAGAAAAGTGCAGCATATCTAAGACTGAATGTTGCCTAACAACACAGAGGCAGTAGTGGGGTCAAGAGAGGTGGTGGAGAGGTAAAGCTGGATGTCGTCAGCATACACATGGAAGCTGACCCTATGTTTTTAGATGTTGCCTCCAAGGCACAGCATGTAGATGTGGAAGAGAAGACCAAGGATACATTCTTGAGGGTTTACAAAGATGGTGCAGGGGTAGGAAGTGAAGACCTGGTTAAAGATACTCTGGCTACGGATAGGTAAGAGTGGAAACAAGCTAGGATAGTCCCACTCAGTTGGACTTAGGAAGAAAGGTGTTCGAAGAGGATGGTATGGTCGACCATGTCAAAGACCGCAGAGAGCTCGAGGAGGAGAAGGAATAATGCACCACAGAGGATGACTGGATTGTGACTTTGGATAGAACTATTTCAGTGCTGTTGCAGGGACAGAAGCCTGATTGGAGAGATTCAAAGAGAGAGTTGCGGAAAAGGTGGACATGCATTTGGGAGGTAACAACATGTTCAAGGAAAGGGAGGTTCAAGATGGAATGGTGGTTTATAAATACAGAGGGCTAAAGGGTGGGTTGACTGTTACCTCCTTGAACTCCAGGATTCCTTTGCAGTGCAGGAAGAAGTTTAACAACCCCATCAGAGCAACCAAGGTAAGCTATCTGTTCCCCTTAAGCCTTTCTTGCAGACTCTTCATATGTCTGGCACTGCTTTAATCATTACCCAAAAGTGGGTATGCGATGGCAATTCACGTGCCTGTTTGCGTGGACCCAGCCAGCAGGTGAAATTGGTGCTGGGGCCTCTATAATGTGGCAGGCGTGCAGCCAGCACTACCTGCACTATTCAGTGGCTGCACATCTATTTGCAGTGGGGGGGTGGGTAGGAAATCGGGCTTGACTGGTGTCATTTAAAAGGGAGCCAACACCTCTTCAAGAGGAGGTGCACACTAGCTGCAGACAGCAGGGAAACAGCCCAAATTGAAGAAGTGTAGCACCAGCAAATCCTTCTTCTCAGAAATCAGAATTAAGTCTTATAAGTCAGCAAATAGGCCAAAGAACTCCTAGAAGTTAACCAGCAGCCTAAAAGGAAAAACTAGCAACTAAACTTTTCGAAAAGACAGGCAAATGGAAAAGGAGGGGGAGTAGTCCTGATAATAAAGGATGACATAAAGACAGCAGTGAGAAAGGATCTTGGCTCGGAAGATCAGGAAGTGGAATCAGTATGGGTGGAGATAAGACATAAGAAGGGGCAGAAAACTCTGGTGGGAGTAGTTTATAGGCCTCCTAACAGTAGTTATACTGATGGACAGAGTATTAATCAAGAAATATGAGAAGCTTGTAATAAAGGTAATGCAATAATCATGGGGGACTTTAATCTTCATATAGACTGGACAAATCAAATTGGCAAAGATAGTTTGGAGGCCGAGTTCATGGAATGCATTCGAGACAGTTTCCTAGAATACATTGTAGAACCAGCAAAGGAACAGGCCATTTTAGATCTTGTCTTGTGTAATGAGACAGGGTTAATTAGTAATCTCATAGTAAGGGATCCTCTGGTGAAGAGTGGTCAAAATATGATATTTCAGAATGAGGTCGAGAGTGATGTACTTAAGTCCGAAACTAGAGTCTTAAACTTAACCAAAGCCAATTACATAGGTATGAGGGACGAGTTGGCTAAGGTTGATTGGGAAATTAAATTAAAAGATATGACGGTAGATAAGCAATGGTGAAAATTTAAAGAAATATTTTATAATTCTCAACAAATATACATTCCATTAAGGAATAAAACCCCACGGGAAAAGTGATCCATCTGTGTCTAACTAAAGAAGTAAGATTAAAAGAAGAGGCTTATAATGTTGCCAACAAGAATAGTAAGCGTAAGGATTGGGAGAGTTTTAGAAACCAGCAAATGATGACCAAAAAATTGATGAAGGTGGAGAAAATAGAATATGAGAGTAAACTAGCAAGAAATTGTAGGAGCTTCTACTAGTATGTAAAAAAGAAGAGAGTAGCAAAAGTAAACATGAGTCCTTTAGAGGCTGAGACAGGAGAAATTATAATGGGGAAATAACGAACTGGCAGTGACGTTAAACAAATATTTTGTATCTCTCTTCAAAGTAGAAGACATAAAAAAATACCAGAAATAATGGGGAACCAAAGGTCTAATGAGAATGAGGAACTTAAAGTAGCTAATATTAGTAAAGAGAAAGTACTGGAGAAATTAATGGGACTAAAAGCCGACAAATCTCCTGGACCTGATGGCCTACATCCTAGAGTTCTAAAATAGATGGCTGCAGAGATTGTGGATTCTTTGGTTGTGATCTTCCAAAATTTGCTAGATTCTAAAATGGTTCCCATGGATTGAAAGGTAGCAAATATGACCCCACTATTCAAGAAAGGAGGGGGCGAGAAAACAGGGAACTACAGGCCAATTAGCCTGTCATCAATAGTCGGGAAAATACTGGAATTTATTATTAAGGATGTGGTAACGGGACACTTAGAAAATCACAATATTATTGGGCAGAGTCAACATGGTTTTCTAAAAAGGGAGATCGTGTTTGACAAATCTATTGGAGTTTTTTGAGGATGTAACTAGCAAGGTAGATAAAGGGGAACCAGTGGATGTAATATATTTGAATTTTCAAATGGCATTTGATAAGGTGCCACACAAAAGGATGTTACACAAGATAAGGGCTCATGGGGTTGGGGGTAATATATTAGCATGGATAGAGGATTGGTTAACGGACAGAAAATGGAGAATAGGAATAAACAGGTCATTCTCAGGTTAGCATGCTGTAACTATTGGGGTGCCACAAGGATCGGTGCTTGGGCCTCAGCAATTTACAATCTATATTAATGACATAGATGAAGGGACCAAGTGTAATGTATCCAAGTTTGCTGACGATACAAAGCTAGGTGGGAAAGTAAGCTGTGAGGAGGACAGAAAGAGTCTGCAAAGGGATATAGACAGGTTAAGTGAAGGTGGCAGATGGAGTATAATGTGTGGAAATGTGAGGCTATTCACTTTGGAAGAATAGAAAAGCAGAATATTTTTTAAATCGTGAGAAACTATTAAATGTGGGTGCTCAAAGGGATTTGGATGTCCTTGTACATGAAACACAGAAAGTTAACATGCAGGTACAGAAAGCAATTAGGAAGGCAAATGGTATGTTAGCCTTTATTGCAAGGGGATTGGAATACAAGAGTAAGGAAGTCTTGTTGCAATTGTACTGGGTGTTGGTGAGACCACACCTGGAGTACTGTGTACAGTTTTGGTCTCTTTACTTAAGGAAGAATATACTTGCCTTAAAGGTGGTGCAACAAAGTTCACTAGATTGATTCCTGGGATGAGAGAGTTGTCCGATGCGGAGATATTGAGTAGAACGGGCCTATACTCTCTGGTGATCTCAGAATGTTATATGTTTCAATGAGAGGGTTTGACAGGGTAGATGCTGAGAATCTGTTTCCCTGGCTGGAGAGTCTAGAACTAGGTGGCATAGTCTCAGGATTGTAATAAATTGGATAGCCAAGTGATGAAAGATCAAATACTAGAGCCTGATCTTCAGTTGCTTCCAAGTCTTTATTCACAGAGATCCACATTACCCACTCCACATCCTAGATAAGCTCTCATATAAATGGATACAAGAGAATCCCCAATTGATACGCATCACCTGAATACAATTAACACTAATTGACATAAATCATATAGATTGACAAGGATAAGGGGTCAAACATTTAGGACTGAGATGAGGAGGAATTTCTTCACTCAGAGGGTTATGAATCTTTGGAATTCTCTACCCGATGGCTGAGGATGCTCAGTCATTAAGTATATTCAAGAATGAGATCGATAGATTTTTGGATTCTAAGGGAATCAAGAGAATATGTGGATTGGGCGGAAAAGTGGAGTTGAGGTCGAAGATCAGCCATGATCTTACTGAACGACAGAGCAGGCTCGAGGAGCCGTATGTCCTAATCCTACTTCTATTTTTTATATTCTTATGTTCTTAACCTGTATGTAGTGGATGAGCCCTTTAAATAGTGCTGCTAAAGGGTCCCCGCTGCCTGTTGGTGTCATGATTTGCTGAGCGAGTTTATCACATGGCGAGTCAGGCATAGAGGCAGACCAATTTCACAAAAAGGTCCTACAACAAGTGTAGGACACTTATTTAAATATTTTAACCAGCATTTAAAATAATTCTGGTGAGTATGATGGATACCTAAGGAGCATCCCGATCCAAAATGGAAGGTGGCGTACTTCCGGCTCATAATGAGCACGTGCGCCTCGCCCACCATATTGGAGGCTGAGGTGCCCGTTTTGTGCATGAGAAACAGGCACGTGCCATTGAATTTCTCGGCCATTAACTCTGTAGTGTTAGCTTTGCTACAGCTTTTCCTACAATTTAAACAGTTCAATCTCCACATAGGAAAATTAGATACAGAACTTTCTTTTTTAAGAGCAAAGCTTGGTTTGCTTAAAATAATTATCACTAAAGTCAGGTGTTTCACTCCCAAAAGATTAGATGATTGAGCATTAATTACAAATGGTATCATGAAATGGAGAAAGCAGCAAGTTTCAGTTACAGTAAATTATCAAATAACCTCAATAGTTCTGCAGTCTTCACATCGATATAAATAACGATTCAGCAACTATAATCTAATAAGGTGCTACATTTCTATTGCTTCAGGTTGTGAGCTTTATATAAATCTCATATTTCGTAAAAACAAATTGCAGTCCTGAATCTGACATTTGCCTGTAGCTGAACTGAAATAAATACATTTAAACAGTTAGTGCACAAACAATGATTAAATATGATAACCCGAAGGTGCCAGTTCCAATTGGTCTGTAAGGTGCATTCCAATGCTGTTCACCAGCTAAATAGAGACAGAACAACACTAAAACCCTGATTTTAACTCAGGGCAGGAATCGTGCAGGTGCGGAGGCGGGTGGGGGGTGGTGGTGGTGGTACGGGCCAGGCATCAAGCCCCCATGTGACGTTGTCAGCGTGAGGTCTGGGCCATTTTAACTCCAGGGCTTCATTAGCATTTGAAGGGCAGGCTGCCCTCCCAATCACCTGCAGAAGCGGGCAGCCCGCCCACATGACCCACGCAATTTTGGTGGGGTTCTCCACTGTACTTAAAGTGGGGATGCACCTCTTAATGCGAGGTTGCATCCCCTGCTTGTATTTTTAATTGAACAACTGTGGAAGACTCATTGGCTGCAGTGATGAGTCAAGGGGCTGTCCCCCTCCCCCTCCCCCCACCCACACCACCGCTTTCCTGGTGCCTCCCTCGAGGTCCTAGTGGAGGAAGTGAGGATCAGGAGGGAGATACTCTTCCCTAGCACCTGCAGGAGCATCCCCAAGGTCTCTGTCAGGCAGGCCTGGACAGAGTTAGCTGACAGGGTCAGTGCCAGCACCATCACACCCAGGATCTAGGTTCAATGTGGAAAGAGGTTTGATGACCTCAATTTTTCTTTTCCTCTCCACACCACACACTAGCACTTTTCTCTTCTCACATACAATGACTTGCACAACCACTAACTACTCCCACTCCTTCCTCACATCACTTCACACACACTTTCCTTTACATTCATCAACTCCCCAGTATCATTCCAACAACACCTCTCACCATATCCACTATATGCACAAGCCTCACACATCTCCACTCACCTTCTTAGCACACTCAGTAACTTTCACCATCTCTTTCTGCAGGACAAGACCACACCTAATGCCAGGGAACAAGATGGGTGGACGAGTCCCGAACAACATTTCCCTCACACAGGCAGAGCAAGTAGCCCTGGAGGTCACTAGCCCAGGCAAGGGCATGAGCATCAGGTAAGGAGAGACTGGTGGCGTACCCAAGCAAGGTGTCTGCATATGACTTGTATCCCTTCTAAATTTGGTCAAGTATATTAAATTACTATCCAAATGATGAAAATATGTCATCTGACTTATTTGCCATCATTTATGCATAGCAATGCTGGATAGAAGGGATGCCAGCTAGTCCTTAGCATAATATGTAACAATGGACAGCAGAGGGGCCCTTTGGGATTTAAACGATAGGCTTAACTACTACTTTTCAAAATATAGAAGGCAAATTTCCACTTTAATCAGCTGTACAGAGGCCTCTGACCACGCGGCCATTCTTCCCCCAGCCTCCCTCCTGAAATAGTGACTAGGGGAGTGGTTGTTGAATAGACTTCTAGAAGGCATTTGATAGCGTTCCACACAAGAGATTAGTAACAAAAATAGAGAGTGCACAGAATTCCTAAAAGGTAACCTCGTGACATTGGTCGGTAATTAGTTGGGAGGTAGAAGACAGAGAGTAGGGATATAGGGTGGGCTCTCTCATTAGAGGGATGTGACAGGTGGTGTTTCCCAGGGATCCATACTGGAGCCTCAGCGACCAATCCTATGCTGCCTGTTGTCCTCTACTGCCGATAGTCAAAATCAACCCTCTGGTCTCTGTCCCAAAGGTGTCACTTGGGGCCTCTTAAAGCTCTCAGCGGGTGTGATCTATCTCTTATGGTCTTATGGAGCTCTGCCGAGGCCCACGTAGGGCTTAAAGGGAAGAATTTCCAGGGTTACACAGGAACTCCACCAGACGCAACATGGAAGACGGAAGATCCTTTTATGCCCACCCCCCACCACCAGAATTTAAAAGGCCAGTGCAAATGGGGCAGCATCCCAGCATAACCAGGTTCTGTCCCAAATTCCTGGCCCTGCCCCTGGATGAAAATCAAGCCTTTCAACCTCTCCAGTCCCAGGAATTTTGAGGCACAAATACTTTAAGTATATAAGCATTAGTGTGCATTGGTCTGGACCTTTTTGGAGGAATTCATAGTATCATAGTAGGTACAGCACAGAAGGAGGACATTCGGCCCATCGTGCCTGTGCCAGCTCTTTGAAAGAGTTATCCAATTAATCTCATTCCTCTGCTTTTTCCCATAGCCCTGTCATTTTGTCCCTTAAAGTATTTATCCACTTCCTTTTTGAAAGTTACAATTGAATCTGCTTCCACCACCCATTCAGGTAGTGCATTCCAGATCATTACAACTTGCTGCGTAAAAAAATGTTTCCTCATGTCGCCTCTGGCATTTTTGCCAATCATCTTAAATCTGTGTCCTCTGGTTACCAACCCTCTGTCACTGGAAACGGTTTCTCCTTATTTACTCCAAAACCGTTCATGATTTGAACACCTCTATCAAACTTCCTCTTAACCTTCTCAGCTCTAAGGAAAACAACCCCAGCTTCTCCAGTCTCTCCACATCCCTAGTACCATTCTACTAAATCTCTTCTGCACCCTCTCTAAGGCCTTGACATCCTTCCTAAAGTGTGGTGCCCAAAATTGAACACAATACTCCAGCTGAGGCCTAACTAGTGTTTTATAAAAGTTTGGCATAACTTCCTTGCTTTTGTACTCTACGCCTTTATTAATAAAGCCCGGAATCCAATATGCTTTTTTAACAGCCTTCTCAACTTGTCCTGCCAACTTCAAAGATTTGTATAAGTGCACTCCAGGACTCTCTGTTCCAGCACCCCCTTTAAAATTGTGCCATTTAGTTTATATTGCCTCTCCTCATTATTCCTACCAAAATGAATCACTTCACACTTGTCTGCATTAAACTTCATCTGCCATGTATCTGCCCATTTCTCCAGTCTGTCTATGTCCTGAAGTCTGTTACTATCCTCCACATTGTTTACTACATTTCCGAGTTTGGTGTCATCTGCAAACTTTGAAATTATGCTCTCTATACCCAAGTCCAGGTCATTAATATATATCAAAAAGAGCAGTGGTCCTAATACTGACGCCTCAAGGACGTGGATGTTAAGACTGGAAATTGGAACATTTTCCCATTTAAGATGTTCAGTGTCAGTATCAAGAACTCCCAAATCAGATACTGCATGGTTAGATTCAAATTAAAACTCTTAATTTGTCCACCTTCAAAGTGTGTCCATTACTGACACTAATGTCATTTTCTATTTCCCACCTCAGTTACCCTGTGACCTTGCTGTTTGTGGGACCTTTCTTTGCACCAATTGGCTGCCATATTTTCGCACATAGTAACAGTGACTATACTTTAAAATACTTAATTGGCTGTGAAGCACTTTGGAATGTCCTGAGGTTGTGAAAGATGCCATATAAATGCAAATTTGTTTTATCTTTCTCTTTTGAGTGAAATTGCCAATTAATGCTACTGCCCTAAGTTCATTGAGAACTTGGTGAGCGTGCCTAAGCTTATTTCACATGAACCCTTATAGCCAATAGGCAGAGCAAACTTTAATTTCATCAATCTGGACTATATCTGAACCCAGGTCCTAGAGGTTAAAGGCCAGGTTAGTTACCACTGCACCACCCAATCTTTCAGTTCCAGCCAGTTTTTAACAATTTCAAACAGATCAGTCCATAATAAGGGCTGTTGCTGTGAGACCTATTTATAATGCTCCCTCAGCATTTCTCACTCTATAATTTCATAGCATTACAGTTCGATGCTCTCACTTGCTTCCACATAAAATTTACAATTACACCTCTTTGCCAAAAAAGCCAAAAGCAAAAAACAAGCCAACTAGCCCCATACTATCAGATTATGTGCATTACATCAACTGCTGCAAAATATTTCATCAGAAATAAACAACAATAATGAATTCTGGCAAGTTCACCACTGCATTGCCTCTCCTGCTGCAATACAGGACATTTGGTTGAGGGAAATGTTTAAAGCAATGCTACCGTCAAAGCAAATTGTTTTCAATGAATCAGGGTTAATCATATTAAAGAAAAATCTAAACAAGTTCATAAATTGACAGCTTTGTAATACATCTTCTGAAACGTTACTGTTTCATTATTTTGTAATAACATTATTCTCTATCTAAATATTCCACAATACCTATGTTAAAAATTTTACATGTGTGTGTATTTTCCATCTACAAAACCTTACTTCATGTTGTCACATTTTTATCACACTTTTGTTTCAACCTTTCCCATTAAAAATTCCAGTGTCCACATTTATAATGGTTACTTCCTCTTGCTATTTCATCATGTTGTAATTACATCCTCCCACTAGTAGCATGATAACTCCTCAGTCTTGCATCTCCCAGCTCTTCAACCTGTACTGCAGAGAAACTACCATACTTCAATCAACTCCATTTTTCTGCTTCCCAAAATGCTGTAAGTTTTTGCTATTTAACTATAAATGATATCAAATCAAAGTATTATATAAACATAAAGACAGAATGTATGACTTTAAAATGGGTACTGAATTACATCTGTGCTCACTGATTCAATTATCCCACGCCCTATAAACCTGCTTCAACTGAAGGCTATACTTGGTTTTAACTCCGTGTGTAACGCCACAGGAGACTGACTAGCAATTAATAAAAGTTGAGGAATCCAATTGGTTACAAAGTGGTCACTAACCCATTTTCTTAACATCTATTTTCAATGACAAAGCAGTACTGTTTTAATGGAGCTTGTTCCAAACTATCTAGGAATAGCTTGCTATTAGCATCTTCCATGCTGCAAATATGGAGCTTTAAGCTAACTGAAGCACTTTGTTATTGCATTGTGCTTTATTCATTCTCTGTTCCATCTGTACGTGCCGACACTACATCTATAAAAAGGCCTCACCTCAAAATTTAATAATAGAGAATGTATTTCATCATATTATTGTGTGAAGTTCCTTCTCCACTCTAAGTATCTGTGTCATCTACTTTGTTACTTGTGTCCCTGTGTGTTTTCTCATACTTACAGGAATGAGATCATAACAAGAAAAACTATAGAAACAATTAAACTGTCAAAACATTTTGTTTCAAGGTTAAATTATTCTGTAACTTGCTGATTTTCCAAGGTTCCCTGTTTCTGCCTCAAACTATCACACTTCCCTTCTCAGCTGGGACAACGTAAGCTATGAATCTCACTACGGCCACTGTCAATGCTACTTTGGAGGTTTTTTTTAACCAGCCAACAGCAAACGGATATTTTTGGTCTTTGCGTTTCTCATTTTCTTTTTTGTTTCTCCCTATTTCTCAGTCTCTTTTTTTTTGCACTGTTCCTATATTTTTTCCTCTCTTTTCTTCTGCTAATCCCTCAATAACTTGGTCTCATTTTGATTTTTTCTGTTTCTCAATCATGTTTTCCTTCCCATTGTACTTCTTGTTTTTTTTTTAAATTTCTCTCTCCCAAATACGAATTCAAAATAAAATTCAAGACGCAATTTACTCTCCTACTGTTTGGTAAACATGGCAGTGGTTGAGTATGCGAGAGCAGGCATATTGTACCAACTTCGAAAGCTAGCTGACACTGGCCAACAGCTTCAAAAATGCTGATACAGATTCCAAAAAGCTGACAATGCAAAATCAGCTCTGAATATAAATCTATGACTTGTGAAAACATTGCAAGTGCAGTGTGGTGCAGGCTTGTATCTTAATCTGTAAGTATACCCAGCATTCCTTCAGTCGCATAGGAGGAATAAAACCACAAGTTCATGAAAGCCTGATGTGCTAGTTCTCGTTTCTATTTTTCAGTCTCCTCTAAAGTGCTGTTCCAAGATTCTAGTCCCCCTCCTCCCCATACAAGCACTGCTCCCTGCTCCTCCCTCCCCACCCCTCAAACTGCTGCTCTCTCACACTCTTCCCCCCCCCCCACCCCCCAACAAAAAGCGCAGGACCTACTCCCAGTTTCTTCTTCTCAAAGCATTGCTCTTGGCTTCTCCTAATTCTCCCTCCTCCCAAAGCTCTAGTCCTACCTTCTCCCCTCTCTTTCCCCCAAAACTCCTCTCCGCTTTCCTCTCCTCCCCACAAGTGCTGTTGCCAGCTTTTCCCCTCTCTTGCCTTCCTCCGAGCAATTCTTCTGGTCCCTTCCTCCCCCAAAGTGCTGCTCCAGGATTCTCCCCGTCTTCCTCAAAATGCTGCTCTTCGTCACATTGTCAAATCACTATTCCAAGCTCTTCTCATCTGTCGCCCCTCCCTAGTACTGCTTTCAGCTTCACCCCCCCTCCCGCCCCTCGCCCTAGCACTGCTCCCAGCTTCTGCCCTCTTTTGCTCTCCTGCAAGATTGCTCCCAACTTCTCTCCGTTCTCCTCCCCTCCAGCACAACTCCCAAGCTCCTACCTCCTGGTGCCCCGGCTGTAAGTGATTGACATTGCTGTACATTGTGGGTGGGAGTTCCCAATCGGATAAGAATTACTTGCAGTAGGAGTGATAGGAGGTAGGAGCTCAGGAGAGGCAGGGTTCCTAGACACCATTGATTTTCACCCGAGAACACAGACACATGGACAGTGCCCCCAAATCACTGATTGCCTGCATCAAATGTGGATGATGCATTTAAAAAGAGACCGACTGAGTTGCACTACCTTCTACATATCTGTTGGATAGAGGATAGCCACACAATTCTCTGTGAAAATATGCAAAGTTGAGAATTTGATCGTCATTTAAGACTTTTAGTTTCCAGAGACTATGGGCTTGGCAAACCTCTCTGTGCTTGGGGGACAAAGGTGCTCGAAGAATTGAGCATGCTTTCTGCTATGTGATGTCACATGTATGTGATGTAATGATAAGTTTCAATACAATTTAATACATTGGATTTCCTATTTGTAAAGACGGCAAAAAAAGATTTTTCATCAAGATGGCACCATTTAAAAATAAACAAGGAAAATAGTAAAACAAGAGCCAGTGGGTTACCATGATGTGCTAATGGATACGGTAGCTACCCAATAATTACTTATTTTGACCATGTGGAGATCTTTACTGTGACATTGAATGTCTGCTACAGTTCTGACTTTGTAACAACATTCCAAAAGCAATTTGCTGTGTGAGACACAGATATTTCAACAACATTATAAGGTGCTATGTAAATGCAAGTATTTCTTTCTTCTTTATATGATTTGATAGAGAAAAATGGCAAAGCTATGAAAACCGACACTTCAAGCAGACCAATCTTATAAACCGTTGTTTTTCTGAGACACATCGTGAAGATTCACCCTTGTAGGCTGCACCCCGCCATCTATCCTCTACCAAAATAGAGGACATTACAGTTTGGACTGGGTCTACCATATAGGGTGATGCCACCAGGAATTGTGGTTCAAATCAATCAAGCTAGATAATGTCATTATCTCCTTCCACCTCCAAGGAGGTGGAAGGAGATAATGACATGTAATGGGCTAGTTAAGGACCAATGAAACTCACCCAAACAAATTCACAGGCAGCTTTGAAACTTGGACTTTTCTGGTCAGAATGGAAATTGCTGTTAGGCCAGCTGTAATATTTATTTATTTAATAATTAGAGATTCTTCATAACATCAGGAAGCTCCAAGATTGTGATCTTTGGTCTGTGCTGAGCCAGCCTGTGTGGTGGTATGGGAGTAACCTGCTGCAACCTGTTGACTAGGGACAGAAAAAGAAAATCAGTCAGGGCCCCAGCGTGAACACTGGGTAAGGACAGAATAGGGCTTAACTGTAATAAAAGAAAAATATTGCAGATGCTGGAAATCTGAAATAAAAACAGAAAATGCCAGAAACACTCAGCAGGTCAGGCAGCATCTGCGGAAAGAGAAAGACAGTTAACGTTTCACGTCAATGACCCTTCGTCAGAACTGGAAGAAGTTAAAGATTTAACAGGTTTTAAGCAAGTAGAGCCAGGAAAAGGAGAGGGGGGGAAATTGGAGGGGAGGAAAGAACAAAAGGGAAGGTCTGTGATAGGGTGGAGGGCAGGAGCGATTAAATGACAAAACGGATAATGGTGCAAGGCAAGAAGGGTGGTAATGGGACAAAGAAACTCCTGCCCGACAGGGTGATAGAGGCAGATTCAATCATGGCTTTCAAAAGGGAACTGGATAAGTACTTGAAAGGAAAAAAATTGCAGGGTTACGGGGAAAGGGCAGGGGAGTGGGACTAGCTGGATTGCTCTTGCATAGAGCCGGCGCTAACTCGATGGGCCGAATGGCCTCCTTCCGTGCTGTAACCTTTCCATGATTCTATAAAAGATGGATCTAGAGGAGCTGAAAAATGGCAACAACAGAACCATTACCAGCACCTGCTGTTCGAAAAAATAGGAGCAGTGGTTATGATCTGAAGTTATTGAAATCAGTGTTGAGTCCAGAAGGTTGTAAAGTGCGTAATCGAAAGATGAGGTGCTGTTCCTCAAGCTTCCATTGAGCTTCATTGGAACAGTGTAGGAGGCCGAGGACAGAGAGGTCAGAGTGGGAATGGGATGGAGAATTAAAATGGTAAGCGGCCGGAAGCTCAGGGTCATGCTTGTGGACTGAATGGAAGTTTTCAGCAAAGCGATCACCCAATTTGCGTTTAGTCTTCCTATTGTAGAGGAAACTGCATCGTGAGCAGCGAATACAGTATACTGCATTGAAAGAAGTACAAGTAAATCGCTGTTTCACCTGGAAGGAGTGTTTGGGGCCCTGGACAGTGGAAAGGGAGGAGGTGAAAGGGCAGGTGTTGCAACTCCTGCGCTTACACGAGAACAGCCATGTGAAGCGGAGCGGGCGTTGGGGGTGATGGAAGAGTGGACCAGGGTGTTGCGAAGGTGAACGATCCCCTCGAAATGCTGAAAGGGGAGGGGAAGAGAAGATGTGTTTGGTGGTGGCATTGCGCTGGATGTGGCGGAAAATGATCCGTTGAATGTGGAGGCTGGTGGGGCGGAAGGTGAGGACAAGGGGACTTCTATCGTGGTTCTGGGAGGAAGGGGAAGGGGTGAGGGCAGAAGTGCGGGAAATGGGACGGACAAGGTCGAGGGCCCCGTCAACCACAGTGGAGGGGAATCCTCAATTGAGGAAATGGAAGACACATCAGAAGCGTTGGTATGGAAGGTGGCATCGTCGGAACAGATGCGACGGAGATGGAGAAACTGGGAGAAGGGAATAGAGTCCTTACAGGAAGCAGGGGTGGGTGGAAGTGTAATCAAGGTAGCCGAGGGAGTCAGTGGGTTTATAATAGATATTGGTTGACAGCCTATCCCCAGAAATGGAGATGGAGAAATTGAGGAAGGGAAGGGAAGAGTCGGAGGTGGACCACGTGAAGGCAAGGGAAGGGTGGAAATTGGAAGCAAAGTTGACAAAATTTTCCAGTTCATGGTGAGAGGAGGAAACGGCACCGATACAGTCATCAATGCACTGGAAAAAAGAGGTGAGGGAGGGGACCTGAGTGGGACTGGAACAAAGAATGTTCCACGTAACATATGAAAAGACAGGCATAGCTAGGACCCATACGGGTTCCCATAGTGACACCTTTTATTTAGAGGAAGTGAGTGGAGTCAAAGAGGAAGTGAGTGGAGTCAAAGAAGAAGTTGTTCAATGCAAGAACAAGTTCAGCCAGGCAGCGAAGTTTGGATGGGGACTGGTTGCACCTCCATTTAAGGAAGAAGCAGCGGGCCCACCTGATGTGGATTGAGGTGTTGAGGGACGAGATGTCCATGGTGAAAAGGAGACGGTTAGGGTCAGGAAACTGGAAACTGTTAAAGTGGCAGAGGACGTCAGAAGAGTCACGGATGTAGGTAGGAAGGGACTGGACAAGGGGAGAAAAAATTAAAGTCACGTTAGGAAGAAATAAGTTCCATGGGGCAAGAACAGGCTGAAACAATGGGTCTACTGGAGCAGTCCTGTTTGTGGACCCTGGGAAGGAGGGAGAAGCGGGCTGTGCAGAATTGGGGGACTATGAGGTTGGAGGCCATAGGGGCAAGATCTCTAGAGGAGGTGAGGTCAGTGACGGTCTGGGAAACGATGGCTTGATGTTCGGTGGTGGGTCATGGTCCAGGGGGAGGTCAGAAGAGGTGTCAGAGAGTTGGCATTCAGCCTCCGCAAGGTAATGGTCTGTTCACCAAACGACAACAGCACCACCCTCGTCAGCAGGTTTAATGAGGGAGGTTACAGTGAGGAGGGGAGTAGAGGAATTGAGACGGCAGTTCCCAATGAAAAGATCAAGAGAGGGCAAGAGGCCAGAGGAAGGGGTCCAGATGGAATGAGAATTATGAAGAAGGGAGAATGGGTCCGCTGTTTGGAGGGGATGACTCCTGGCCAAAGAAATGGACATGGCAACGAAGGAAGAAGAACTCACAATTGTGTCGAGCTCGAAATTCATTGAGTTGGGGGAGTAAGGGGATGAAGCTGAGGCCTTTGCTGAGGACTGATCATTTGGGGTCAAAGAGGGAAAGGTCAGAGGGGACAGTGAAAACATGACACAGGGTGAGAATGGAAGGAGGGATGGCGTCAGAGGAAAGTGAAGGGGAGGAAGGATCAGGCAGAGCGTTAGTATCTAAGAATTGTTGAAGCTTGTGGTCCCTTCTGTAATGTGCCCATGATAAAATAGCCTGTCCAAGCTCACAGATGAAGAATGATCATTTGTGCAAGGTGTAGAGATTGAATGAATAAAAAAACTGAAGCGAAATGTTGAACAACAATGTACTGGTGCATCAAGGGATATTTGATTATGTTGCACTCAACCTGTTTAAGCAAGAGACATTCTTTATAAATTTGTTAAGGGCAATGAATGTAGCAAAGGACTGAGACCAGAACACAAAGTATATTGGGCCTGCAGATCATCAAAGAGCAGACGGACACAAAATATGCTGCTTTGTTCTGTAAAGAAGTGCTGAACCAGCAGGGTGGACTGATAAGGAAAAATGTGTTTACCCTAGGAACAGATTTAATGACGTTGAGTGTAGAAACAAAAGATTGCGATCATAAGACCCCCGAAGCACCACTCGCTGAGTGTGTCACCAATGACAAGAGAACACATACCCAGAGACAGGATGGGATTGGTGAGTTTCGAACAACACAGGAAAACCAAGAAACAAGCAGTGAGAAAGTGGATTTAAGGAGACCCTTGCGCCCACCTAGGTTGCTAGCTGGCGGTGGAGATGAAGAAACTGTCTATGAGGGAGAAGAGTGCAGACATGCACGATGGAACCTCCAGAGATAGAAGGAGCTGATCACTTCTGGATTCTGGGTGCAGTACAGTCCAAACAAACGTTGTACAAATTTGGTTACTGAATTTTATAGTCAATTTAGTTACTAAGTCTTGATAAACTCTGTAGTAAAAATTGGGATTGTGTAATGATTATTCATTTTTGTTTTAATAAAGTGAACAAAAAGGGAACTACTCTTTGTGCCTTTGGCTAAGTTTATCATTCCGCTCAGTAGCTTGTTTAAGCTGAGCCTCACAGGGTTAACAAGAAAACCCTACAAAGGTCCTGAAGGGTAGTAAGCCCCTGTGGAACTGCAACCTGGCAGGAAGCAGCATCTTCAGGTGAAGAAAGAATAAAGAGAAAAATAATAAACTCTAGCTAGTTCCTTTACCCAAAACAATAAATACATCTTTGTGAACTTTCATTTTAAGTCTTGTATATCCCTTAGAATATCTACTTAAAAACTGTGAAACCCATATAAGGATTTTAAACAGAAATTCTTTAATGATATTTTGGTCAGAGTTTAGAAGAATAAAATTTATTCTCAGAATTCCCACCCTTGCATCTGACATGTCCCCAGTGATACTGCTTTTATGTTCTCCGAAGCAAGCTAAATTCACCACAGAATGCCACAATGCACTTAATGATGCTGCGCTAATGGCATTCTGTACGGCAATTGGTTCTGTGACCTTACTTGGGAAAGGTTAGTTTCAAATGTCACTCCCTGATTGATGGAACTTTTCCATTGTTTCTTCAGGTTGTCTTGAAGTAGTAAGGCTCCTCTGAATACTGTTTTGACAATCAGTCCACAGAATGATTGTTCATTGCAAGAGGCAAGATTATAGAAAAAATACAAACCTAATATTGTATTTTTTTTCTGGGAAGATATATTGCCCCGTCTTAAGTATTGATTTCAAGGCTGAAACAATATGAAAGCAAAACAAGCAGCACTTTTTCATATTGATTTTTCTTCTATATCATTTTTTGTTCTGAGGCAACACAGAAACACTGTGAATGTGGGGAGGGCTGAGAAGTTTTTTTTACAATTTACTCTGAATGGTGGTGATGAACCTTTTACCTTCAAAGTTGAAACAAATCAGTCTAAATGTGAACAGCTATTTGTATTGGCAGCTTTAGGCAACCTAAAGATAAAGCCTTGAAAGCAAATAGATTTTCAGTTGAAATAAAAGATTTTGTCAGTGATAGAAGGCAGCAGAGCTTTTTCCGTGCATGGTGCTTTAGCTGTGCTTTCTCAAAGGACAGCAGGACATTGAGAGATTTATAACAGCACTGGGTGCAATAAGGAGCAGGTGTAAAATGTAATCAATGATGTCGGGAAATGTTAATAGCAAGACTTTCTATCTCAAAGTGCCTTTGTTCATTTATTTTTAATTAATGTGTTTTTCCCAAGACTAGAAGAGAGAGAACATGGTGGGGTTGCCAGTGAAAATAACTTAAAAGGTAAGCAGGGATCATTCATTAATTTAAAGTTGCAGTGGGTTCCTAATTGAGAAGTAAAGATGGTCATAATGTTGATAGGATAAAGAATTGACAATTAACCAACAAATATTGTTCAAAAATAAAAGACTTGCGCATACTATATTATATCAAATTGCAATTATTTTTTTAAAAATATATTAGATAAATACATAGGCAGCCCAGCAGTCCAAACATCAGAGGTAATTGAGTCCTAAACAAAACCCTGCAAGTTTGAATCTCAGAACTGCTGGTTAGCCACAGAGCAACATTGACAGTTACTAGAGAATGTCCTGTTCCAGCCTTGGACTGAGGAAGCACCTGATGGCACTGAAAGAGAGAGCGAGGTTTTGTTGTTGTGGTTTTGGATGGAACTCCAGGACTGATGAAAGATGGGGTTGTGGCAAGGGATATAATTCAAGGGCTAAGATATCCCACAAACGGAATGCTCAAACTGAAATACGTCTGTCAGAATTTTTGAGATTTCAGATATTTTATAATTAGGATCCTGCAAGTGGTAGGACTCAGGTACTGGAATCGGTAGCAGTTAGAACTTGGGGGGAGAAAAGTCAAATTGTCTGAAACAAGGCTACGCAATCAGAATTGAACCATGGAATATAGGAATCTGGAAACAGGAGGAGGCCATTCAGCCACTTGAGTCTCTTCTGCCATTCTATTGGATTGTGTCTGACCTGTACCTCAACTCCATTTACCCACATTTACTCCATATCCCATAATACCCTTATCTAACAAAAATCTATTGATCCAAAATTATTTCCCCCACAAGACTGAGATTTCCACTACCCTTTGTGTGAAAAGGTGCTTCCTGATTTCGCTCCTAAATGGCCCAGTTCTGATTTTAAGTTTGTACTTCCTTGTTCCGGATTCCTCCCACCAGAATAGTTTCTCTGTATATACCCTATCAAATCTCTCTATCATTTTAAAGACCCTCGATTAGATCATCCCTCAACCTTCGAAACTCAAGGGAATAAAAACCAAGTTTATGCAAACGTTCTCATAATAAAATGGGCCCTGGCTCCTTAAGAAATGCAGTAAGGATGTTCAATGGGATTGGGGTTTGGGTAGACACTTGATGAATTGCATAAAGGATATCATGGGGAAGTGAGGACTGTCAGATTTGTTTTGTAACAGTACATCTGAAGCCATAGACACCATTTTTATGACAAGAACATTCAGAGAATATTAGAAAAGGTTAAAAAAATGGAAAAGGTTTAAAAAAAAAAAATCCATCAGTAAATTTAATTCAGAACACTGTAGTAGCTTGTGATGTTACATGAACAGTGATCTGTGCATTTTAAATTTGCTTTCGGTTTCAGCTGGTGCCAGAGCAATCAAGAGGGATTCTACTTAGGTGGCCAACTGGAAAAAGACAGGTTTGGAATGTTTCTGTGGCAGGTGGATGTGATGAGACAGAAACTGGAAGACATTATGGTGCAAATGAAATTAGTGACATGACAATACCTATTCATGTGCCTTATCATAGAATTCATTAAGGTTTGAAGACAAGAGAAAATACTGCCACCATTTTTACTTTCATAATGTAATTTTAACTACAGTACAAGTAATAGTGAAACACTGAGACTGCAGAAAAGCCAACAGAGTGAAAGGCAAGCTGGAATGGTGCAAACTGACAGAGCGAGTAGGCAGCTGGGTTAGCAATACATCAGTAACAAAAGAAAGAAAAGCCAGGGCAGTGTGACAGGAGCTTGTTTGTATCAAAGTTAGAAGACAAATTGTATGCAACTGTGATTTACATACATTCAAGATGCATTCATACCATTTCTTTTGCATTGTAATCAGGACATGACAATATCTTTCATACATCCAAGACTTTTATATATGCATATTGCTTTCAAGTGGGATTGGATGTAGTTAATATGCAATCTGTCACCCTTCTCTTCTCTGGAGCTACTACTGCATTTGACAGATGGCATTGTGTACCCATGCATCAATATATGTTGATGTCCAGAATGGAAGCTTGCTACCTGTCACAGACAAAGAATCGATTAACGAGAAGTAGCTGTTATGTTTATGCTTCATTAAATTCCATAATTTACATGTTTTTATTTTTATGTCCTTTTATTATAATAGACAGTAAACTAACAAATTATAGTGCTGCTAAAAATAAAACTAGCACAAATGTATTGTGAAGACAGTTGAACGGTGCCCAGATTTATTTAGGGGGGGTGGGGTGGGGGGTGGGGGGGGAAGAAAAAGTACTAACAAAACCGTAATTATGGCCTCGATTTTAATGATTAAAATGAAGCGGGGGACTTAGCCACTCCTGTCCCGCAATCTGACCGACTTGCAATTTTAAATTGCAGGAAGCTAGTACACCCATCCCAAGCCATCAGGGTCCTCTTCGAATATGCAGGTCGGGCTTCAGTTAAGTCATTGGGGCCTGGTCTGCGATTTCAATATGAGGCTTCAGCGGGGGAGCAGCGATGGCTTCCCCGCCAGGCCATACCTGCCAGGAGCTGCATCGAGGGCCAGAGGAGGCCAGCAAGGCAAGTTTACTTTTTTTTTTTAAGTTTCCTTGTGGGGCCCACAAGGAAACCTTGGACTTCCCTTGCCCCAGGCTTCTCCCCCTCTCCGCCCACCCCGGATATTGCTATGTTTATGGTCTTATGTTAGCATTGCTAATCTTTAATTCTCTGCTGGGTCAATATGAAGGCATGTTTGCTTTTCGTATCTCTTCAATCCAGTATCTTTGAACCTTGCCTAGTTACAAGCACTCAGGATAGGAATGATTTGGCCACATGACTCTGACAAATATAAGAGAAATATCCTTTCTGCACTATATATTAACAGTGGAGTCGAAATCACTCAATGCACTACTCATTACTCCACTTTCTTTTCCAGAATCTAAAACCAGTGCAGCTTTTCACTTCCCCCAATCTTCTCTTTCTCTTACAAACTGCAGGTTATTAAAACCCAAGCTTGCTGTCATCTCATACTGCTTCTTGATTTATCTCATCTTCCATCCTACAGTTTTCAACCTTGGAGGCGTTCTGCATTAAGGGCACTGGCCCTTCAATTAGGCTTCTCAAAAATCGTCTGCTTGTATTTTAAAGGACAGGCTGACTAAAACAAAATGAGAAAGGAATTCCAAAAGCTGGAAACGGAGAGAAAAATAACGACAAATAAAACATAGGTGCGGAAAAAGGTAAGATTTAAAAAGAGGAAAACGCTAAATAGAATAAATCAGTAAACAAAATGAAAACAGAAATAAAACTACGTCAAAAGAAACAGTCATTTTGAGAGTGAAAAATTAGAAATCAGTGTTCAGTGTTCAGTCAGGGGTAAATTAATTACATTGAAACCTAACAGCAAAGCGATAAAATGAACTGAAGCCGGGAGGACATTTAGAGGTCTCATTGTCAGGATTTTGTAGAAGTATTTAAAATAATCTGCATGACATTTTTATGCAAGATGTCTGCTTGCATCAAGCCAATATCAAAATTAATTTAGGTGAGGACTGTCTCAGGGATTTAGAGCAACTGAGTTCTAATTAGCATCACTGTAGGTGATAATAATGAAAAGATCATTAGGTACAGTTTTGTCGTGAATGCTGAAGTGTTAATTTTGATTTTTTTTTAATCGTGTTGTTATCATCCAACATGCATTTCATCCAGAGGCTCATGCCATTGAAGGTGAAGAGAATCAAACTCCAGGCTCTCAGCTGCTCCACCAAAACTTCCACTGCTGCATCACTGAAGCTTGGAGCTCGAGAATGAGACTTCCCTCACACCAAATTGCAAAATCACATCAACAATTTGAACAGAGTTAAAGAACATTATTGACAGATTCCCAAGAGTAAGATTCTTACCGCTGATGACATTGAGCATCAATGGGCCTTAGTATTACAAATAGATCAACAGTAATGGACGCATACCGCTATTCTGTATGTTCCCTATCTCTAGCAGCTTCATCTGAATAAATAACATGGCCTAGAAGCTCCTCAGAGCTGCTCAGTCTCCGGTGGCTGTAACTTCATCGTAAGTACTCGTATAGGATTTCCACTGCACCTCTGGCCAAATTACAGCAGCAGAGCTGAAGCAGATCTGAAAACAGTTTCAGCCTTGGTTATTTTAAATTCTGTGGGCTGATTTTCCTGTCATTATTCGGGTCTGCCAGAGATAGCTTCCCAGGTTTAGTGGCATCAGTCATTCTTATAAACGGACCCCACTTCCCTTGCATTCCAGAGCTGACTTACAGTGGTTAATATTTACTTATATGACAGCACGATGTAACAATGCATTCCTTTTTGCCATACAGATTGCATATCATATCTTTCGCATATAACGTCTGACCACTCTCCTGCATTCTAACCTTCTGAGTCTGGGTAAAATTCTGCCCTTGCTGCTTTCTGTTTAAAAACTTGGCAGTGTATGGTTGTTCCTATTTATAATTCATTGTGCTCACAAGCAGTGGGGACTGCCTATGTCCAACCTGCCAAGTGCCCGGGACTAAGGACATCCCGAATCAATGGGTGTGAGATGTTTATCACTTACTAGGATAGGCTAATGAATTGCTTATTGTTTTCAGTCTTTAGGGAAAGAAATTCAATGCCCAATGTTTTTTTTAAACTTGTATGAATAGACATTGGTTTAAAATCCCAACATTTAAATTTAACTCTTTTCCAAATCCTTTCTGTGGAAAAATGGTTTTAAAACAAAATCAGAAACATGAGAGCAGTGTTTCACAGCGCATTAATGAAAGCAAAATCATCCCCTCAAAAAAGGGGGACACCAGGGGGTAAAATTTAACAATGAGGCCGGATTTCAGCAGGAGGGTCAATAAGCAGGTGGGAAACTAGGAAAAAATTTTTGTATGTGTTCTTGAGTGACCGTGAATCAATTGAAGGCACTTAATTCTACTTCCAGGTTTCGCGTCTCCAAGCTGTGCAGTGGGCTTTAAATCGCGTCATGCACCCGCATGACGCGATTTAAAGCCCACTATTTAAAGGGCCAATGCAACAATGGATTTTGAAGGAGAAAGGAGCAAAAAAAAGCAGAACGGACGGACATAAAGGAAAGGCAGCACCCAGGTTCTCAGACGCCTTACTTGAGATGCTACTGGCTGCTGTGAGAAGCAGAAGGAAGTTGTTATCTTCATCTTCTTTGGCAGTCCCTCAGGGTCGAGGATGACTTTCTTCCACTCCGGGAGGTTGGGTTCTGTGGTGGCTGAATAGGCCAATCCTGGAGCCGCAGACTCTGCCACAGGTAGTGTTTAATAAGGTGGGTGGGTGAGACGCTCTGGATCCTGCGCGCTCTTTCCGCTGCTTACGCTTGGCCTCCACATGCTCCACTCGGTGACGCTCGAGGTGATTGGCGCCTTCGCGGATGCTTCTTCTCCAGTTTAGGCATTCTAGGGCAAATGACTCCCACGTGTCGGTGGGGATTTTGCATTTTTTTCGGGAGGCTTTGAGTGTGTCCTTATAGCATTTCCTCTGCCCTCCTAGTGATCGCCTGCCATTGCGGAGCTCGGAGTAGAGTACTTGTTTAGGGAATCTTGTGTCAGGCATGCGGACAATGTGGCCCACAGCTGGTTGAGTGTGACCAGTGCCTCGATACTGGGGATGTTAGTCTGGGAGAGAACGCTCACGTTGGTACGCCTATCCTGCCAATGGCTTTGCAGGATTTTGCGGAGGCAATGTTGGTGATATCTCTCCAGGGATTTGAGGTGTCTGCTGTACATTGTCCATGTTTCTGATGCATACAGGAGGGCGGGTACCACGGCTGCTCTGTAGACCATGAGCTTGGTGCTGGAGTTGAGGTCTCGATCTTCAAACACTCTGTTCCTCAGGCGTCCGAAGGCTACACTGGCGCATTGGAGTCGATGTTGAATTTCATCGTCGATGTCTGCTCACGCCGAGAGGAGGCTCCCGAAGTATGGGAAATGATCCACACTGTCCAGAGGCTCACTGTTGATCTTGATGGTCGGGGGGCAGTGTTGTGTAGCAGGAGCGGGCTGGTAGAGGACCTTTGTTTTCCGGATGTTTAGCCTGAGGCCCATTCTCTCATACGCCTCGGTGAATGCGTCGACAATGGTTTGTAGCTCAGCCTCTAAGCGTGCGCACACGCAGGCATCGTCTGCGTACTGCAGCTCGATGACAGAAGTTGGGGTGGTCTTGGTTCTGGCCTGGAGGTGTCGAAGGCTGAACAGTTTCCTGCTTGTCCTGTAGGTTAGCTCCACTCCGGCAGGGAGCTTCATGTTAATCGAGTGGAGTGTTGCAGCGAGGAAGATGGAGAAGATCGTTGGTGTGATGACGCAGCCCTGCTCGACCCCAATTTGCACTCGTATTTGGTCAGTGGTGGATCCGTTGGTGAGGATCACGGCTTGCATGTCATCGTGGAACAGGCGGAGAATGGTGACGAATTTCTGCAGGCAGCCGAATTTGAGGAGGATACTCCACAATCCCTCACGGTTGATAGAGACGAAGGCCTTTGCGAGATCGAAGAAGGCCATGTACAGAGGGTGATGCTGCTCCCTGCACTTATCCTGGACTTGTCACGTGCTAAAGATCATGTCCATTGTGCCTCTTGATGGGCGGAAGCCGCATTGAGACTCGGAGGATATACCCAGGTGACAGGAGGAAGAAACCTACTTCTGCCACCAAGAAGGCATGGCTGGAGGTGGCAGAACAGGTCAGAGCAGGAGCACGGTGCCCAGGCCTTGGGTGCAGTGCAGGAAGCGATTTAATGACCCAACCAGGTCAGGAAAAGTGAGTACAGTTACTGATTCACCTACATCCTGCGGTGCACATCACTCCCCTCCCACTCTGTCTTGCCAAGCCTACTCCATCACATCACTCCTCACACCCACTTAAGTCTCAATCAACTTACCTTCACTTTCTGTGCACTTCCTCACCTCCCCATTTGTGAACCCACCACTCCCACTCACCCCAATCCTGATGCAATGTCATGAATCTGTCTAAGAACATAAGAAACAGGAGCAGGAGTAGGCCATATGACCCTTCGAGCCTGCTCCGCCATTCACTAAGATCATGGGTGATCTTCGCCCAATCCCAATATCCCTGGATTCCTCTAGGATCCAAAAATCTATCTAGCTCAGCCTTGACTATACTCAACGACATAGCATTTACAGCCCTCTGGGGTAGAGAATTCCAAAGATTCACAACCCTCTGAGTGAAGAAATTCCTCCTCATTACAGTCTTAAATGGCCAACCCCTTATCCTGCGACTATGCCCCCATGACTCTCCAGCCAGAGGAAAACAACCTCTCAGCATCTATCCTGTCAAGCCCCCTCAGAATCTTATGTTTCAATGCGATCACCTCTCATTCTTCTAAACTCCAGAGAGAGTATAGGCCCATTCTACTCAATCTTTCCTCATAGGACAACCCTCTCATCCCAGGAATCAATCTAGTGAACCTTTGTTGCACTGCCTCAAAGGCAAGTATGTCTTTCCTTAGGTAAGGAGGCCAAAACTGTACAGTATTCCAGGTGTGGTCTCACAAAGCCCTGTACAATTGCAGCAAGACTTCCTTACTCTTGTACCCAAACCCCTTGCAATAAAGATCAACATGCCATTTGTTCTCTTAATTGCTTGCTGTACCTTGATGCTAACTTTTTGTGTTTCTTGTACAAGTTCACCCAAATCTCTCTGACTACCATTTAATTCTTCTCACCATTTAAAAAAAATTCTGTTTTTCTATTCTTCTTACCAAAATGAATAACCTCACATTTCCCTACAATATACACCATCTGCCACCTTCTTGCCCACTCACTTAACCTGTCTATATTCCTTTGCGGACTCTTTGTGTCCTTCTCACAGCTTACTTTCCCACCTGGCTTTGTATAGTCAGCAAACTTGGATACATTACACTCAGTCCCTTCATCGAAGTCATTAATATAGATTGTAAATAGCTGAGGCCCAAGCACTGATCCTTGCGGCACCCCACTAGTTACAGCCTGCCAACCTGAAAATGACCCGTTTATCCCTATTCAGTTTTCTGTCCGTTAACCAATCCTCTATCTATGCTAATATATTACCCCTAACCTCATGAGCCCTCATCTTGCATAACAACCTTTTATGTGACACCTTATCAAATACCTTTTGAAAATCCAAATATACTACACCCACTGGTTCCCCATTATCTACCCTGCTAGTTACAACCTCACAAAACTCTAATAGATTTGTCAAGCACGATTTCCCTTTCATAAAACCACGTTGACTCTGCTTAATCATATTATGATTTTCTAAGTTCCCTGTTACCACTTCCTTAATAACGGATAGTCACCCTCTGATGCGTCACTTTCATGAGCAGCCTCGCCCAAAGCAATGCATCCATCGGGTGACCCCATCATCCTCACTCACTCACGTCTGTTCTTTGTAGACTTGTAGTAGAAGAGAGCACAAAATGCACGGGAGAGGAGTGTGACTAGAGAGGGGCCACCACAAATAGTGCCCCTGACAGAGGCGGAGGAGGAGGCGTTGGAACTAAGTCAGATGCAGGAATACCTGGCTATCGGAGATGCCAAGACTGGCAACCCGCAAATGTCTGGTGACAGAACTTTAACATCCTTCACACACATGATTTTTGACATTATCAATGATTGGCTCTTGCACACCTCAGGACGCTCATCGCAACATCACTTCTGTCATGATTCTTAATTTTGCTGCATGTTCTCTTCCAGGGCCTTCAAGGAGTGCTGAACCGGCCGACGACGTGGACAAGGGTGATTCCTCAGAGGAGCTCCATGCCTCGGAGGGCGCACTGCCACATTATATCGAGCCATGCTCCAGCGCAGATACTCACACCTTGGTGGGTCCTATTAGAGACTTGGTTGGGTTGTCACCTGGTAAGTCACCACACACAAGTGAGCACGAGTTGACAATGGTGGCCGGGGCACCTGTGGAGAGTCCGCATCAGTGGGTGCGCTCCTCGCCAAGCTCTGCTCAACTGGACACAGTTGCTGAACCCCGGGGGCCATCCTTGAAAAGGAGAATGATCGAGGTACAGGAGCACCTTTGCGACGTACTGGAAGACTTGCCACGCTCAGTCTCCACATTAGGAGAGAGGATGGAGGAGTCCACATCCAGCATTAGTGGACTGGTGGCACAGATAAAAGTGGGAATGTCTGTGACGGAGAGAATGGCAGCCTTCATTGAGCTTCAAGCACAGCTCACAAATGAATCCATTCAGGCCCTGACAAAGGCTGTGCAGACTCAGGGTGAACAACATTCTGCCGCCTTAAACAGGCAGACATTAGCAGTGGCCTCACAAGACATCACACATGTCCTCCAAGCTGTTGTCCAGCACAGTGGTAGGAGTGATGTGGCCATGGCCCTGAAGAGGGATGATGGCAAAAGGGGACATGGAAGTGAAGACTCCACTCAAATCACTCCCACGTCTCACCCATTGTCCCCCCCACCCTCAACCAGTATCCACAATGCTGCCTTCTCTACAGATGGTTGTGTCTGCCCCTGCACAGGTGTAGGTGGAGCAGTCTTCGCCGGGGCCCTCATGGGCTCCAAAACCCAGATGGCATAGGCCGAGAGCATCTCAGCAGTCAGGACAGTGACCTGAGCAACCTGCAACTACCCCTGCTGAAGCCACAAGGGATGCACCACGTAGTAGTAGTAGTAGTAGGAAGAGGAAGGCGAACGTTTCGTGATCACCAAGGGATGCACAAAGATGTCTGATGCAATGTCATGCTTTTCATTTATATATTTTTTTCTTACCTGCATGTTAAATGTTATAATTTTCACCACCACTGCCACATCTTGACCATTCTTGAGCCCCGTTCGTGAAATCGCCCTTCCATGTCCCTCATCACGAACATCAAGACTTGATGCCCTGGAAGGATCCGGAGGTGAAGAAATTGAGGGCAGTCGTGACTTTAACCGCAACAAGCAATGTGTGGCCATTAGGCCCAGCTGGGAGCAGCTCTGCATGAAGGAGCCTGCAGATATCTGCGACCACCTGGCGACTCAATCTGAGCCTTCGTAGGCCTTCCTCCTTAGAGAGGTCCAGGAAGCTCAGCCTCTGTCTGTAGACCCTCTCACAAGGGTAGTGCCTCCTGCGACCTCGGCCGCTCCATTGGTCCCCTCTCTGCTCTTTTGCAGGTCCTTGTGGCGCACCTCTGTCTTGCGGAGCTGCAACTCCCAGAACTGCACGCTGTGCCTGCTGCAGATGGTGATGTGCCTCCTGCTCAGATGTACTACTGAATAAATCCATTGCACCCCCCTTCCTGATGGTGTCAGTTTGAGGGGGTCCAAAATGTAGGTCAATGTGTGAACACAAGAATTCTGAGTGTGAACAAAGAAATCTCAGTCTAAACACACAGAACTCCCAGCCAAAGGTTTGTCTGAGAGAACTGATTGCCCTGCTTCAAAAACTCACCTTTTCTTCACGTGTCAATCATTGGTTTAAAGGTCGCCTGCTGTGACTCGCCTCCGTTTCCATGACATCTTTCAGAGGCCACGGGAGACACATTAAGGGAAAGTTAAAATCATTTGTCAGGCTGAATACACAAAAATTTAATCTCCTGAACTACTTCAACACCATTAATTGGACTTTAAGTATCGGCCCACCGGCTTTATGTGCTGGCAGGACTTCCGGGTTTCAGAAGCTCGTGCACACCCAGATGCGTCTGGGTCAAACCCGGAAGTTGGCGGGTTGAAGCCAGGATTCAGTCCTGCTCCCAAAACAAACAATTTTCATGCCTACCCATCCCCAGCCCACCCATTCATGGGGGTTAATATTTACTCTCAGGTCTCCACCCCTTTTGCTCATTATATACACATTTCTAGCAGGCTGAGAATGGGCTCAAGAAGATCCCACCTAAAGCAGGTGGAAGCTTGACAATATTGTGTGGAAGTGACTTCTTCCACTTTATTTTTTGGCCATCATTCTACTGCAAATTCTGCACATTTATAATGGAGCGTCCATGGTTGCTTGGCCCTGAGCTGTATAGGGCAATAGGTTTAAAAGGCCTACCAAGAAGATATATTCAACAGCATTTGGTCCTGGCAGCAGAAATGCACCATTTTTCTTCATTTTTGTTTTGTATTTTTTGTGCTGACATTTAGGTTCTCATACACTTTGTGCCAATTGGTGTAATCCTCCCCCCCACCACCACCCCAATTACTGGAACCAATGGGGTTTCAATGGGAATCCTTTGATCTGACATGTCTGGAAGAAGAGGAAGACTGTACAAGACGGCCTATGTGTCTACCTATTAGTACCTGCACAAATGCATCTGCAGACAGAAGAGTCCTGACCCTACTTTGGCAGATGATTAGTGCATGTGGAGGCTCCTTTTCACAAAAGTAGCTGGGATAGTAGATAGCACCACTGCTGCTTGACTAACCATTATGTTGAATGATTCTTTAGCTGCACCTCAATCACAGTATATCATGCTTTCAGTGGTTCTGCATGAAAGAAGGCATACCAGTGTAATCAGTCAACAAAGCCTGATTGGCCACACGCAAGACCCCACCGATCATATTTGTAAGCATTGTTGTACCTATCTGACAACAACTGTGGGCAGTTGTCTTCCCAGGGTCTGGACCAGCAGAGAGCCAGATGCTGAGACGTGCCTCTGCTACCAGGACACCTGCAGCATTAGCTTGGCACAGTCCATTACCATGCTGGTCAGACTTAAGACTGCCTCAGGCATACTTCAATACAAACTTATGGGGATGGTGCTGTGGAGTGGTACAGAGGACAACTCTCCTCACAACCATCTCATGCAGCACTGCTTCCACTCCAGCAAACATTAAACAGGGAATTGGGTGCTGGGCTCCTTCACTACTTGCTTGTAGACTCTTGCCTGCTCATGAGATTCCCTTTCCTGTCATTTTTGACTTCTTAGCCTTCTCCCCCTTCAGCCATGGCAAAGACTATCAATCAATTGAGATCCCATCTGAACCTTCCTAAAGGCTGTAAAGACTTTGGTTCCCCCTATTCTGCTATTTCTCTTCCCATTCTGATGAGATTTGTACCAGTTATTAACCACTTAAAACCAACTTACATCAGTAGATAAAAATCAGTCTCCGTGCATTAAGTGAGAAAATAGGCATTATAAGGTTGCTAAGCACAAGTGTGATTGCATTGGCATGGCCATGCTATCGACCACATATATGCTTACTTTCTAGTTTTGCATGTGATATCACTGCCTTACACTAGGCTTGATGTGGAGATGCCGGTGATGGACTGGGGTTGACAAATGTAAGGAATCTTACAACACCAGGTTATAGTCCAACTGTTTTATTTGAAAATCACAAGCTTTCGGAGGCTTTCACCTTCGTCAGGTGAGCGAGTGTGGGATTCCATGGAAGGTTACCGCATTTATATTCAGAGAACAATGCCTGGTGATTACAGATAATCTTTCCAACTGCCCGTTGTCAAGGCAATCAAAGTGTTCAGACAGAGTGATGTTACCTACAGGACCACCGAATACACAAACGGCCAGAACACAAAACAGAGTGAGAGAGGGGGGGAGAAACATCCGAAAGGAAGAGAAAGACAGACAATGACCCGTTGTGTTAAAAACAGATAACTTTTTTCGCTGGTGGGGTTACGTGTAGCGTGACATGAACCAAAGATCCCGGTTGAGGCCGTCCTCATGGGTGCGGAACTTAGCTATCAATTTCTGTTCGACGATTTTGCGTTGTCGTGTGTCTCAAAGGCCGCCTTGGAGAACGTTCTCTAAAAAGTTATCTGTTTTTAAACACAACGGGTCATTGTCTGACTTTCTCTTCCTTTCGGATGTTTCTCCCCCTCTCTCACTCTGTTTTGTGTTCTGGCCGTTTGTGTATTCGGTGGTCCTGTAGGTAACATCACTCTGTCTGAACACTTTGATTGCCTTGACAACAGGCAGTTGGAAAGATTATCTGTAATCACCAGGTATTGTTCTCTGAATATAAATGCGGTAACCTTCCATGGAATCCCACATTCACTCACCTGACGAAGGAGAAAGCCTCCGAAAGCTTGTGATTTTCAAATAAAACAGTTGGACTATAACCTGGTGTTGTAAGATTCCTTACATTACACTAGGCTGTTTCAACAGCACTGTCAATGTGCTCGACAACCTGAATGATGACACATGGCTGTTAACCTGAATAAAATATTTGCAAAGTAGGTTAGTGCTATACTGCTTCCAGGTGCATAAGATTTTATAATATAAAAATGTCTGGTCTTAAATCACACCAGGCAACCTATTTAAACCACATTTGTCCAGATGAAAGCCACAAAACAGAACCAAGATCATAGAACAAAAATGCTCAGTATTATAAAGTCTTTTCTTCAGCCTCCTCTACATATCATTGCTATGCATCGACCACTCCTAATTAACCTTACAGAAATACTTGGCAGTGCCATACCTACAGGGATAGCACCTTATCTTTTTTGCATGCTCCCTCTTTCAGTCATTGCTTCACTTCCTGTCAAAGCACTAATTTAATGAAAGTACAGCATTTACATTCCTGTCCAAGAATGTGACATTAAACTGAAACAACTTCTGACTCACTTACACCAATATTATTAACAAAGGAAATAATTTAAACTAAACAGTTGATTTAAAATAGTTCTGTTAAAAGCTTTCAGTGAAAACTTTGTTGTCACAATTCTAAGCTAATTCGTAATACATGTTAGACAAGATTTAGCAAGAATAAAAAGTTAATTAAGTCAGTTGAATTGTATTAATTATAACATGTTTATGTTAATATAATTAAATATGCAATGCAGATTTAGATTACACTGGAAATCTAATTTTAAATAAGTTTACAAAACTCCACTACCATAGTAGATATTTACTTTCCTTATATTGCAAATTATATTATCTTCATATAAATGATCCTATTTAAATAGTAATGGATCTAAAATTACATGTTAACGTATCTGACCACAAGGAGTACAATATAAATACAAAATATATTTCCATTTATTACTATTCTAGATATGTTCCATGGACTGTTAGAACTTAATTTTATTGAGACATCCAAACACTTTTAATTTGAAACTTCTGCAGCATAGAAGCTTCTCAAATTTGTACAGGTGTGCAAAACAAAATTGATAGGATCCTATGTGATTTATCTCTGTAAATATTCTTAGCTTATATAGGTCATTGAAGCAGGATACACTGTGGGATTTTATTTTCGAGGACTGGAGGACTGAAGATTCTAAAGCAGATAATTAACTTCAAGCAGTGTCTAATTATCAGAAACCAATAATCATGGTCATAACAAAGGTCACAAATAAATTCTTTACTGGAAACAACTACAACAAGTAATTAATAAAAGTTTTAAGGGTACATTAAAAGGGTACAACAAGTAATTAATAAAAGTTTTAAGGGTACAACATGGGACTAGCTGTGGTAATAAACCACAACTAGTCCCATGTTCTGCCTGTAGCTGCAAATTCAGGAGAAAAGAGAAAATGAAAAAGGAAATGCTAAAAATTAGCACACAGTAATAATACCTTTTAAGAAAGTGAAGAAAAGCAATAGCTTATAATAAGTGAGGGATAAACAATATCCATCACCATAGAAACATGCCACCGACCTCCTCCACATTCGACATGTGAGCAAATCTGGTGACAAACATGGGAATTGAAGTTGTTGTTGTTTTCGTATCTTACACTATTCTCCATGGGAAAAGTGTGAAAGTAGGGGAAGGATTTGCAAGCTGATTAACAATCTGCAACGTGAATGCTTCTTCCATCTTTATACCAGTCGGTATGGTGGTTAGCCCTATACAGCAGGAGGGTTTTAAGGACTCCCACAATCAATATGATGAGGAGAGGGAGGGAAATGACCCACACCCACCAAACGTTAGTATCCCTGCTGGATGTCAACCCAGAATTCAGAGCCGAAGCTCCAGTTTTCACTCATTGGACTGTCTGGTGCGGGGTTCGAACTCAACACTTTCTGACTCAGAAGTGGGAATGTTTTCATAAGCCAAAGGCTCGCTCTGAGAATTGAAGTGATTTTCAAAGAATACTAAATGCAATCACATTTCTAACAATAATGAAATACACACCATGAGCCACATCCAGGAGTCCAAGCTAAACCTTGTCACATTTAATTCATTTGTAGACTTGATAGTTAATTATTATTAGGGTTTGAACCGATAACCTCAGTAAACTGAAGAAACTACCAAGTGAATGTAGTGGAATTTTGAAAACTGAAGATCATGTAATATTGGCTCAGGTATCAACACAGAAACATTGAAAGCTTGTCAGTTAATTTAGATTATTAATCTTTGTCCAAAGGCGTTTCTTTATTTGAACCAGCAGAAAGATGGGAACAATTTTTTTAAAATACAAATATAGGGGTGAGGAATTTACTTTCCAAGTTTTTCAGGCTTAATACTTACTGTAAACACAGATGATAATTTTCTGAATTATACGGATATATCTGAAAATTGAATATTCTTGCCCTCTACTCTCAGATTTGGACAGTTCTGTGTATGTTAGAAATCTTGAACAACTAAGATCAGCTGTCCTTTTCACATGACATGCCTCACAATTCAGTAAATATTCAAAACATTTTGAGGTTATGAGCTGCATGTCCCTGGTACAGTTTAATTTCTATAAATATTGGTAAGTTTCTCAAATGGTCTAATTAAAGATTTTGTGACAATTTGAACCAGGAATGCCCATTACAATTTTGCAGACCATGAATAATCACTTGATTTTTAAAAAAATAAACCACCTGAGTCCAGATTTAACAATATTAGTGTTTACTGAAAATCTGCTAAATGAAAAGTAAATTAAGTTTTAGTAATTTAGTCGAATGACACAATTCATAAAACTTGAACTATTTTATACTTTATGTATTTGGTATGAAGCAAAAATTTTTGTACCCCATCAATTTAATATCAGCACTGTGATACCAGCTTGCAGTAAAGTCAAGTGTTGCTCAGCACAGGACATGATTAAGAATGTGGCTAGATGGCAAATGGGCAATAGATGTCATCTGGGCAAAACGTATTCAATTAATAGAATTTACAGACAAACACCAAGTTAAAAAAGCAATGGGCGGCAATAGAAATTAGTTTAGTTTTTTTCAATTACTATTTCTTATCAATGACATACTTTGGAGCAATTAGCTGTGTTGAGCTTTAACAATGTGAAGATAGGAGAATGTTCTTCGGTTGTGACAAGCAATTAACCATGATTTATGGGTTTCTGAGGCTCATATTCACAACACTTCACAATATGTGTGCAAAAGAAGTCTCGGTGAATCTCAGACTGTTATGCACAATAAAGTCCCGAATGCCTTTTGTGAATATGTTCCAGTCTTTCCTACATGCTGTTTCTTGGGTAATGCTATTACTCAGAAAAAATGTTATTTCAGCTGCAGTTAAACTAAAAACAAGCTTCAATTTTTTCCCCATAATTAAACTTTAACTAAGCTTCAATCTTTGATGCAATTGTTGACATTGAATTTGATCTGAATACTTCCTTGCTGAAGATTATAACTTTTGTTACAGACCCTTATTTCAAGTGGTGCATTTACTTTTCTATTTAAGGTGAAAAAGTAGTTCAAATTGAAGCATTACAGCTACCCTGGGACTGTAAATATATTACTTGCAGGATGAAAAAGGTCATAAGGGAACAAAAGTTTCAGTATGAAATGACAGACTGGGCACTTAGGTAGCTATTTTCATAATATTTTTAACATGTTATGAAGGACAGGCAATGCTTATGAAGGCAAACTAATGGTCAGGCAGTTAAATGCAACAAAATACCCTCTAGTCTGCTAACTGTCAGTTCAGGGACAGCAAGTAAAATGACTTTGACTTCATGCAACTGCCTGTAGGTCAGGCTGCTTCATAATGACAGAAAAGAATCGATAACAAATTATTACAAAAGCAAATTATGTCAATGCTGCAGGTGATATTCAAAAAATGTAATTAACTTTTTTTATTTTTGTAAAAGAGGATCAAATCAGCATGGTTTCAATTAGTCAGATACACTTTGTGAATAAAAGAATTTTGCTTTACACAGTGTAATCTCAATAACATCTAAATTGCTCCTGTTTGTCAAATTTAAATTGAGAAACCAAGGTGAAGGGTCAAGGCCAATGGTGCAGAGCACACCAAGGTTGAAAAGAACAAGAGCATTGAGGACTAAACGCTCACTTCGGCAGTGAATGAGCGAGACCTACTATGAATTATTTGCTAAATTTTCCTTCTTGTACAGTGGCACCTGATAGCATGGCTGAGATTATGAATCGCTGATGGAAAATCTGCATCCAATCCTACTAAGGCACAATGCATTGGTCTTCATTTTTTCTTCTTGTTCTCCTTTTTCTTTCTATCTGCAGCTAACATGTCTTTGCTCCTTATCCTTCACCTGTATGTCTCTCCTTATCTCCAGGCCTCCTTTATTTCTCTTCCTCTTCTTTGTCTTCTCTATTTAGCTCTTAGTCCTTGTTGGATGTCCTTATCTTACATTATAGCATTGGTGGTGGAGGGAATGGATGTTTAGTTTAGTGGATGGGGTGCCGATCAAGCGAACTGCTTTATCCTGGATGGTATCGAGCTTCTGGATTACTGTTGCAGCTGTACCCATCTAGTGCAAGTGGATGGCATTCTATCACACTCCTGACTTGTTCCTTGTAGGTGGAGGAGAGGTTTTGGGGAATCAGGAGGTGAGCTACTTGCTGCAAAATACCGAGTCTCTGACCTGCTCGAGTAGCCACTGCATTTATGGGGTTGGTTCAGTTGAGTTTCTGGTCCATGGTGACCCCTAGGATGAACTTGGCAATAATAATGCCATTGAATGTCAAAGGGAGGTGGTTAGGCTGTCTCTTGTTGGAAATGATTATTGCCAGGCTGTAGAGCTTTGACCTTTGTGGTATTGCTTAGCTTTGTCCATAGCATGTTACTTTCACTGTTTAACATGCATGTAGTCCTGTGTTGTAGCTACACCAGGTTGGCAGCTCATTTTCAGGCACACCTGGTACTGATCCCGGCATACTCTTCAACATTCTTCATTAAACTGAGGCTGGTCAATTGGCTTGATGATGATGATGGAGAAGTAAAGTATATGCCCAGCCATGAGATTATAGATTGTGATGATATACAATTTTGCTGCTGCTGATGGCCCACAGCACCTCATCAATACCCAATTTTGAACTGCTCGATCTGTTATTAATTTAACTCACTTAGCATAGTGGTAGCACCACATGACATGGTGGAGGTTGTTGTCAAAGATGGGACTTGATCTCCACAAGGACTATGCAGTGGTCACTCCCACCAATGCTGTCATGGATAAATGCATTTGTGACAGGTAGATTGGTGAGGATGAAGTCAAATAGGTTATTCCTTCATGTTGGTTCACTCACCACCTGCCCAGTCTGGCAGCTATGTTCTTCAGGTCTTGGCCATTTTGGTAAATGATGGAACCACCGAGCCAGTCTTGGTGAAAAACATTAAAAGTACCCCACCCAGTGCACATTCTGTGCCCTTGCTACCCTCTGTGTTTCTTCCAAGTGGTATTCAAAATGGAGGAGTGCTGATTCAGTAACTGAAGGATGGTGGTAGGTGATAATCAGCAGGAGGTTCCCTTGCCCATGTTTGACCTGAAGTCTTCAGTGTTAATGTGGTCCAGAGTCAACGTTGAGGACTCGCAGGCTCACTCACATCCCCTCCCCCGACTGTTTGCAACATTGCCAGTGGGACCGGACATATCCAGGGATGGTGATGGAGGAGTATGGGATATTGGCTGATAGATATGATTCTGTGAGTATGACTATGTCAGGCTGTTGATTGACCAGTCCGTGGGACAGATCTCCCAACTTTGGCACCAGTCCCCAGATATTAGTGAGGAGGACTTTGCAGGGTCAAGTGGGCTGGGTGTGCCTTCTGTGTCCTGCTTCTCCTGGTCCCATAAGGAAAGTTAAAAAAATGTTAAACTTAACTTTTGTCCCATTCTTCGCCGCTGGACTGGGCTGGGAGGAAACTCCCTGCCACTTCCCACTCAGGCCGCCTAGAAATAACTGCAGCCGGGTCCAATGACGTGATCGGGACCAAACAGGCATATGTTAAAAAGGTCCCTGCCAGCTTGGAGCAGGTGTCCTTGCCGTCTGCTGAGGAGACCTGGTTAAAATACAAACCGGTCAGCTCACATTGGCTCCAAGACAGGTAAGTAACTTGGGCAATGTTAACTGCCCACCTGCTCAGTTTCTGCAGGATGGTTAGGGTTAAATTCATCCCTTAGTCAAAGTTGATTGATAGAGTTAACTTATCAGTTGAAGTTTAAAGTGATTACTTAGTAGTCCTTGTGGATATTGTAAATTATCTGGCTCTCTGTGCTATAGTATGGCCACAGACTTATTAGGAGATCCTTACTCATACTCCAAAGAATGTCAGTTTGCATTCAGCTTTAAAAGTCTGGCAGGCAACCTTAACCAAAGGTGACACATATCAGGAAATTGCAGGTGAACTACCCATGTCTTTCATACATTAATTAAACAAATGAAAATTCACAAAACAGTGTGCCTGCTATTTCCAGGCACGTGTGGAGTCTCCCGGTCATCAGTGCAAACATGGAAATGAATTCTTGTGCATTCCTAGGTCCTGATATTAGGGATGCACATAGGGGAAATGTTTAAATTGCAGTATTTTTTCCCTCACATGCTTCGTGAAGATTGCTGCTGATTCTTGTTATCTTGGTGTTGTTTTGCTTTAATATGATCCATATGGTTTTCAGGATAGTTGATATTTTATTAAACCCTGCTGTTAGACTGTGATTCTATTTTACTTTCAATAACATGTCTGAGACCAATAATGAGACACGGCTTAACATTAGAGTAAATTGACTGAGTTTTTCTGAAGATCTGAGAGGAGACAATGGGCTCCACGTTTAATTACTTGCACTCAAGGCTGTGCTTTGACCTTTATTTTCACCTGTTGTTCAGTAGAAAACTAATTGTGTTCCTAATCAACATGCTACATAAATCAATCTATGCCACAGTATTGTAGTTCTTTCATAATGAAGACTCAATATGGAAAAACAAAACAATTTCTGAGATACTTGGATATATTCAGGGCAGGAATAGTAATTATATTTTTGATCACACCATGAGTAATTTCATCTTGAAATTGTTGTTTTATTCCTTTGCCCCAGAATTTTAATTGCTTTTTTTAAGCTTTCATTCTTATGTGTTACTAAGTTTGTTAATTGATTACAACCAAAGCATTTGAGCCTTAGATCCTTGCCAAGATGTTGGTACAGAAGGTTTAGAGAAAAGGGCTCATCCTTTTTTTTTTAATAAAAGACAAAGTGTACTTACAGAAGATGACCTAGTCCCTCAGGACTAACATGATGACTTGTTCTCTGTTGGTTCAGTACTTAGACTTAAGACTCAGTAAATAGTTAAAAGTCACGTTGGATTCAAATTTCCTCAAGGTTCCTCATCAATCCCGTTGTAATTCCAGCAGGAGCCCAATGGAATCTACTGAAAAATGGCAGGAACCCAGTTGCCCCAATTCCGGTATTTCCCAGTCAACCTTGTAAGGGATGGAATCTCTGCCCGCCCCTTACAATGCCATTAACGTCAGGTGGCAGGGCCCAGTGACTTCCTACATTAGGAATGCTCATTTCCCTAGGAATCCAGCGTATCACTGGAGGTTGGTTCACTAAGTGAGATGAGCGCAAGTGGGCCTAGCGGAGGAGAGTAGCCTGGAACCCAGAAGAAAGGGTACTTTTAAAAAAACAAATTAGATTGCCTCCCCTCCGTGGCACATTTTCCAGCTGTATTGGGCAGGAGGGCACCGAAGATGTGCCCGTTGGCCCCATGTACATTAGGTGACTTGCTGTGGGCCCCGCAAAATCTGGTAGGGCACTATTTTCAAGGCCATTAAGCTTAAGTACAATAGTTGCATGCTATTAACTAATTATTATGCCATCAATGTTTCGATCTGCTGCCCCATTAAATCTTTGTTTGCAGATCTTCAGCTGATCAGGTGCTATTTCATTTTCTGATCACTATCCTGATAATCCTGGTGCAGAGAGCTTTTTTTTATTCGTTCATGGGATGTGGGCGTCACTGGCGAGGCCGGCATTTATTGCCCATCCCTAATTGCCCTTGAGAAGGTGGTGGTGAGCCGCCTTCTTGAACCGCTGCAGTCCGTGTGGTGAAGGTTCTCCCACAGTGCTGTTAGGAAGGGAGTTCCAGGATTTTGACCCAGCGACGATGAAGGAATGGCGATATATTTCCAAGTCAGGATGGTGTGTGACTTGGAGGGGATCGTGCAGATGGTGTTGTTCCCATGTACCTGCTGCTCTTGTCCTTCTAGGTGGTAGAGGTTGTGGGTTTGGGAGGTGCTGTCGAAGAAGCCTTGGCGAGTTGCTGCAGTGCATCCTGTGGATGGTACACACTGCAGCTAGTGCGCCGGTGGTGAAGGAAGTGAATGTTTAGGGTGGTGGATGGGGTGCCAATCAAGCGGGCTGCTTTGTCCTGGATAGTGTCGAGCTTCTTGAGTGTTGTTGGAGCTGCACTCATCCAGGCAAGTGGAGAGTATTCCATCACACACCTGGCTTGTGCCTTGCAGATGGTGGAAAGACTTTGGGGAGTCAGGAGGTGAGTCACTCACCGCAGAAGACCCAGCCTCTGACCTGCTCTTGTAGCCACAGTATTTATATGGCTGGTCGAGTTAAGTTTCTGGTCAATGGTGACCCCCAGGATGTTGATGGTGGGGGATTCGGCGATGGTAATGCCGTTGAATGTCAAGGGGAGGTGGTTAGACTCTCTCTTGTTGGAGATGGTCATTGCCTGGCACGAATGTTACTTGCCACTTATGAGCCCAAGCCTGGATGTTGTCCAGGTCTTGTTGCATGCGGGCTCGGACTGCTTCATAATCTGAGGGGTTGCGAATGGAACTGAACGCTGTGCAATCATCAGCGAACATTCCCATTTCTGACCTCATGATGGAGGGAAGGTCATTGATGAAGCAGCTGAAGATGGTTGGGCCTAGGACACTGCCCTGAGGAACTCCTGCAGCAATGTCCTGGGGCTGAGAGGATTGGCCTCCAACAACCACTACCATCTTCCTTTGTGCCAGGTATGACTCCAGCCACTGGAGAGTTTTCCCCCTGATTCCCATTGATTTCAATTTTACGAGGGCTCCTTGGTGCCACACTTGGTCAAATGCTGCCTTGATGTCAAGGGCAGTCACTCTCACCTCACCTCTGGAATTCAGCTCTTTTGTCCATGTTTGGACCAAGGCTGTAATGAGGTCTGGAGCCGAGTGGTCCTGGCGGAACCCAAACTGAGCATCGGTGAGCAGGTTATTGGTGAGTAAGTGCTGCTTGATAGCACTGTCGATGACACCTTCCATCACTTTGCTGATGATTGAGAGGAGACTGATGGGGCGGTAATTGGCCGGATTGGATTTGTCCTGCTTTTTGTGGACAGGACATACCTGGGCAATTTTCCACATTGTCGGGTAGATGCCAGTGTTGTAGCTGTATTGGAACAGCTTGGCTAGAGGCGCAGCTAGTTCTGGAGCACAAGTCTTCAGCACGACAGCTGGGATGTTGTCAGGGCCCATAGCCTTTGCTGTATCCAGTGCACTCAGCCGTTCCTTGATATCACATGGAGTGAACCGAATTGGCTGAAGACTGGCTTCTGTGATGGTGGGGATATTGGGAGGAGGCAGAGATGGATCATCCACTCGGCACTTTTGGCTGAAGATGGTTGCAAACACTTCAGCCTTGTCTTTTGCACTCACGTGCTGGACTCCACCATCGTTGAGGATGGGGATGTTTACAGAGCCTCCTCCTGTTAGTTGTTTAATTGTCCACCACCATTCACGACTGGATGTGGCAGGACTGCAGAGCTTTGATCTGATCCGTTGGTTGTGGAATCGCTTAGCTCTGTCTATAGCATGTTGCTTCCGCTGTTTAGCATGCATGTAGTCCTGAGTTGTAGCTTCACCAGGTTGGCACCTCATTTTTAGGTATGCCTGGTGCTGCTCCTGGCATGCTCCTCTACACTCCTCATTGAACCAGGGTTGATCCCCTGGCTTGTTGGTAATGGCAGAGTGAAGAATATGCCAGGCCATGAGGTTACAGATTGTGCTGGAATACAATTCTGCTGCTGCTGATGGCCCACAGCGCCTCATGGATGTCCAGTTTTGAGCTGCTAGATCTGTTCTGAATCTATCCCATTTAGCACGGTGGTAGTGCCACACAACACGTTGGATTGTGTCCTCAGTGCGAAGATGGGACTTCATCTCCACGAGGACTGTACGGTGGTCACTCCTACCAATACTGTCATGGACAGATGCATTTGCGACAGATAGATTGGTGAGGACGAGGTCAAGTAAGTTTTTCCCTCGTGTTGGTTCGCTCACCACCTGCCGCAGGCCCAGTCTAGCAGCTATGTCCTTCAGGAATCGGCCAGCTCGGTCAGTCGTGGTGCTACCGAGCCACTCTTGTTGATGAACGTTGAAGTCCCCCACCCAGAGTACATTCTGTGCCCTTGCTACCCTCAGTGCTTCCTCCAAGTGGTGTTCAACATGGAGGAGGATGGTAGGTGGTAATCAGCAGGAGGTTTCCTTGCCCATGTTTGACCTGATGCCATGAGATTTCATGGGGTCCAGAGTCAATGTTGAGGACTCCCAGGGCCACTCCCTCCTGACTGTATATCACTGTACCGCCACCTCTGGTGGGTCTGTACTGCCAGTGGGACAGGACATACCCAGGGATGGTGATGGAAGAGTCTGGGACATTAGCTGAAAGGTATGATTCTGTGAGTATGGCTACGTCAGGCTGTTGCTTGACTCGTCTGTGGGACAGCTCTCCCAATTTTGACACAAGTGAGGAAGACTTTGCAGGGTCAACTGGGCTTGGTTTGCCTTTGTCATGTCCAGTGCCTCGTGGTCCGATGCCGGGTGGTCCATTCGGTTTTATACTTATTGTGCACTTTTTTTAGCGAGATTTTACAACTAAGTGGCTTGCTCGGCCATTTCAGAGGGCAATTAAGAATCAACCACATTGTGGGTCTGGAGTCACATATCGGCCAGACTGGGTAAGGGCATCAGTGAACCAGATGGGTTTTTATGACAATCCGGTAGTTTCATGGCCACCATTACTAATACTTGTATTTTAATTCCAGATTTTATTTAATTAATTGAATTTAAATTCCCCAGCTACCATGGCAGGATTTGAACTCAGATTATTAGTCCAGGTCTCTGGTTTACTAGTCCAGTAACATAACCACTATGCTGGCTGAGTATCAGCGTACCTTTGTTGGATCAATGTGTAAGTCAAAATTTACAGGGAACTATTTCCTTATCGATATCTCGTAGGCTGATTCATACCATAAGTTTTCTCGTTCCTTGGCTGGCCTGCTTTTGTCTAGTGTTTAGAGGATCGTGCAATAATGGAAATATGATTCTGGTACTCACAATGGAAGTGAGGATGACCTAATGGGTTATAGAATCATAGCTTGTAATCATACACAAACAAATTTTTAAAAAAAGATTTCAGATGAATGTGAAAAGAGTGGCCTCAAAAATCCATGTTACTTTTTGTGCTCCTATTGTGCTGACTGGGTGGGATTTACACCAACTGGTGAACTGCGTCGCTGAGTCCTCTGGAATTATGAGGTCAGTTCATTTTGAAAGCCTGTAGCATTGTAAGATAGCAGCAGATTCCTGGAGGCAGGGAAATGGTGTGTGCTTTCTCTTCCAGCGTTTGTCAGAATGTTCAACTGCAGTGATTTTTAACCAAAGGCTACCTTGCAGTTTCTCAAGATTTCGACCTCACCCTCTGGTGGGCAGCAGGAAAGTGGTGGGAGAAGGAGGGGAGCAAAGAATCTTTCAGATGCTGATCTGCAAATCCTCCCTACTGAGATCTGCCAGAGGAGAGACTGCCTGCTGGGTGCACAGGGAAGGAGGCCAACCAAAGCAGTCACCATAGCGATATGGAGGGAGGTGGCAGTGACACTGAGTGCCATCCCTCTTATCCCCAGGACAGCAAACTAGTGTCACAAGAAGTTTAATGACCTTAGCAAGGCAGCCTTTTCATTTTGGCTCCATGGGAGCCCCTTCACTGATCACCCTTTATTGGTCCCAAAAGCTCAGAAACTCACCCAAGGGATAGAGTCACTGAGCATATGGAAACTGGAGGAGCGGAGAGTGGATAAGGACTCAGCCATGCCCCAGCAAAAGCTGCTGAGACACCTTCCCTTAATTGAGGAGGCCACAGACTCAGAGCACATGGGTCCTGTAGATGTTCAATAAACATCATACCTATGTGCAAACATTGAGGCTATTTGTCCTGGCATGTACAGCATATGATAGGGGTCTTGATTTGGTTTCCTAGCCTTACGTGCAGCAGCATCAGGGAAGCTTTCTCATTGTCGCAGAGATCAGTGGAGCATGTGGCAACTTTATTCAACTCTGCAACTGTCTCCCCTCACAACAGAGTTTGAGGACAAGTCAATGCCTCTACCATATCAGAAGCACTGGAGCACAACTACCCTAGGGGACAGGCGAGCTTCTCATCCCTCATAAGATCTGCAGGACCCAAGAGTGGGTTGACCTTAATGTTCGTTGATGCTGCCGTACTCTTCTCTGTTCTGTTCTACTCTAACTCCTCCTCCTCCTCCTCCTCTATTAGGATAGTAAACTAGGAAATTCTCAAAGAGAACCCATGCTGCTCTACGGTATCCCTTACAGTGACTGGAGTCTAAAATATACTGGTGACCAGAGAGACTCTGGCAGTCTGAAGTACACTTCAGTAGCTCTCCACAACGGAAAAAAATTGCAGGCAGCAATAGATGAGCTATTGGCAAAAGTATTCAAAGCTGTAAGCACCTTAAAATGATTCACTTCCACTGGTGAGTCAGTTCCTAAGACGGTTGTGTTCATTTATCTGCATATAACTAGCCCCAATGAAAATGAATTCTAATGGGTTAAGATTATTTGAGCCATAAACTTGAACTCATCTAAAACTCTGCTGCACGTATCCTAATTGTACCAAGTCTTGTTCACCCATTACCCCTGTGCTCGCTGACCTACATTGGCTCCCAATCCACCAATACCTCGATTTTAAAATGGTCATCCTCATGTTCAAATCCCTTCATGGCCTTGCCCCTCTCTAGCGCTGTAACCTCCTCCAGCCCAACAACCCTCCGAGATCTCTGCACTCCTCCAGTTCTGGACTCTTGTGCATCCCTAATTTCCTTCACCCCAACATTGGCAGCCATGCCTTCAGCTGTCTAGGCCCCAAGCTCTCTCCTTTAAGAGACCACAGGGGCGAAATTGGGCCATGTAGCGCCTGTTTTTTTTTCCGGTGCTATGCGGACACCTAAGCCCCAAAAATGGCGTCTGAGATGCGCGCACACTTCATATGGGAAGTATGTAGGATGCCATCTTGGTAAAGGCGTTTGCATACGTGCACCTAACAGCCGCCAGCAGCAATGTAAAGTAGGGAGATTATTACACGAACCAGTGTACAACGCTGATTTGAAGGTATACCGCTGCTAATTTGGAACTCCACACTCCAGCCAATGCAGTGTCTTAACCTCACTCAGCTGAACAGGTCTTAAACGACATGAAGGACTCCCCACCAGCACTATTTAAAGGGCTCATACTGGAGGGCAATTAGGGATGGGCAATAAATGCTGGCCTCACCAGCGACGCCCACATCCCATGAGCAAATTTTTAAAAAGTTACAGGTTAGTTGCTAGATTATTTATTCTGGCTGCTGGTGCAATTGTACGTGTTTTTGGACATTTCCTATATTTGGACCAAGTTTCAATACTCCACAGGGAGTGGACTGGCCAGCCAACAGGAAAGGGCACTGGCAGAGTGGCAGGGGTGGGAGCAGGAATGTTGTCATCCAGAGAGAGGACAGCAGGTTCATAGTCCATGGAGTCACTGCCACTTGTTGCCTCCTGTCATGTGCCACCTTCTTCTACAAGAAAGAGGGCAGTGCGTCAGTGAGTGTCCTGCAAGATGGTTGGGTGATGCGGATGTCATGGATGAATAGCTGCCAGTGTGTGTGACCTGTGAATTGTGGGTGTGCAGCTTGGTGCAATAGTGGTCATGTGTGAGGTTGAGATGAAGCTTCTGATTTGAAGAGTTGCATACTTATTGAAAGAGTTTGTTGTTAGGTGGGTGATGGGGGGTGTAGTGTGTGGAGCAGTGGATGCGGCTAGTGGTGCAGTTGGTAGGATATGCCACTTGACCTCACTCACCTTGAACACTCATGTCAAATCATTGAACTTCTTCCTGCACTACATCCATGTTCTTCGCCCTGCGCTCCTAGCATAGACCTCACCCGCTATTTTCTTCCACTGCCTCTTGAACATATGTCTAGAGGGCCTCTTGCCTCCCTGCGGATATAGGATGCCCCTCCTTCTCTCCACCAAGGCCTCTAGTGCTTCATCAGACAATGTTGGTGCACACTCTCTCGCAGGCGCAGCCATTTTTCACTATATTGCAGCACAGATTCACCTCACAAATGATTTCCAGCACTTCCTGTAGCCACAGTGCACCTGCCCATAAGAGGTGAAGGCTGCTTTTAAGTGGTGCCTAGCCACTCCCGATATCAGGGCCCTCTGTTGATTCGTGCAGCCATTCAACAGTGCAAGTAGCGCTGGCTGCACGCAGCAATCATTGAAATCATCAGGCAGCACGAATGTTACATGCTTATTGCATCCCAACGACCGGGTGCACTGCGATCCCAGCATTTTCGGGGGTTATCCAATATAACCCCCAATCTCTTTAACCTTTTTGGTTACCTCTCCTAATGTCTCCTTCTTTGGCTCGTTGTCAATTTGTTTGCCTGATTACACTCCTGTGAAGCACCTTGTGACGTTTTACTACGTTAAAGGCGCTATAAAAATGCAAGTTCTTGTTGTTGTCCAAATCATTTGCATACGCACACCAGGCTCTTACGTCTATAAAAACATAAAAGACACTAACATGAGTTAAACTATAGACCAGTTAGTTTAGCCTCAGTGGTGGGGAAACTTTTAGAAACAATAATCCTGGACAGAATAAAGTCACTTGGACAAGTGTGGATTGATTAGGGAAAGCCAGCACGGATTTGTTAAAGGCAAATCATGTTTAACTAACCCGATAAAAGTTTTTCATGGGGTAAACGAGGGCAATGCAGTTGATGTGGTACATATGGACTTTCAAAAGGCGATTGAGAAAGTGCCGCATGGTAGGCTTATCATCAAGATTGCGGCCCATAGAATAAAGGGGGCAACATGGACACAGAATTGGCGAAGTGACAGGAAACAGAGAGTAGTGATGAACTGTTGTTTTTCAGACTGGAGAGAGGTGTACAGTGGTGTTCCCCAGAGGTTGGTGCTGGGATCACTGCTTTTCTTGATATATATTAATGACTTGGACTTGGGTGTACAGGGCACAATTTCAAAATTTACAGATGACACGAAACTTGGAAGGGTAGTAAACAGTGAGGAGGATAGTGATAGACTTCAAGAGGATATAGACAGGCTGGTGGCATGGGCGGACACATGGCAGATGAAATTTAACACAGAAAAATCCGAAGTGATACATTTCAGTAGGAAGAACAAGGAGAGGTAATATAAACTAGAGGGCACAACTCTAAAAGGGGTACAGGAACAGAGAGATCTGGGGGAATATGTGCACAAATCGTTGAAGGTGGCAGGGCAGGTTGAAAAGCGGTTAAAAAAGCATACGGAATCCTGGGCTTTATAATTAGAAGCATAGAGTACAAAAGTATGAAAGTCATAATGAACCTTTATAGAACAGTGGGTTGGCCACAACTGAAGTATTGTGTCCAGTTCTGGACACTGTTGTTTAGAAAAGATGTGAAGGCTTTAGAGAGGGTACAGAAGAGATTTACTAGAATGATTCCAGGGATGAGGGACTTCAGTTACATGGATAGACTGAAGAAGTTGGGATTATTCTCCTTGGAACAAAGAAGGTTGCGAGGAGATTTTATAGAGGTATTCAAAATCATGAAGTTGTCTAGACAGAGTAGATAGAGAAAAACTGATCCCATTGGCAGAAGGGTCAAGAACCATAGGACATAGATTTAAGGTGATTGGCAAAAGAATCAAAGGTGACATGACGAAAAACTTTTTTACACAGCGAGTGGTTAGGATCTGGAATGCACTGCCCGAGGGAATGGTGGAGGCAGATTCAATCGTGGCCTTCAAAAGGGAACTGAATAAGTACTTGAAAGGAAAAAATTTGCAAGGCTACGGGGATAGGGCGGGGGAGTGGGACTAGCTGGATTGCTCTTGCATATCAGGCCTGGACCTGATGGACCGAATGGCTTCATTCCTTGCTGTAACCTTTCTATGATTCTACGGCCCCGATTTTAGAATGGAGGCGGGATGGCAGTGGCGGATGAATGGGCACGTGGATAACCAGACGAGTAAAATATCTCCGTTTCTTCCACGATCGCAAGTGAATTGGTGCCAATTAACGTGGCTTCTGGGTTTGCCATTGGAAAGCTGCGCAGCAGGCGGACTGCACACCCGCATCACAGGCTGTCAGCTGGAGGAGCTCTATTTGAAGGGCCATTGCTCCAAAGGCTTTTGCTGGAATAAAGACCCAGAAATCACAATGGAGCAGCACAGGGGCAAGGCTGCTCCAAGGTTCAGCGATGCCTCACCGCAGAAGCTACTGGACGGGGCAAGGAGGAGGAGGGAAGTGTTTTACCCCGCAGACGGGAGGAAATGCCTTGCCTCTGCCAAGGAGGCCTAGCTTCAAGTGGCAGACGAGGTCACCAGCAGCAGCATCATCTCCTGCACCTGGATCCAGTGCAGGAAGTGGTTCAATGACCTAACCAGGTCAGAAAAAGTGAGTATACTTACTGATTTTTCTACATTCCGTGTTGCACATCACCTGCCGCACCCCCCAACTCATTCTGCACTGCCAAGACTACTCCATCACATCAATCCTCACACCCACTTAAGGCACATCCTCAATTTACCTGCACTTCCTCAGCACTTTGTGACCCCACCACTACCAATCCTCATCCATTGTGCTATCTCTGTCTCATACTTATCCTCTGATGCATCTCTTTCATGGTCAGCCTCACCCAAAGCAATGCATTCATCGGTTGGCCACTTCATCACTTACTCACTCACATCTGTTCTTTCTCCCCTTCTCGGAGAAGAGAGCCCAAAATGCATGCGAGAGGGTGAGGACTGGAGGGGGGGCCACAACAAATAGTGGTCCTCACAGACGCGGAGGAGGAGGCCCTGGAGATCAGCCGCACCCTTGAGTGCCTGTCCATCGGGGAAGCAGAGACTGGCACCCCACTAATGTCTGGTGACACAACATGAACATTCATCTCACACAATATGAATTGATGTTAACATGCCCCATCTTCAACACTTCAGTATGATCATTGCAACATGACAAATCTGTGATGATGCTTAATATTGCCTTCTGTTCTTTTTACAGGCCCTTCAGTGACCACAGTGATGACAGAGGGCAATTCCTCAGAGGACGCACCATCACATCTTAGTGAGCCATCCACCAGCGCAGATACTCACACCTCGGTGGGTTCTAATAGTCAGTTAGTTGGGTTGGCAACTGTTGAGTCACCACACACAAGTGAGCACGAGCAGGCATTGGTGGCAGCGGCAGCTGTGGAGAGTCCGTGTTGGTGGGAGCATTCCTCTCCAGGCTCTGCTCAGCTGGACGCAGATGCTGAACCCCAGCGGCTATCCTTTAAAAGGAGAATGGTCGAGGGACAGCAGCACATTTGCAAGGTACTGGAACAGGTGTCATGCGCACTCTCCACAATAACGCAGAGGAAGGAGTCCAACTCCTGCATGAGTGGAATGGTGGCACAGGTACGGGAAGGAATCTCAGATAGTGTCACAGGGATGTGAGCAACTGTCTGAGACAGTGTCGCAGGGAAGTGTGGGAATGTCTGCGATGGAGAGAAGGCTAGCCTCCATTAAGATTCAAGCACGGCTCAAAAATGAGTCCATTCAGGCCCTAACAACAGTCATTCGGACTCAGGGTGAACAACATTCTGCCGCCTTAAACAGGCTGACAGATACTTTAGAAGTGGCCTTGCAATGCATCACACATGTCCACCACACTGTTGTCCAGCAGGGTGGTAGGAGTGATGTGGGCTTGGCCCAGGGGAGGGATGATGGCAAAAGGGGACATGGAAGTGGACACACCACTCAAAGCGCTCCCACATCTCATCCGTTGCTCCCCTCTCAACCAGTATCCGCAATGCTGCCTCCTCTCCAGGTGCCCGAGTCAGCCTCTGCACAGGTGCCGGTGAAGCAGCCTTTGGAGGGGCCCTCACAGGCTCCAAAACCCAGAGGGCATAGGCTCAAAGTATCTAAGCAGTCAGGGCATGAACATGAACAAACTGCCATTACCTCTGCTGCAGCCACTGGGGATGCACCATGTGGAAGTAGTAGGAAGGGAAAGGCAAAGGTTTTGTGAGCACGAAGGGGATGCACAAGATGGTCATGTTTTTCATTTATATTTGTTTTTTGTTAAACTCACATTAGTTATGATTATCACCACTACAGCCATGTCTTGCCCATTCTTGACTGGCTTTTGTGATAGTGCCCTTTCATGAGGTTCACCATGAACAGCGACACTTGATGCCACCCATTGGGTCACTTTACAGTGGTGTATGTGTAGTTGCAGGACTGTTTTGTGCAGGGAGGGGTGGCGAGGCTGGTGATGTTACTCGTCCTCAGATGTAGTAGTGAATGCGGCCATCGTGCCCCCCATCCTGATGGTGTCAGTTTGATGGGGGTCCGAAAGGTTGGTAAATATGTGTGAACAGAACACCTCTGAGTGGAAAGTAAGAATTTTCAGTGAAAACACAAAGATCTCCCAGCCAAACATTTGTGTGAAAGAACTGAGTGCCCTGCTGCAATAACTCACCTTTTATCCCCATCTGTCAAACAAGCATTTGAATGTCCAACTGACTGCTGGCTGAACATAGAGTGTTTCCCACAGCACGGGAAATGCGCTGAGGATGTTTGAAAATCAGACCCATGCTGCAATGTGCACATAATTAAGTACTTCAACTATCTAACTAACTGTCTTAACTATGATTTTGCCGGCTTTAATTGCCGGTGAGACTTCCGCATTCGGGAGGCGCGCGCGCACCCGGACGAGTCTGTGGGGAACCCGGAAGTCTGCGGGTTGGAGCCAGGTTCCAAACCCGCTCAGGATTTCCCGATTTTCGGATTCCCCCCCCCCCAACGCACCTGTACCTGGATTCCAAAATTGAGCCCTATGATTCTAAAATCAAACTTAACAGAGTTCTGTATTATGTGAAAGGTCAGCTGTTCTGTTAAATAAGCAAAATGGAGATCCCTGAGTAGTCTGGTTTGTAAATATGCTGTAACATATAAGCAGGGCTAACACCACTGAAATTTGCCCTTCCCATTTGGCAGTAATTTTCTTTTTAGAAGCTGTAGGTATGAACATGTAAGCAAGTCTTTAAATATAAATAACTGACAGTAAGACAAAGAAAGCCTGCTTCCTTTCATGTGTGCCTATAAATTGCTGTGTTGATAACATTAGGAGAATACTAGCTTTGCATATTGCTTTTGTCAGGATAGGCCCAGACGCTGACACTGATTAATAGGGGTGAACTTCCTAAATTACCTTGGCAGTCTTCAGAGAGGTTATGAGAAAGAGGATAATTAAATAACTCTTGTGTACTCAGTGTCTGCTGGGAAGGCAGATGAGCCAGCCACAGATCATTGTACTTCTCATGCCATTATCCTTTCAAAATAAATTAGGGCTGTTTAGCAACAAACTGCTGTGAGAAACCCCAACAGATCAGCCTCTTCCATAAATTTTCTCATATTAGCAGCTGACAAGACAGTGGAGTTCTGATGCCTGTCAGTATAAAACATCCATTTGAGGCCCTAGTGGGAAATAGATGCTGCTGATATGCATTTCTTAATGGAAAACTGGTAAAGGGTATGTTTTAAAACTAAACGTCAAAATGCTACTCAAACCAGTACTTATCAGTTATATGTCTATTTTAAAATACTTCAAAATTCAGATTTTCCTAAGATTTTTTCCTCATTGGTGAAGATTTATCTACAAGTCTCCTCAGCTCCCTCACTAACTCCCTTTCCTCTGGTCCTCCCCCACCATGACATATCATTGATTTGCTTAATCATTCTTTATGCCTTTAACACCATTGTCTCCCATTCTTGCTGCTCCCCCAATATGGTACTCACCTTTACACCCTCAAGTCTGATGGCTGTAAACTGGAGTACAAATGCCACACAACTGGTTCTATCATCTGGTATATATTAAAATGTAACATCAAGATACATTTCCATGCATTATAAAGTCTTGTCTCACATGCATTCAGCATGTCACATCTTTCAAAGATGTCACACATCAGGACATCACATCTCAGGGTATTGTGCATCCATAGAATAAAAATTAGTGAAGATTTCAATGAGAACTTATATTTTAACTCACAATTCTAATATCCAATTGATTAAATGTCGGCAAATTAAGAGCAGTTTCATTTGGTTCATAATTTCCAATGAGGATAAGTGAGCAGCAAAAGAACTGTGTAACAAAATTTCTCAATTATTTCATGAAAGCTGCAAATCCCAGTGTAGCAAATAGCAGGGAACAATCAATCAACTGCAGAGGATGACTCTGGATATGTCAAAATGTGATGGGTTGAGATGGACCAGAAATTATTCAATGTGGAACAAGCTGGACTGCAAAGGACTATGGGTGGGCCAGGCCAAAAATTGGGCCAAGTTGGTCAGAGCCCCCATCTTGACTTTTTCTCCCAGATGAAACTTTACAGGTAGCCTATTGGACACGGGCTAACAGTATAAAACTGCCCCTAATTCAGCTCCAATTGGCAGTTGCAGTCAAAGAAGCCATGGGCTGACTGGCATGGGAAATGGAAAACTTTCATGTTGGTGCAATAGCAGAGCTCCTTTGAAACTGGGAGTGAGACATAGTTGAGGCAGGATGGAGAGAGCTTTACTATGCCTCTAACCATGCTACACCTGACCTTAAAATGCTTGTTACCAGAAATGTTCCATTCCCCAGCACTAATACTTGTCATTTTGATGAATACAAAATTCACAAACAATTTTTTTAAAAATCTCTTCAAACTGGAAAACAGGCTTTGTTAACTACCTAATACAGTGAAACCTAATATATTGGCATAGGTGATACTGAAACAATGAAACAAGACCCAATTTACAGGGGTAATAGTCACATTTACATTATAAAGATGGTGGTCATACCAATCTGATATGGACTCTATTTCATGCTGAGGGTTGTAATGTAAATTCCTCTTTGCCTGTGTGTTTTACAGTGGGGGTATGTACCTGAATGCCCCTAGTTTGAAATGTGTATCACCCTACATCTACAATGAATGTCTCCAGGTGAGAGGAAGCCATTTTGTTTATGTGATGTGGCAGAAGTATTCAGATCAGTAATTAGATTGATCCAATCAGAATCACCGTAGTCTCAGTACAGATATGATTCGATAAAAGCAATTTCAATGCCTTTGAATATGATTGAAATATCATTTAAAAATTACCTTTTCAGTTCAGTAACAAACTTGAAAACTTCCTCCAAAGTCACAAAATCCTCAAAGTTTTTTTTAAAAGTAATTCCAATATGTACAGTACTACTCACATTCTTTGAATTAATGACTTGAAACAGGCAATCTTTGCTAAAAAAAAAATCTATTTCACTCTGGATATTTCACTCCACTCATACAAGAAAACTCATTAAATTTGAGATAAAGAATTAGAGTAACTAAAGCAAGCTCCTCCAGTGAGACTACATGGTAGGAGGTAACAGCTTGGGGTAGTCTAATATAACAAGAAAATGCCACAAAAAACTTAAAATCACTACAAATCATTTAATCTTGATACTGCCACTTCTCCAGTTTTATCTAAGTCATTAATCAAACCCTTTATAATTCATACTGCATACTCATATTGTAGAAAATGGAATTGAGAACCAGTCAATAAATCCATGGACTGCACGTTTTCAACCATACTGAGGCTTGCAATCATCGGTAACTCCATTGGCTAAGTGCTTGCTTGTGGGAGCAATAACTAAAAGACTGATGGCAAAAAAGTATGAGGGCTGAAACACATCTTTCACAGTATGTTAATAAAAGACATTATTGACCAGTCAGAGACTATGACCTCAGTGTCTGCAGGAAGGCTTGACTTACACTCAGTACCTAAAGCTGCTGCCCATAAGAGTCTCAGTCATAAGTCTTCTTAATGTTTACAAACCAATAGTTCAACTCCAGAAAAAAAAAGGTATTTGAAATTGATAATTATCCTTGATTTTTGATTATACTCCCAACAATTAATTCTTTGTCATTTGAGGGTTTGGTTTCAAAACATTTCATCAATCTTACAGCTTTTGACATTACGATACATTCTCAGAGTACCAATTTTCTCAAAATGAAACAAGAAACAGAAGCCAGGCTTTAAGCACCTTGGAAAAGTCGGAATACAGCTAAGAAACACAACATTATTGTATTTTTTTCACATTTCACATTTCCAGGAACATGAAAAACTGATAATTTTCCCATATTTTTAATATTGCACGGAAGCAGAATGGTGATTCTAATACTGGGATAAAAACAATAGAAAAATCACTAAACCCTTTACCATTTTCAGGAGAACTTCATCTCAACTAAAGCTGCTCTTCCCCCAACTCCTTCCCTCTCCCCACCTTCAGAAGAAAAAAAATGAAATTTATCAAACATTAAGGGCTCGATTTTAAAAGGGCGGCAAGATGGCAGCAGGAGGGGTTCAATGGGCGCGCGGCAAACCCAAATAATAAAAACTTACCGCTCCCCACGCGATCGCAACTTAATTGGTGCCCCTTAACCTTGTTTCTGGGTTTGCCGTCCGAAAGCTGCGCAGTGGGCGGACTGCATACCTGCATGACAGGCTGTCAGCTGGAGTGCCTAGATTTCAAGGGCCATTGCTCCAATGGATTTTTACTGGAGCAAAGAACAAGACCACCCAATGGAGCAGCACAGGGGCAAGGCTGCTCCAAGATTCAGTGATGCTTCACTTCAGCTACTACTGGCCGGGGTGAGGAGGAGGAGGGAACTATTTTACCCGGCCGACAGGAGGAAGTGCCCTGCCTCTGCCACCAAGAAGGCCTGGCTCAAGGTGGCAGAGGAGGTCACCAGCAGGAGCAACATCTTCCGCACCTGGGTCCAGTGCAGGAAGGGTTTCAGTGACCTAACTCGGTCAGAAAAAGTGAGTACACGTACTGATTCTCATGCAGTCTGTGGTGCACATCACCCCCCGCCGCCACCCCCCTCCCAATGTATTCTGCACTGCCAAGACTACTCAATCACATCACTCCTCACACCCACTTAAGGCTCATCCTCAACTTACCTGCACTTCCTCACCTCCCCATTTGTGACCCACCACTACCACCCACCCCAATCCTGATCCAATGTGATGTCTCTGTCTTATACTCACTCTCTGATGCACCTCTTTCACGGTCAGCCTCACCCAAAGCAATGCATTCATCGGTTGGCCACTTCACCATCACTCACTCACTCACTCACACGTCTGTACTTTCTCCCCTTCTAGGAGGAGAGCGCAAAATGCAGGCGAGAGGGCGAGGACTGGAGGGGGGGCCAGCGGAGGAGGAGGAGGACCTGCAGATCAGCTGCACCCTCAAGTGCCTGTCCGTCGGTAACACCGAGACTGGCATCCCACAAACGTCTGGTGACACAACTTTAACATTCATCATACATAACATGAATTTATGTTAACAACGATTGGCATGTTGAACACCTCAGTATGCTTAGGGATTTCTTCTGGCTCCTGGAAATTGCGATTTTCTTCGCCCCCCCCCGCCCACACCCCCAACGCACCCGCAGTTCCGGTTTAAAATCGAGCCGTAAAGGTCCAAGAAGAGCCTAGAATCTTTTCGTACTTCCACCATTTTTCATGATGAAAATAGTTATTCTGAACAAGGAAGAAATACTTAATTTAACTAGAGTCTGAAGTCTATACAACATTCCATTGATTCCACTTACCTAAAACTCATAAGTGATTCTATTTTATTTGTACATGTCTATAAGGGAAAATGATTCTCCACGAGTGGATTTTTTTTTGCTACACCAGATGAAATGGATGAAAATACCAGATAATAATTTTTTCCCCTGCATAAGAATTCACCTGAAAGGCTTTTTAATCCACACCTGAGCAATGATTCGGTTTGACTTTTTCTAAAGCATCTTACAAATAATTCTTAATTTCACAGATCAAATTTTGAAAATTCTTATAAACCCTCTCCCCCATGGAAAATTCACGCCCATAAATTACTAAATTGAATTTATTATTCTGTCGGCTGGCACCATGTGGTTTACCATTTACATCGAAAACGTTCCATATTTTCCATAGTAATTGATTTGTTAGCAAATCATGAGGTGCCAAATCTGTCAATTTCATCAAAATAAACTTTTAATTTTGAGAGTAAATTGATTTTCTCAGCTCCCTTTAATATTTTAGTTTTAATAAAACTATTAACATATTTCTATAATCATTTAAACCGGGCAAACTAATGTGCCTCTTATAGGCCAATCTCCTTGGGATTGGGTGGGTGTTGCCCCATCGCAGGTGGGCGGGGTGGGGGGTGGTCACCCATCACAGGTAGGTGGGATGGGGGGGTGGGGTTGTCGTCATCGCGCAGTGGCGGGGGGTGGGGTGTTGGGATGGGTCGGTGTCGGCCCATCGCGGAGGGGAGGGGGGTTGGGTGGGTGTCTGCCCATTGCTGGGGGGATGGAGATCATGGCAGAAAATTTGCTTCAGCTGCCGTCATTCATGAGCTCTGGGAAATCCGGCCCACAGCCGTTAAATTAAAATGGCTCCCAAAATCAGAGGAACGAATCCTTATTTAAATATTATGATTACGGACCCACCACTCGAGAGCAGGTTACTCTGACGCCCTCAAACCCGCCGCAGTTAAACTGGAAAGTCGGCTCATTCATGGTAAATTGGGATTGTGTTTCATATAATGAGCCTGTCGTGGGAGGTTAAAATTCCCCTGATAAGAATACAAAAGTAAGGAAGTTATGGTAAGCCTTTTTAAATTACAGGTTAGGTCTCATTTGGAGTATTGTGTCCAATTGTGGGCATCACACTTCAGGAGGGACATAAAGGTCCTGGAGACGGTGCAGAGGAGATTTACTAGAGTGGTACCAGGGATGAGGAACTTCAGTTAAGTGGAGAGACAAGAAAAGCTAGGATTGTTCTCCTTAGGGCAGAGATGGCTAAGGGGAGATTTAATAGAGGTGTTCAAAATTACGAGGGGTTTTGATAGAGTTGATAGGGAGAAACTGTTCACTGGCAGGAGGGTCAGTAACCAGAGGACGCAGATTTAAGACAATTGGCAAAAGAACCAGGGTGAGGAGACTTTTTTTTTCGCAGCGAGTTGTTATGATCTGGAATGCACTGCCTGAAATCATGGTGGAAGCAGGTTCAATGGTAACTTTCAAAAGGGAATTGGATATATAATTGAAAAGGAAACATTTGCAGGGCTATGGGGAAAGAGCAGGGGAGTGGAACTAATTGAATAGCTCTTTCAAAGAGCCGGCACAGGCACCATGGACCAAATGGCCTCCTTCTATGCTGTATGATTCAAAATGGGTCATCTTCCTTTGCTCAAACCCCACTTCCACAGGATTGGCCTAAACTCCCCAAACCTTATTCTCACCGGAGTGTTAACGAAATGCATTCTCTGTCCTCTTCTTTGCCCTCACTGTAGAGGCACTCACTATAAAACTGTGTCAGTCCAAACATGTATAGGATCAATGTGTCAGTGTGGCTAGTACTGAACACAAAATGTCATAATATGCAAATAATAGCCTCCTTTTGCCACACACTCTTGACCTTAATCCCCAACATCACAGCTCACAGCAAACAATCTGGAGGCCCATGGATACAAGATAAACTACAATAAGACAGAAGCCATGCTAGTACGTGTGCAGTGTCCCACAGCGACCAAAATTATATTCCTCTTGAAATGGTCCTCAATTAGATTGAAATGGTCGTTGAGAACCATGTTCTCTACAAAGCTAATTTCTCAGGAATACTTAGCGGACGTGACTCACTGAAAACTCCTCCAAATCTTCCTGAAGAGCAGAGTCAGCCACCCAGACTGCTTACAAATGCTGCTAATTTGGTTACCCCAAATGGCCTTGCCTAATCTAGACAAACATATAAACAGGTCCATTTGAAAGGAGAAATGAGAACGGGTTTCCAAAACCTCCCACAGGTTATTTACAATAGAACCATCAAATCCCCTAATGCTCTCCAAGCTAAATTCCAGCTCAGGCAAACAACATATTCCATTACCTATAGGTCAAGCAGTTCCTATCTAATCAAGCCATCCAGTCTTGAGTGACTCATCCACCTCTGTCCTAACTGTTGCCTCTTTATAGCAAAGGCTGAACAGAACTGTTCAGGGATGAGGTTTCTGTCTCACGTGATTGACACCCCAATACTGCAGTCCTTCCCCCCTGCCCTCCACCTTCAATGACTTTGCTAGATCCAGTAAGCAGGCAGAGCCAGGCTGATGATATTTCATTGGAAAAGCCACAATCTAAAGCAGGTCCCCCAGGCTGACAGAGATTGAGAGCCTCCTCAACCTCAAAAGTCTCTTGTGGAAATGCAGTGAACAGCCACCAAACATGTTCCTGACACAGGGTCCACTGAGAAGTACCACCAGAATAGCTAGGCGACCACATCATTCATCAACTAGTAAGGGGGAGGCATTGTGGTGACAAGAATGGGTTCAGAGACACTTTGTAAATATTTACAACACAAATCTTTTGCTAACTAAAGTTGAATGCAAACTGAAAGATTCTGAAGTTAATTTAGTGGTGAGGCTACAAAGAAAATTCAAGGTGTTTCTGGGAGGGCAAATGGAGTTTATAATTGATGCAGTTTTTTTTTAATTTATTGCTGGGTTTGCTGAAGATGATGGTTGTGGGGATGTGATATGATGGTTCCATGAGAAACTTTCTGTGATCAGGGAATCATGAATTGTGCATGCTGATGCCAATGGTCCATGCAGGGGTGCTCCTTTTCCTCTGTTTCCTGGTCATCTGTATCCAATAACTAATCTTGTGCATCCTGTTGTTGGTCTTCATGACAAATACCTTTTTCAAATGCAGTGTTGTGAAGAATGCAGCAATCAATTGATAATGTCGGAAACTTGCAGGCTGGTACTGCGGTATGCCCAAGCACATTAGAGGCAGGGGGTATTGCAGCATTCAGAGTCTGAAGTCGGACTTGCTGCAATTTATGCTGCTAAAAGATTTCATGCTCAAGAACCAGCAAAATTGCCCTGATAGTGAAAATATACCATTAATCTGATATGGCCCCCTCAGCAGATGTATTACAAGGATCCAATTCATTGCTCCAAAAGGTTTAACACCCCCGTGCTAGATTATAAATGTTTGACCAAATGCTGCAACAATAGCAAACAACAACAAAAAATAATACACCTTGGAATATTAATTTGTTTTTACCTTTTATGTGATTTGATATTTTTAAAAATAGATGTAAGTTGTTGATACAATAAGTTTAACTAGTAGCAGATAACAGCATACTAAAAGTTTGCAAGTATAAATACTTGGGAATTTTGCTCAATATAACCTAATCCCACAGTTCAAAGCCTTGTGTGATGCCTAATTTCTATTTCTCAAATGTCATTGTGGCTTTAAATGATGACATTAATAATACTGTAAGAGTCAGATCCATAAACCAGTTAATAGGGGAATGAAAAATACATGTGTTAATGTCACAGAGTATGGAATGCGAATACTGCTGGCATAAAGCTTTCTGGTGAGTATTCAATTCCTGAATGATGTATATGTTGAGAAAACTGCCTCTTTACACCTCCAGCTATATTGGAGCACCTCAGACTTTACCACTTCTCCCATCGTGCCACCTTCTGAAGTCCCCTCGTGACTTAGTCACTGAAACTCCCACCTATTTTCTCATTTGTTTTTGCATCAACCAACTCCTCCTCCTTGGTGTTTAAACCTATATGTAAATTTCCCAGCCCCCTTTTGTCTGATTTTTCTGCCCTTTTTTCTTCACTTAGTTTTGTCCTACATGTCACCCCCATATCCATGACCATCCCCTCAATTTTGCCTTGGGCATGGCCTTGGCACCCCTAAGACCTATATCTCTGACAAAGCCATTGCTGACCATTTTGTTTCACTCACTTTCCAAATCCCTCTGCCTGCTATCAAACTCTCCACCGTTACTCTTTACACATGAAAAAAAACTATCCCTCAGCTCCCTTTCCAACTCCCTGTTCTGCTCTTCCAGCTGCATTAAGATCGCTGTTTTCATCGACCTACCTAACAACTCCTTTGCCTATTTCCCACCAGTATCTGACAGTAGTTGCAAGGAGTTCATGGACTTGTCATCAATATTGGGCAATTTGATTCCTTTGGGCAATTTCTATGTTAAAGGCACTATATAAATCCAATTTATTGTTGACGGGGCCTTCAAAATTCCCACCTAATTTGTTCTACGATGCAAATATAGACAAAACCATAAACTTACCAATTAGTGCAATGTTTAACCGTTTAAAAATATTTCATATATTGATGTCAGATTTGAAATTCTCCACACTTGAAATTCAAGGAAGGATTTTGCTCTGTGTTACGCATAAACCATTTATAATGCAAAGAAGAAATCACCTCCTGAAAAATTAGTAATACTCTACAATTTCTGAAATGTAGAAGGATCTTTGTTCAAATATTTGTTTCAGCTTGCTCTGGTGCTGGTAAAAAGAGACTTCTATCATAATTTGAAAGGAACTGCTTTCAAATCCCTACCTCTGAATGACCTGAATAGCCACATTGAATTGGAGAAGCTAGTGCATGAAATTGAATATCAGGCTACATGGTATTACTGAATCTGGAGAACAGAGCACATTGTCTGAATCCAAACAATCCATTTGAATTCTGAATGCAAACGATTCCATTTGACATTTAATCAATAAAAAGCCACTTATGTATCCATGTGAACAAAGTGGTGGGCAAGGGGCCGCCTATCCTCCTAATACCTCCTATCTTTTTCGTCCCAATAGAACCTCATGGGCTGGATCTCTCTCCTCACGTGTCAAATGGGGGAAGTCCTGCTTATGACATTTTAAACTTAAGGACCTTCCTTTTGCAATAAAAATCTATATTAATGACCTCTAACGCCTTTCAGCCACCTGCATACAAAACCCGTAAACTAGTCAGATTTTACATTATCATCATTTTGGTATATTGGTCAACATAATAGGGGAGGAAAACCAGAGGAAAATATTAAGAGGAGAAATAATTCACCAAAATTGACCCCAATGCTTGCTGAGAGCATAAAAAAAACTTGTTCAATTTGTATTGTGTGGAAGCAGGCAGAATAGAGTTTTGCCATGGCTAGGCCCTAATACATAATCTAACAAAAACAGAAAATGCTGGGAACACTCCGCATGTCTTTAGAGAGGTTGAGTTAACATTTCGAGAGTCGACCCTTCCTCAGAGCTGGAGGATATTACAGATGAACAGTGTTAAAAAAGAACAGAACAGAAAAGAAAAGGAAAGGGAGGGGAAAACACACACACAAATAAACAAAAAAGAAATAGAGTGACTTGTGAAGTCGAGTAGAAGCAGGAGATGGTTAATAGGCAGAAGTGATAATGATCATGAGACAATAGGAGGCATAATGAGAGAAATAAAACAAAATCAAAGACATATAGGAGACAAAAGGAATGTGTAAATAGCTGACAGAGGTGGGGGGCGGTGAGGTAGATAGAAATGGAAGCACAGAAAACTGGCAAAGTGCTGCAGGCATTCCAATTACTAACCGGTCCCTTCCTCCGGAAACACCAGCCCAGCCATTCCAAATTGCCAGCACTTCCTGCCAAAGAGAAAATGGGAGCTATAGTTCAGGTCTGAAGTTATCAAAGTCAATATTAAGGGCAGAGGGCTGCAAAGTGCCTAACAGAAAGATAAGGTGCTGTTCTTCAATATTGCATTGAGTTTCATTGAAACAGTGTAGAAGGATAAAGACAGAGGTCAGAGTGGGAGTCTAACAATCCTGGTTAAGCAAGTAAGAATCAACTTGTCAATTGATATGTGTATAAGTAATGTAATTCACTCTGAGGTAACAGCTATCAGTCCTCTACAAAATCCCAATGGGAGCAGCACAAGAACTTTTTAAGTCAGAAATTTATACAGAAGCAGCACTTTAATCAATCTAAAAAGCTTCTAACTTTTTTTTTGCCAATGAAACTCTATTCCAGATAGTGCCCTTACCTCGAACGTTTCTCCTTGTAAACAAAGGTGAGAGCTGTCACTAGACAAACAAACTTCAGGAGTGAGATTTTTGCTCAAACTGAGACAGATTGCAACGTATGGAGGTAAGATACCTGAGAACAGATGACATTTTGGAAACAAAACGTGTGAGGCTCAATCCTAATGAATGAGACTTTGTAAATCTTGAACCATCACTTGCTGAACCATGGCTGCTGAGCATACATTTGGTTACGGATATCTGTGACTTGCATATTGAAATTCCAATACATACTCTCCAATTCCTGGAATTTCCTCGAACATGCGTGAAAAGGGTTTCCACCACACTTCTGGCAAAATTATGGTGGCAGAGCAGGAGCAACTCCACTCTTGGAGTCCACCAGGGTAAGAGACATCTGTCCTGGTTATAGTCACCTCTGGCTGTGTCCTGTTTTCATGCCACCTGACATTGAAAACCCCCCTAGAGATTATTGTGATTATAAAAGGAACAGAGTCCTACTCTACTCTCATCACTTATACTGAACAAGGCACTACGTTAGCAGCTGAGACAGAAAATGTTTCAGTCCGTGCCCGCATGCAGCAAAGACCTGGACAACATCCAGGATTGGGCTGATAAGTGGCAAGTAACATTCGCACCAGACAATGACCATCCCCAACAAGAGAGAGTCTAACCATCTCCCCTTGACATTCAACGGCATTACCATCAAATCCCCCACCATCAACATCCTGGGGGTCACCATTGACCAGAAACTTAACTGGACCAGCCACATAAATACTGTGGCTACAAGTGCAGGTCAGAGACTGGGTATTCTGTGGCGAGTGACTCACCTCCTGACTCCCCATATCCTTTCCACCATCTACAAGGCACAGGGTCAAGAGTGTGATGGAATACTCTCCACTTGCCTGGATGAGTGCAGCTCCAACAACACTCAAGAAGCTCGACACCATCCAGGACAAAGCAGCCCACTTGATTGGCACTCCATCCACCACCCTAAACATTCACTCCCTTCACCACTGGCGCACTGTGGCTGCTGTGTGTACCATCCACAGGATGCACATCAGCAACTCGCCAAGGCTTCTTCGACAGCACCTCCCAAACCCGCAATCTCTACCACCTAGACAGACAAGGGCAGCAGGCACATGGGAACAACACCACCTGCAAGTTCCCCTCCAAGTCATACACCATCCAGACTTGGAAATAAATCACCGTTCCTTCATCGTTGCTGGGTCAAAATCCTGGAACTCCCTACCTAACAGCACTGTGGGAGAACCTTCACCACATGGACTGCAGCGGTTCAAGAAGGCGGCTCACCACCACCTTCTCAAGGGCAATTAGGGATGGGCAATAAATGCTGGCCTCGCCAGCAATGCCCACATCCCATGAACAAATAAAAAAAGTAATCACAGTGAATGATTGCTATTGTAGCTGGAAAATACATCTAATAATACTTATCAGCTACATAAAATTCCCACCAAGTGCAGTCAGTAGGCTGTGGAAAAAGCTGAGTGCAGATTATCCTTTGAGTAGTTGCAATAGAAAAGATTCACTCTACAATGAAATAACATTCCAGGAGTAGCAATGTATGTTGCAACTGTATCTATCGTTTCCATTTGAGTGAGCTCTTATAATGTCTTCATAATTTTGTACGTTCAAAATTATTTCAATACAGATTTCAGTAACAGTAAAGAATTTTATTAAATTGTTAGTCAATCTCCTGTTGTGTTGCACATGAGGAGTCAAGACCAGTGTAGTCTTCAGATGAAGCAGGATTAGAGGGCATGGGATAATTCAAAGTGCACAGATGTAACTCAGCCCCTATGTTAAAGTCATACATTATTTCCTTAATTGCTTCTGAGTCTGCATTATCATTGATATAAAAGTTGGCTGAACGGTTTCAGTGTTCTTTCATGGAGGAATAAGGGAGTGCAGAAAATGGTAACAAGGACTGTTATTGAAGAAAGCGTTGTGTAACTTTTCATGTCACCAAAAGCACTGTTCTATGAACTGATCCCTGATCTCTCTTGCTGCAATGTGTTGTGCTGCCCCTCCTTCTTCTGGTTCTGGTCACTATCTCACTGCCATTTGAGGGACCTTGCTATGTGGAAATTGACTGGTATATTTGTCTACAAAACAGCAATGAACAAACTTCAAAAAAACTTCATTGGCTGTGAAGTGCTGTATGACATCCCGAGCTTATGAAAGACACTATATAAATGCAAGTTCTTTCTCCTTTTTTACTAAGGTAAAGCTGTGTTCCTTTGAGGGCCAAAAGTCAAATCGTTGCCAAGTAAAAACTGAGCAAGTTAATTCAAAGTTTAATTGCTATTCAAACTACAGGTCAGAACCTTCACTTTGCTTTTCTAAGTATGATTCATAGAAGCACTTCAAACGGGCAAACATTCTGACTGATACTTTCTGTTCTTGGACAGTTTCTCTGAACATTCCAAATGAATAAATTAATAGATGGATGGACAGACAAAAGTTGGAAGTTGTGTTAATGCACTACACTTGTTTCAATAAGGTGTACCTATTCCATTTTTTTTATTATTTAACAAAATATAATACATATATCTTTCTTTATACATTTTCACTTGTGAACATACAGAAAAAATCTAGAAGGAAACATTGGTATAATATGTTGTTTACAGACAAAGCTATCCATGATGTTGGCATTCCACAGTTAGAATGAGACTTGTTAATATCAAGCTCTTAACAAAATAATGGTCATTAATTTCATAATTAGATTGATAGTTTTGTAATAATGAATCTCTATTTTGAAACTCAAAAAGGTTAAACTAGAGTAGTTAAATTATACACCTGAATATTAACAGTATTTATTGAGCTGTTATTTCAGTTTAAATATGCATGAGGGGGGGGAATCTGGTACCATTATCCAGCATGCTTTGGGAAATAGGCTAACTCAGGGCAGCAAAGGTTCATGGATATGTTTATAACTTAAAGCTGCAAGAACAGCTTTTGAAAAACTGCGAACAGGGATATGTTATCAGCTTCAAGCTTCACGGTCTGCTAAAAGACAGCCTTGTGTGAGTTGTGAATATCCATTGCCTGGGGAATGAGATCATACCTCCAGATCCAGTACATATCCAAGATAAGAATTCAACATCTCTATACTAAGAATGATGGTGTTGCACAAGCGCACTAACTAGGATGAAGGGGTGATGGGGATTGTGTGAGACAGTCACACAAACCCAATATAAGAACAGCCAAAGACCCCAGTTAGTTAGAATTCTCAAGGTGATTTGTGACATGGGCGCTGATAGGAGGAAGACTGATCAACTTCTCCTGGCACAGCTATTGAGGCTGTATGTTTAGGCAAACCTACGTATGTCTTATATCATTGCTTATAATTAGTAGTATATTTATGTTTAAGTAGGTGAATAAAACTCTCTCTTTCAAGTTTAGTGGCCTGGACTATTTTATTTAATCAATACCGAGTAGTCAAGTAAGATTACCAACACTCACAACACACAACCTTTGGCCCCGATGTGGAGGTGGGAAGGCAGCGGTGGGGAGAGTGGGGGTGGTGATTGGGCGCATGGGTAACCCGTCCAATAAAAAATGTCCGTTTCCCATGCGATCGCGAGTCAATTGGAGCCACTTAACATGGCTTCCAGGTTTGCTGGAGGAGCTCTATTTAAAGGGGCAGTCCTCCAATGGCTGCTCCTGGAGCAAACACTCTCACCAAAATGGAGCAGCACAGAGGCAAGGCTGCTCGAAGATTCAGCGATGCTTCACTCCTGGTGCTACTGGACAGGGTGAGGAGGAGGAGGGATGTCTTCTACCCAGCGGACGGGAGGAAGTGGCTTGCCTCTGCCACCAAGAAGGCCTGACTCGAGGTGGCAGAGGAGGTCACCAGCAGCAGCAACATATCCCGCACCTGGGTCCAGTGCAGGAAGCGCTTCAATGACCTAACTAGGTCAGCAAAAGTGAGTACACTTATTGATTCTCCTACACTCCGTCCTCCACATCACCGCCCCCACCCCACAACTCATTCTGCACTGCCAACAGTACTCTATCACATCACTCCTCACACCCATTTAAGGCTCATCCTCAACTTACCTGCACTACCTCAGCACTTCCTCACCTCCCCATTAGTCACCCCACCACTACCACTCAACCCAATCCTCATACACTATCATGGCTCTGTCTCATACTCACCCTCTGATGCATCTCTTTCACGGTCATCCGCACTTAAACCAATGTATTCGTCGATTGGCCACATCACCATCACTCAAGAACATAAGAACATAAGAAATAGGAGCAGGAGTAGGCCAATCGGCCTCTCTAGCCTGCTCCGCCATTCAATAAGATCATGGCTGATCTGATCCTAACCTCAAATCTAAATTCATGACCAATTTCCTGCCCGCTCCCCGTAACCCCTAATTCCCTTTACTTCTAGGAAACTGTCTATTTCTGTTTTAAATTTATTTAATGATGTAGCTTCCACAGCTTCCTGGGGCAGCAAATTCCACAGACCTACTACCCTCTGAGTGAAGAAGTTTCTCCTCATCTCAGTTTTGAAAGAGCAGCCCCTTATTCTAAGATTATGCCCCCTAGTTCTAGTTTCACCCATCCTTGGGAACATCCTTACCGCATCCACCCGATCAAGCCCCTTCACAATCTTATATGTTTCAATAAGATCGCCTCTCATTCTTCTGAACTCCAATGAGTAGAGTCCCAATCTACTCAACCTCTCCTCATATGTCCGCCCCCTCATCCCCGGGATTAACCGAGTGAACCTTCTTTGTACTGCCTCGAGAGCAAGTATGGACACCAAAACTGTATGCAGTATTCCAGGTGCGGTCTCACCAATACCTTATATAACTGCAGCAATACCTCCCTGTTTTTATATTCTATCCCCCTAGCAATAAAAGCCAACATTCCGTTGGCCTTCTTGATCACCTGCTGCACCTGCATACCAACTTTTTGATTTTCTTGCACTAGGACCCCCAGATCCTTTTGTACTGCAGTACTTTCCAGTTTTTCGCCATTAAGATAATAACTTGCTCTCTGATTTTTCCTGCCAAAGTGCATAACCTCACATTTACCAATATTGTATTGCATCTGCCAAATCTCCACCCACTCACCCAGCCTGTCTATATCCCCCTGTAGGTTTTTCATGTCCTCCTCACTCTCCACTTTCCCTCCCATCTTTGTATCATCTGCAAACTTTGATATGTTACACTCGGTCCCCTCCTCCAAATCGTTAATATATACGCGTCTGTACTTATTCCCCACAGACGTGAAGCAAGAGGCGCTGGAGCTCAGGCGAACCCTCGCGTGCCTGTCCGTCAGGGACGCCGAGACTGGCACCCGAAAAATGTCTAGTGACATAGCTTTAACATTCAGCACACACAGTATAAATTGATGTTAACATGCCTTGCCATCTTCAGCACCACATCGCAACATGACACATCTGCGATCATGCTTAATATTGCCTTCTGTTCTCTTACAGGGCCTTCAGCGACAGCCGTGATGGCATAGGGCGATTCCTCGGAGGACCTGTCGGCCTCTGAGGGTGCACCGTCACATCTGAGCGAGCCATCCACTAGCGCAGATACTCACACCTCGGTGGGTCCTAGTCCTCAGATCATTGGGTTGGCACCTGGTGAGTTACCACACACGTGAGCACAAGCAGACACTGGTGGCAGTGGCAGCTGTGGAGAGTCTGTGTCAGTGGGCGCACTCCTCTCCAGGCTCTGCTCAACTAGAAGCAGGCGCTGAACCCAGGGGGCTATCCTTTAAAAGGAGAATGGTTGAGGGACAGCGGCACATTTGCAAGGTGTTGGAACAGGTGCCACGTGCACTCTCCACAATAGCGCAGAGGATGGAGGAGTCCAACACCTGCATGAGTGGAATGGTGGCACAGGGACATGAGGGCATCTCTGAGATAGTGTCACAGGGATGTGAGCAACTCCCTGACATAGTGTCATGGGTAAGTGCGGGAACGTTTGCGATGGAGAGAAGGCTAGCCTCCATTGAGCTTCAAGCGCAGCTCACACGAGTCCATTCAGCTGTTCGGACTCACAATGAACAACATTCTGCCACCTTAAACAGGCAGGCAGATACACTAGCACTGGCTAGTATGGGCGCTGCTCTATCCAGGTGGTGTGAGGACTGGACTCTTCACACTGTCTGATGTTCGGAGAACCGTTCACATATCAGTGACTCCCTGGCCTCACGAGCAGCCAGGTGAGCCGTTGTTCTACCCATGGTTTGCTCCTGCTCCTCAATGTGAGTGGCATATGTGGATGGGACCTCCTCAAGCGGTACCACTCTCTTGTGCCATGTTGTGCAGGGCACAATACACGACTATAAGGTATCCCACTCTGCCTGGTGCATATGGAAGCGCTGCCCCAGAACGATCAAGGCGCCTAAATCGCATCTTGAGCAGCCCTATAGCATGCTCAATTGTAGACCTGGTGGCAATGTGGCTATCGTTATATCGACGCTGTTGCTCGGTGATGGGTTTCCTCAGAGGTGTCATGAGCCACGTGTGCAGGGGGTATCCCTTGTCCCCAAGGAGCCAGCTCTTAAGGGTGTTCAGTGCGTGGAAGACTGGCGGGATGTTGGATTCCCGGAGGATGAAGGAATTGTGGTAGCTGCCAGGGATTCTGACGCACACGTGAAGGAATCTTTTACAGTGGTCACAAACGAGCTGAGTGTTGATGAAGTGATAACCCCTTCCTGTTGACAAACCGTCCTGACTTGTGTGGAGGTGCTCTGGGTGTAATCAATTGCACCCTGCACCCGTGGGAAGCCAGCCACAAAGTAAAATCCCACTTCCCTTTCCGTCTGGCTGAAGTCATCCATGGGGAAGTTGACAGTGCGAGGCCCTGCGAAACAAGCAGTCGGTGAAGCCCCCTATCCTGACAGCGTGAGTTTGAGGGGGTCCACAAAGTAGTTAAATATGTTTGAACTGCAGAATTTTGAGTGGAAAGTAAGAATTTTCAGAGCAAACACCAAGGTCTTGCAGCCAAAACTTTGTTTGAGAGAACTGAGTGCCCTGCTGCAATAAATGATCTTTTCTCCCCATCTGTCAAATAAGCATTTGAATCTCCCATTGGCTGCAACACGTCTGTTGCAACATGGAGTTTTTCCCACAGCGCGGGAGGATGGTTCAAAATCGGACCCCTGCCAAAATGTGGAGAAAATTAAGTACTTCAAGCACTTAAACTACCTCAACAACTTTGTAAACGATCATCCCAGCGGCTTTAATTGCTGGTGGAACTTCCGCATTCGGGAGGCGCGCGCGCACCCAGACGCGTCAATGGGGAACCCGGAAGTCTGCGGGTTGGAGCCGGGCTCCGGACCCGAACGGGATTTCCCTGATTTTAGGAGCCCCCAACGCACCTGCTACTTCAGTGGAAAATCGAGCCCTTTGCATCTAATCCTTTTGACATTACCTAT